>NC_041382.1:342677548-342711701 GCF_002162155.2 Triticum dicoccoides
AGCCATCATGGTCCTTAGTGGAGAAGAGACAGGGTCGGCCAGAGGTAGCGCGTCCCCCCCCTGTCGAGTCCGAATTGGACAAGGGGAGGGGCGGCGCCCCCCTCCATCCTTCTCTTCTTTTCCTCCTTCCCTTCTTCTCCTACTTGGACTAGGAAAGGGGAGGGACTGAATCCTACTTGGACCGGGAGTCCAAGTAGGACTCCCCCCATGGCCCGACCCCCTAGGGCTGGCCACCTCTCCTCCCCCCTTATATGCATGGGAGGGGGGCACCCCAAAGACACACCGAAGTTTCTCTTAGCCGTGTGTGGTGCCCCCCTCCACAGTTACACACCTCGGTCATACCGTCGTAGTGCTTAGGTGAAGCCCTATGCTGGTAAACTCCATCATCGTCGTCACCATGCCGTCGTGCTGACGGAACTCTCCCTCAGCCTCAACTGGATCAAGAGTTCGAGGGACATCACCGAGTTGAACGTGTACTGATCGCGGAGGTGCCGTACGTTCGGTACTTGGATTGGTTGGATCGCGAAGACGTCCGACTACATCAACCGCGTTACTTAACGCTTCCGCTTTCGGTCTACGAGGGTACGTAGACACACTCTCCCCTCTCGTTACTATGCATCTCCTAGATAGATCTTGCGTGATCGTAGGAAATTTTTGAAATACTGCGTTCCCCAACAAGAAGGTGCCATCTTGGGCATCTAAGCTAAAGTCTAAGATGAAGAAGATTTTCTGCATGGAAGCTCGGGGTCAGTATAGGGCTCATGTGGCTGAGAAGGCCGCTCGCACTCGCCATAAGAACATGATGTGGGCTCTTGGTCAAGAGATCTAGAGTGGATCTGAGGAGCGGGTCACTAATGAGGAGGAATGGATCTCACAGCATTGCAAGTGCTCAGATTTTGAGACAGAGCATCAGTATATAGCTGCAGAGTCTGCGGGGCATGAGTCTGAGGGGTACGAGGAGTTCGAGGGGCATGAGGACTTAGATGAGCACGAGGAGTATTGATGATCTGGAGCGTTACTATCACTTGGGTCGTGACTAGCACTATTTGCCCTCTTGGTGTCTTGATGCCAAAGGGGGAGAGAGCTTACGGATTTGCCGAGTCACGAGTGTGTCTTCCTTGTTGCTGTTTTCGTTCTCTCTTGAACTCTTTATCGTTGTTTGGTTTGCGTTTCATTCGTGTGTGGAACCTATCATATGGTGTGAGACATATGCTACCTTATATTTATATTTATGTCAAGTACCTTATTAGCACCATATTAGCTTGTGAGATGTTACTTATCATATGCTCTATCTTTATGCTCACATGTTATTTACTTGCACCCTTGAATTACTGTCGGTGTACAAAAGTAGGGGCTCTCCTTTTGACCCCTTTACTTGTGCACGGGCAGTCAGAGCCACGCGCCGCGGCCACACTTAGTAGGGCAGGGGAGGGAAGCCGGAGAGAAGCCGAAGCACAAGACAACCAAAGTGACGCCAAGACCAGAAGCGCGGGAGGGCAAGAGGGCGAGGTGGACTCCCTTGGCAAGATCCTTGCCGGGGCGCCCCCCTGCAGCCCCGGCAAGAGCCTTGCCGGGGTAACTTGCCCAATGCCAGCAGAGTGAGCCACACTTGAGCCCACAGGCTCCGACCCAATCAACCGCGTTGGGACCAGGGCTTGGGAGGCACCTCCGTGGTGGCATGCAAATCTTCGTCAAGATCATTAACATATGAGATCAAATGAAGACCAGAAGAGGGAGACCCTCGGCAGGATCCTAGCCGAGGAAATCCACAAGACCCCGGGCAAGACTCTTGTCGGGGATGAAAGCAACACCACGGCAAGACCCTTGCCGGGCCCCCAGCAAGACCCTTGCCGAGGGCATCAGCATGGCCACTTTTAGGCCCGCACCAGCCAAGACTCCACCGCCGTTCGCATGCAGCTGCCAGCCCAACCAGCTGGGCAGGCACCTGCGTGGCAACATGCAGCTTCCAGGCCAAATCAGCAAGCGCCTGCATGGCGGCATGCAGATCTTCGTGAAGGCCCTACCACCGCGCACCTCATCTGCTTGCCTGCCTACATGCCGCTGCATGCATCGCTAGCCTAGGCGCGTGTCGAAGCGAGGCGGAGCAGCGACGGAGGGGACGGGCCTCGTTCCCGTCCCCGATAAAGCTAATGGACACATGTGTAGCGCATTTAATGCGCCTTGTCCCGTAATGCCGTGCGATAAGCTTGTGCACTGTAGGCCTTTCCACCTCCTGTGTGCCACTATGGCAACCCCTTTTTCCTATAAAAGGAGGCCCGAGGCGACAAGGAGGGGGATTTGGCTTTTTGGAATGGCACAGCCACCGTAGCTAGTTCAGAAAGCTCAAGAACACTCAATACATCCACCAAAGCAGGACTAGGGTTTTACGCATCCTCGCGGCCTGACCCTAGGTAAACGATCCATGTGCTAGCTCCTAGACCTGCTCTTCTCACGACCCCGCGCCCGCCGATCGTAGAAGGGATCATCTTTGGCGCGCCAGGTAGGGGGCGCAGTTGTGAGAATCTGGTTTAGCGGTTGGCCCAGCAGTTTCTCATGGCCACGGCTTCCAAAGAAGAAGACGGCCAGGAGAACGACGCCGCCTGCAAGTGCGAAGGACGCTGGTGTGGCGACGGGAAAGCTAAGTCATACGAAACCTTAAGCAATTTCCTTTTTATATATGAGGTTATTGTCCTCGAAGGTCATGCCCTATGTATGTGATGCCCCCGATTCAATCGTACCCTAATCATGCACGCAAATGTGTACGACCAAGATCAGGAACTCACAGGAAAATATCACAACACAACTCTAGACACAAATTAAAATAATACAAGCTTTATATTACAAGCCAGGGGTCTCGAAGGCTCGAATACAAATGCTCGAAGGCACAAGAGTCAGCGGAAGCAACAATATCTGAGTACAGACATAAGTTGAACAAGTTTGCCTTAAGAAGGCTAGCACAAACTGGGATACATATCGAAAGAGGCGCAGGCCTCCTGCCTGGGATCCTCCTAAACTACTCCTGGTCGTCGTCAGGGGGCTGTACGTAGTAGTAGGCACCTCCCGAGTAGTAGTAGTCGTCGTCGACGGTGGCGTCTGGCTCCTGGGCTCCAACGTCTGGTCGCAACAATCGAGTATAGAAAGGGGGAAAAGGGGAAGCAAAGCAAGCGTGAGTACTCATCCAAAGTACTCGCAAGCAAGGAGCTACACTACATATGTATGCATTAGTATCAAATGGAATAAGGGTATCATATGTGGACTGAACTGTAGAAAGCCGGAATAAGAGGGGGATAGCTAGTCCAGTCGAAGACTACGCTTCTGGTAACCTCCATCTTGCAGCAGGAGAAGAGAGTAGATGGTAAGTTCACCAAGTAGCATCGTGTAGCATAATCCTAACCGATGATCCTCCCCTCGTCGCCCTGTGAGAGAGCGACCACCCGTTGTATCTGGCACTTGGAAGGGTGTGTTTTATTAAGTATCATGTTCTAGTTGTCATAAGGTCAAGGTACAACTCCAAGTCGTTCTGTTACCGAAGATCACGGCTATTCGAATAGATTAACTTCCCTGCAGGGGTGCACCACATTTCCCAACACGCTCGATCCCCTTTGTCCGGACACACTTTTCTAGGTCATGCCCGGCCTCGGAAGATCAACATGTCGCAGCCCTACCTAGGCACAAAAGAGAGGTCAGCACGCCGGTCTAAATCCTATGCCGCAGGGGTCTGGGCCCATCGCCCATTGCACACCTGCACGTTGCGTACGCGGCCGGTGAGCAGACCTAGCAACCTCCATTACAAAGGAAGTTGCGTTACGCGGTCCAACCCGGCGCGCGCCGCTCAGTCGCTGACGTCACAAAGGCTTCGGCTGATACCATGACGTCGAGTGCCCATAACTGTCCCCGCGTAGATGGTTAGTGTGTATAGGCCAGTAGCCAGACTCAGATCAAATACCAAGATCTCGTTAAGCATGTTAATTATTCGCGAACGCCGACCAGGGCCAGGCCCACCTTTCTCCTAGGTGGTCTCAACCTGCCCTGTCGCTTCGCCTCAAAGTAACAGTCGGGGGCCGTTGGGAATTCAGGCCCACCACTACCTGGATGGAGCCACCTGCCCCTTCAGCCCCCATCTCCAAACAGTATCACCAGTAATGTAACAGTGTAAAGTATATAGTATATGCCCGTGATCACCTCCCGAAGTGATCACGGCCCAGTAGTATAGCATGGCAGACGGACAAGAGTGTAGGGCCACTGATGGAACACTAGCATCCTATACTAAGCATTTAGGATTGCAGGTAAAGGTAACAACAGTAGTAGCAAGGACAGGCTATGCATCATGATAGGATAACGAAAAGCAGTAACATGCTACACTACTCTAATGCAAGCAGTAGAGAGAAGAATAGGCGATATTTGGTGATCAAAGGGGGGGCTTGCCTGGTTGCTCTGGCAAGAGAGAGGGGTCGTCAACACCGTAGTCGACAACAGGGGTACCGGCAGCGGTCTCGGGGTCTACTGGAAAAAAGTAACGGAGGGGAACACAATAAATAACAATACAATCAAAGCATCACAAGGCATAACATGACAATACGCGGTGCTAGGGGTGCCCTAACGCGGTATGAGATGGTACCGGCGAAGGGGGGAAACATCCGGGAAAATAGCCCCGGTGTTTCGCGTTTTCGGACAAATGAACCGGAGGGGGAAAGTTATGTGTTCGCTATGCTAGGGATGTGTGGCAGACGAACGGGCTGCGTATCCGGATTCGTCTCGTCGTTCTGAGCAACTTTCATGTACAAAGTTTTTCCATCCGAGCTACGGTTTATTTTATATTAATTTTTAAAGTTTTAATTCATTTTCTAGAATTACTGAAATTATGAATTACTGAAATTATGCTAAGTCCTCAATTTTAAATATCATTTAGCTGTTTTCCAGAGGCTATAACTAGTCTTCTATTCATCCTATGAATTGGTGCCTTATACCAATATTGATCACTTTCATGTGGTCTACAAGATGGTAACAATTGCATCATTGTTAGATCCTTGTATCATGTTTATTTTCTGCTCCAAAGTTGCTATAGCAGCATATCTGTTTTTAGTTCTGCCAGTTAACAAAACATAGACTTTTGTCATTTTCATAGGAATTAATCCAGGCAACTTTTGGATTTGGTCCAATGGAAAGAATTGAACCTTGTCAAGTGTACTACCTGCACATATTTATTTTAGCTATGTTGAGCTTTGTTTAGATCTTGTTTTGAGGCTGTTCAGGGGGCTAACCAATGTAATTTTAGAAAAGCTAGCCTCAGCTATAGTAAAAGCAGCATCAGTAGATAGAGCAGAACAACAGTTCAACTAGCAGGAGCAGCAGTGGCAAGCAGAAGTAGTGCAGAAGCAGCAGCAGCGACCTGGGGCAGCACGAGCAAGCGCGGAGGCACGGACGGGTGTGGGCGACGCACGCGGGGATACACGGGGGGCGTGGCCGGACGCGGGGCTTGGCGCGGGCAGGGTGCCGGCGGCTGCCGGCGGCAACGGCGCAGGTGGGCGGCGCGAGCGGCGACAGTAGAAGCAGCAGTAGGCAGTGGCAAAAGTAAGAGCAGTGGCAGCGGCAATAGCTATGAGCAGAGTAGCAGCAAAGCAGTGGCTAAGCCGCGGCATAGGTGCAGCACAGCTCGCACGCACGTACGCGTACGCGGGGTCTCATACGAGCTCGGTGACGGCGGTTTCGGCGACTAATCAATAACAAGGAGTGGTGTTTTGGAAGAGTGGCTCACTGAGATGCTCGACGACGAGCTTGGGAGGTCGGGGTTGGACCGGAGCCATAGCAAACGATGTCGGATGCTAGCGACGTACACAACGAAGTTGTGCTCCACGCCGAGTGTACGGCGCGGCCCGACTTGATTCAACGGTCGTAGACGAAGGAGACGAGGATGGGGAGGCTCCTGGTGATCTTCTCATGGCGCGGGGAGGGCAGTGACCGCGGGATCAACGAGGATGCAGTGACGGCGGCTCGGCAGTGCCTTGCAGGGAAGAAAGCGGCGCAGGGAGTAAGAACAGAGGGCTAGGTTTGTCCCTGGGGTTCAGGGTGATATTAACCTAGCACTAGACCGCGGGATGCACGCCACGTGAGGCATCTCGTCCGTGGGCGGCCATGGCGCCCCTTCCTCCTACATTGTCGGGAGGTGGAAGAAATGGCCGGCCAGGTGGGTTGGGCCTGGTACAGTTAAGTGTTGGGCTACACACTATAGCACTAGGCTTTAGGTGCATAGTATGTGCTTTTCTCTTTAGTCTATCTGTTACTAAAAAAGCTATTGCTTTGCAATTAATTTGGACACCATTTCATTTTTGTTAGATGTGATATTTACCACAAAAATACTTGGCTACGTTCTAGGCTGGCACAAAAATTTTGGGGCCAAAACGAGCTGTTCAAATTTAGTTTTAAATTTATGTGCGTATATTTAATGCTACAAGCCCTATTTTAAATAGGTTAAGGGCATTTTAAAAATTCAAAAGATGTTGGTTTCTACATGAAAATTACTTAGCGAATACTTGCAACATCTCAAACATTTTAGTTTTTTTTCAGTTTGAAGAAATTTTTATTTGGCTTTATTTTAAATTTTGAAATGGCTTTGATTTTTATCAAGTGGCAATTTGGCTTAGTTAAACATGATGACATGGCACCATTAGGGTGAGGTCACTGTAGCATGACACTGGGGGTGTTACAAATCTCCTCCACTACAAGAAATCTCGTCCCGAGATTTAAGAGGGGCGTAAGGGGGGAAATTCTGGTTACGAAAGTCTATCGAGTCTTCTCGGTCTTGGTTGCTCTTCTTGAAGAGGTCGATCCATTACTTGAGGTCTTCAGTCCTCTGCTTCAGTTCATCATGATGAAGTCGACATCCTTTCTTCGGGAATTCCATCATACTTACGAAGAATAAAGGGTGGGTATTCCCGGGAAATGAACCTCTACAAGGTTGACTATATGGTCGATAATATCGGGGAAGGTGGCAGAAAGTAACTCTCGAATTGAAACTTAAGAAAATATCGAGAGCAAAGTACAGAGGTATCATGGGAAGTTTCGAGTGGGCAGGCAATCTACCTGTTATAGGGCGTGAAAGGTGTTCATAGCAACTGGAATAATTATTGTGTCTGATACCAGAATAGATCACTAGGCAGGTGGTCCGTGAATCATATACGAAGTCAAGCGCGAGGAATAACTTGGACAACAGGGTGTACAGGAGAGTCGGGTTTCGATCCTGTGGAACTGTGGGTTATGGGCCCACCATGTTGGTTAAAAGTAGAAAGGGCGGTGATATCTTGCACAGTCATGAAAACAAGGCATGCCAGAGGATAGCCTATCAGTTATGTTGGCACCACATCGGTACCAAGGGCGAGGGACGAAGAGAACCATTCTCCTGCTCGTTGAACGAGGCGGACCATTAGGCAAAGTTCTCATCCATCGGTGGATACTGGAATGTCACCAATCAATAGTAACAGGTTCTTACTGACAGAGTTGTACACCGAGGTGCTTACAAAAGCAGTGACTTATTACTGCTTAGATCATATAAACCTCAAGAAGGTTAAACAAAACAATGGAAAGGAAAATGTGATTATTAGATTAAACAGAAGAATGGAAAGGAAAATGTGCATAAACATATATTTCAAGGGTATATCCTTCCCAAGGAGAAGCAGAGCATGATATCCATGACCGGATATAATGTAGAAAACTCTTTAGGTAAGGTGAGAGAAATTTCATGATATTAACCATACAATGGTGTTTGGGTAATTGAGCAGGAAACATTTAGCATTGGGCTTCAAATGTTCTTGTTGAAAATCGGAGTACCACAAACAAGCTTCGAGATATCATTGACATGGTCACTGGGTAAAGATCAGACCTTGGATACACAAGGGATCCATCCGGAACAACTCATAGAGTAAGTCTTACAAATTACTCATGGAAGAATGACTAACCTTGCTAGAAAGGAAACTATAACAATAGGCCCTCCGGGAAGGTGTGTTAGGATGAAATCACCTTATCGGGTTAAAGACCAATGTTAGCTCTTGGAAATATGTTCCAACCATCATATATGACCGAGATTCAGATCCGACTGGTGTCGGGATACCTCGGACTCAGGATGCCTGAGAAGAAGAGGTGCAACAAAATAGACGAGATGACATTATAAGATTCTCGGGAAATGAACTATGGAAGCGAGTCCCGAAACAAGAGTTCATCATTAAACCAAAGAGAGGATGAGGAGGTGGCTGATGAACTTAGCGACAATTCATTGAGATTTCCAAAAGATGGATCTCCACAATTAGGTGAACAAGGAGATAACATTTGTTAGATCAAATGATATAATGAGGTATGCTCGAGGAAAACATACACAGTTAAACATTTGTTGAAAGACGCACCCGAAATATGGGTTAGGTAGCATGATCAATGTTAGAATGGTGATTCAATAACCAATGGTCTAAGAATGAAATATCGACCATTAACTTCAAAGCAATAGGGTTGCTAGAGGTTTTGAATTTTAAACCTCACAATCCATTTGTTGGTATTCCAGTTAGAAACAACCCGGGGACCAAGGAATGAACGGAGATGGCAAGAAGTATCACTTGTATCAAGAATTCTTAAGAGGTGGTGAAATTCTCACGACTTTCTTGACATTAAAGATGGTAATTCTCCAAGGTAAAGAAGAACAAAAGCTGGATAGCAAGGAACTCAAGGTATAACACAAAACACGATCAAGTTTGTGTTGGTGGGAAGGCAATAAAGTGGCCGATGATAACACAAATCATCGAGGGGCAAGGATGGTACTACTCACCATGAATTCGACCGATATCTTGGAAGACCTCAGAATGTTGATGATGATCACAACACAGTTGTCAAGAGGTTTGAAGAAGATGTAACCGGTCGGCGATGACATCAAGTCAACGGAATGATGAAGCGAAAAATTATTGGAACCATGAGTACGACACAAACTCGAAATCAAGCTTGTTGTTCAAGGCGAATGATGTGACAAGGAAAATCGACGTAAGCTTAGCTCATCGTCAAAAGTGGTGCTCCGGAGATAAGGACCAGGTAGCACAGTTAAAAATTAGCCCAATAATGGTATAGCCGATCAGGCTAGGAATGACAGGAAGGATTATTAAACTCCTAATCAATGAAAATTAATTAGGGTTATCGAACCGGAATGAGGCATCGGTTCACATATCGGTGTTCTTGGTTGACGACAACTCAGAACCCTGAAAAATTGAAGTCGGTGCGAAATGACAGTTGATGAAGAACCCATAAGAAGTTATGCAGTTCCATGACATTATCAAGATATCCTAGTGCAATACTCGACGGTAGATCAAAGTAAAGGTTGGACAGGTGCAATGATCTGCACAAGACAAGTACTCAACTTGTCTGATAAATGGTATTAATGAGAAAATATGGTCAGAACCATGATTGCAAAGGACCAAACATAGATACAGGACAAACTTATAACAAGGGGATTAATATCATTTACAACAAGCTTCGATGATAAGTTTCACATCGGGTCCATGGGCATGAACGCAAAGGCTCAACGTCGACTCCCACTTCTTCCATGCATAACCTTTCATTTTACTTCTCGCTTTTGATGAAGCTGTAGTGTAGAAATTTTATCTAGCAAAATACCAGAAGAGTATGACTCGTGAAGACTTTCGAGTTCACACATAATAAGGAAGGCATAGGTTCAACCCATCGGGGTATCGTGGAAACATATTCCGCAAGCTTCAATAGTAAACATCACCAGCTCAAAAGTAGAGCATTGTTCAAAAGCAGATGATACAATTTACCAATGGCATTATATACCCATGGAAGGCTCACAAGGTTATTCAATATGAAGGACACTGTCGGATAAAATCCAACAAAGGATCTTGTGGTCCATACGGGATCTGATGTGAGCATCGGTACTCAACCAGAAGAAGAAAGAATGCAAGGAGATCAGATTATAGAAATAACTGACTAACTCAAAGCTCAGTTGCAAAGAAATTATGAATTCCAAGACAAGGGATCAAAAGCAATGCTCTGATTAGGGACGGATAAGTTGAATAGCCTTAGGGTTACAATCGATGGCAATTTGATTGGTCGAGATCCAGCTCATGTCCGGAATGACGTCTGAATCGGAAGGATAAATTCCAGGGAACAACTGATGATTGTGTGCATTCACACACATGTTGAATCAAAAGGATCAGAATGACAATCATAAAGGTTTTTAAAGTAAATTGCTAGACCAAAGGAATTAACCAGAATGCAAGTATGCAAGAATACCAAGAACAACAGGCTGTTGAGGATTTTCGAAAGATCAAATAGTATTTCGAAGTCTTTTGCGGAACACAAGAACAACTGGGAATGAGTGGATCTCGATAAGTCCGAGGAATTATCCGTAGATGTATTTCTTCGGCAATGAACTACAAGGCAGTGGTACAAGGGATTCTTAAAAGTAGGAGATCAATTCGATGCATCTTGTAACAACAAGAGAAACTCAGAGTAATTGTATGAACAACAAGTGTATGTCGTTATCCTTATGGATATATCGGTAGTAGGGAATTGAAAAGGCAGAGGGCACAAGGGTCTCGGGAATGATCGAAGAGTATCTTCAAAATCTTATGGTGTAGTAGGCGATCACCTGTGATAAAGGGGATCTCCGGGAGAAGTAGTTACGAGAACCTAGAGTCAGATTTAGTAAAATCATTTAACTCGAGTAGAGGACAGATCATAGTCCCAGAGTAAGGATCGAGGAGTAAAAGACCCTAATACCACCCAGATGGCGACGTGGGCCCGTAAGGCACACAACCATGTTAGTAAAAAGTTTTGTAATGTCTAGACTCGACTTCGGCCAAGGAGTGTGGAAGGGGATTCCTACAGGCAGTCGGCTCTGATACCAACTTGTGACGCCCCCGATTCAATTGTACACTAATCATGCACGCAAATGTGTACGACCAAGATCAGGAACTCACAGGAAGATATCACAACACAACTCTAGACACAAATTAAAATAATACAAGCTTTATATTACAAGCCAGGGGCCTCGAAGGCTCGAATACAAATGCTCGAAGGCACAAGAGTCAGCGAAAGCAACAATATCTAAGTACAGACATACGTTAAACAATTTTGCCTTAAGAAGGCTAGCACAAACTGGGATACAGATCGAAAGAGGCGCAGGCCTCCTGCCTGGGATCCTCCTAAAGTACTCCTGGTCGTCGTCAGCGGGCTGCACGTAGTAGTAGGCACCTCCCAAGTAGTAGTAGTCGTCGTCGACGGTGGCGTCTGGCTCCTGGGCTCCAACGTCTGGTCGCAACAATCGAGTATAGAAAGGGGGAAAAGGGGAAGCAAAGCAACCATGAGTACTCATCCAAAGTACTCGCAAGCAAGGAGCTACACTACATATGTATGCATTGGTATCAAATGGAATAAGGGTATCATATCTGGACTGAACTGCAGAAAGCCGGAATAAGAGGGGGATAGCTAGTCCAATCGAAGACTACGCTTCTGGTAACCTCCATCTTGCAGCAGGAGAAGAGAGTAGATGGTAAGTTCACCAAGTAGCATCATGTAGCATAATCCTAACCGATGATCCTCCCCTCGTCGCCCTGTGAGAGAGCGATCACCGGTTGTATCTGGCACTTGAAAGGGTGTGTTTTATTAAGTATCATGTTCTAGTTGTCATAAGGTCAAGGTACAACTCCAAGTCATCCTGTTACCGAAGATCACGGCTATTCGAATAGATTAACTTCCCTGCAGGGGTGCACCACATTTCCCAACACGCTCGATCCCCTTTGTCCGGACACACTTTTCTGGGTCATGCCCGGCCTCGAAAGATCAACACGTCGCAGCCCTACCTAGGCACAAAAGAGAGGTCAGCACGCCGGTCTAAATCCTATGGCGCAGGGGTCTGGGCCCATCGCCCATTGCACACCTGCACATTGCGTACGCGGCCGGTGAGCAGACCTAGCAACCTCCATTACAAAGGAAGTTGCGTTACGCGGTCCAACCCGGCGCGCACTGCTCAGTCGCTGACATCATGAAGGCTTCGGTCGATACCACGACGTCGAGTGCCCATAACTGTCCCCGCGTAGATGGTTAGTGCGTATAGGCCAGTAGCCAGACTGAGATCAAATACCAAGATCTCGTTAAGCGTGTTAAGTATTCGCGAACGCCGACCAGGGCCAGGCCCACCTCTCTCCTAGGTGGTCTCAACCTGCCCTGTCGCTTCGCCTCAAAGTAACAGTCGGGGGCCGTCGGGAACTCAGGCCCACCACTACCTGGATGGACCCACCTGCCCCTTCATCCCCCATCTCCAAACAGTATCACCAGTAATGTAACAGTGTAAAGTATATAGTATATGCCCGTGATCACCTCGCGAAGTGATCATGGCCCAGTAGTATAGCATGGCAGACGGACAAGAGTGTAGGGCCACTGATGGAACACTAGCATCCTATACTAAGCATTTAGGATTGCAGGTAAAGGTAACAACAGTAGTAGCAAGGACAGGCTATGCATCATGATAGGATAACGGAAAGCAGTAACATGCTACACTACTCTAATGCAAGCAGTAGAGAGAAGAATAGGCGATATTTGGTGATCAAAGGGGGGGCTTGCCTGGTTGCTCTGGCAAGAGAGAGGGGTCGTCAACACCGTAGTCGACAACAGGAGTACTGGCAGCGGTCTCGGGGTTTACCAGAAAAAAGTAACGGAGGGGAACACAATAAATAATAGTGCAATCAAAGCATCACAAGGCATAACATGACAATACGCGGTGCTAGGGGTGCCCTAACGCGGTATAAGGTGGTACCGACGAAGGGGGGACACATCCGGGAAAATAGCCCCGGTGTTTCGCGTTTTCGGACAAATGAACCGGAGGGGGAAAGTTATGTGTTCGCTATGCTAGGGATGTGTGGCAGACGAACGGGCTGCGTATCCGGATTCGTCTCGTCGTTCTGAGCAACTTTCATGTACAAAGTTTTTCCATCCGAGCTACGGTTTATTTTATATTAATTTTTAAAGTTTTAATTCATTTTCTAGAATTACTGAAATTATGAATTACTGAAATTATGCTAAGTCCTCAATTTTAAATATCATTTAGCTGTTTTCCAGAGGCTATAACTAGTCTTCTATTCATCCTATGAATTGGTGCCTTATACCAATATTGATCACTTTCATGTGGTCTACAAGATGGTAACAATTGCATCATTGTTAGATCCTTGTATCATGTTTATTTTCTGCTCCAAAGTTGCTATAGCAGCATATCTGTTTTTAGTTCTGCCAGTTAACAAAACATAGACTTTTGTCATTTTCATAGGAATTAATCCAGGCAACTTTTGGATTTGGTCCAATGGAAAGAATTGAACCTTGTCAAGTGTACTACCTGCACATATTTATTTTAGCTATGTTGAGCTTTGTTTAGATCTTGTTTTGAGGCTGTTCAGGGGGCTAACCAATGTAATTTTAGAAAAGCTAGCCTCAGCTATAGTAAAAGCAGCATCAGTAGATAGAGCAGAACAACAGTTCAACTAGCAGGAGCAGCAGTGGCAAGCAGAAGTAGTGCAGAAGCAGCAGCAGCGACCTGGGGCAGCACGAGCAAGCGCGGAGGCACGGACGGGTGTGGGCGACGCACGCGGGGATACACGGGGGGCGTGGCCGGACGCGGGGCTTGGCGCGGGCAGGGTGCCGGCGGCTGCCGGCGGCAACGGCGCAGGTGGGCGGCGCGAGCGGCGACAGTAGAAGCAGCAGTAGGCAGTGGCAAAAGTAAGAGCAGTGGCAGCGGCAATAGCTATGAGCAGAGTAGCAACAAAGCAGTGGCTAAGCCGCGGCATAGGTGCAGCACACCTTGCACGCACGTACGCGTACGCGGGGTCTCATACGAGCTTGGTGACGGCTGTTTCGGCGACTAATCAATAACAGGGAGTGGTGTTTCGGAAGAGTGGCTCACTGAGATGCTCGACGACGAGCTTGGGAGGTCGGGGTTGGACCGGAGCCGCAGCAAACGATGCCGGATGCCAACGACGTACACAACGAAGTTGTGCTCCACGCCGAGTGTACGGCGCGGCCCGGCTTGATTCAACGGTCGTAGACGAAGGAGACAAGGATGGGGAGGCTCCTGGTGATCTTCTCATGGCGCGGGGAGGGCAGTGACCGCGGGATCGACGAGGATGTAGTGATGGCGGCTCGGCAGTGCCTTGCGGGGAAGAAAGCGGCGCAGGGAGTAAGAACAGAGAGGGCTAGGGTTGTCCCTGGGGTTCGGGGTGATATTAACCTAGCACCAGACCGCGGGATGCACACCACGTGAGGCATCTCGTCCGTGGGCGGCCATGACGCCCCTGCCTCCTGCCTTGTCGGGAGGTTGAAGAAATGGCCGGCCAGGTGGGCTGGGCCTGGTACAGTTAAGTGTTGGGCTACACACTGTAGCACTAGGCTTTAGGTGCATAGTATGTGCTTTTCTCTTTAATCTATCTGTAATTGAAAAAGCTATTGCTTTGCAATTAATTTGGACACCATTTCATTTTTGTTAGATGTGATATTTACCACCAAAATACTTGGCTACGTTCTAGCTGGCACAAAAATTTTGGGGCCAAAACGAGCTATTCAAATTTAGTTTTAAATTTATGTGCATATATTTAATGCTACAAGCCCTATTTTAAATAGGTTAAGGGCATTTTAAAAATTCAAAAGATGTTGGTTTCTACATGAAAATTACTTAGTGAATACTTGCAACATCTCAAACATTTTAGTTTTTTTTAGTTTGAAGAAATTTTTATTTGGCTTTAGTTTAAATTTTACAATGGCTTTGATTTTTATCAAGTGGCAATTTGGCCTAGTTAAACATGATGACATGGAACCACTAGGGTGAGGTCACTGTAGCATGACACTGGGGGTGTTACAATGTATGAAAGCCTGCACGCAAAGGGGCCCTTCCGCAATTGGCAACGCCCTTGTTCTGTTTCGAGTCCGCTCAATAGCTCAAGCGGTCACGCCGAGAGTGGCAGGGTAGCCTTCCGCAATCGGCAACGCTCTCGATTCTGACTCGAGTCAAGCTCGACAGTTTGAACGGCTGCGTTGAGGGCGGTAAGGTGGTTCGCTCGGCAGCAAGCACACCCGGCAGGCCATTGGGGATCCGTCCTCAAGGTGCCACCCTGGGTTTACGCACCAGCAAGCCTACCCGTTTAACGTAGGGTAAACATACAAGGGGAAGATCGAACAGGAAGATAACATGCATTGTACCAAAAGTGATGCAGAGTTATATTACATCAATTGTTGTTGCGGTTCTAACTAAAGATAAAAATTGTCTTGGTCATGAACCTGCAGCGGCAGTTGGAGACGGAGTGCCTAATCTCGGAGCTGGCCCTCTATCCTCTCGATTTTACCGATGTGGCTGATGATGGGCTTGATACGCTCCTTGAGCGATGCGAGGTCCACACCCACCGGCAAGCTGTCCAGCACGGCATCGAAGTCGAGGTTGGGGTTCCAGTGCGCCATCTTGGTGAGAACCTTGGTCATGGCACCCTGGCAAAGCCTCCGGGACTCCTTGGCCAGGGAAGCCGTCTGGTTAGAGTGGAGCTGCTCCAGGGCCCCGAGGACGCCCTCGAAGAAGATGGTCAGCTTGGCATTGGGACTCGTGTTGCACTCCATGGTATACCTCACATTTGGCATCCCCATGGTAGCTAGCTGCGTGGTAATCCTGCCGGCGACGCCTTCGAGACGCCTGATCCAGTGGTTCTCGCCTTCCACAAAATTCGTGTGGTTGTCGACTTCATTTCTTCCGCAGCTGCTTCTCGGTCTCCAGGTCCTTGGCTAGGACCTCCTCCTGGGCCTTGCCCTCCGACAGCATCCCCTCGAGACCCTCCAGCTTCAGCTTGAGGTCTTTGATGGAGTTGTTGGCTTCGGAGAGCTGCCCGGCCTTGTGTAGCGACCAGACCTCAAACAGTCTGATCTCTGTGCTCCGGTGTCATCCTTGGATCAGTAATGCTGACACCACATAGTACTCGGAGGATTTATAGCAGAGTAGCAATCACACACTTATTACATCGAGTGTCTCAAAAGAGAACTTATTACAATAAATATGGCTTAAGGCCATCTAATAACGATAACAGCGGAAGGCTTGGAAGATAAGTGAGTCCATCAACTCCAACGGCATCACTGAGTATAGAACCACGACCTAAAACTCCTTAATCATCGTCTGAAAAGTCTGCAACATTAACGTTGCAGCCCGAAACGGGTCAGCACATGGAATATGCTGGCAAGGTAACACACAGAGAGTAATGGAATGAAACAGCTATACTATATGCATATTTGGTTGGTGGAAAGCTCTATGGTTATAGTTTTGCGTAAAGCCAATTTTTCCCTACTTCAAAGGAATAAAATTTATTTAACTATCATGGTAGTTGTTAAACATTGAGAATGGTTGACAGCATTCTCAATCCCAATTACTCATCACCATTAAACATAACCCAACAAAGTTAATTTAGAGTAACATGTTGAGATTCACATGATAATCCAAGTACTAGATACTCAAGATGTCCATAACCGGGGACACGGCTAACCATGATTAGTTTATTACACTCTGCAGAGGTTTGTGCACTTTTCCCCACAAGACTCGATCGCCTCCGTTTGGTTTCTCGCACTACATGGTGTTTGAGAAGATGGATGACCGAGACATAGTCTTTCAGAAGTGCTAGCACCTTACGATCGGGTAGACCGTACCACCTACATCCCCTACATCTGCTAGTCTACCACTGTAAGAGTTCTCACAACTTAGTCAACTATGCTAGAGCCCATAATAGCTTGTGGCTGCACACGTAAGTTTCTAGTATGAATAGTCTCATGATCCCTTTGAGCCTGGGTGGCGTTCCAAAAGAAAACAGGCAAGTCCTGGAATACCCAGGTGCCTCAATCCACCCAGATGTGTGTTTAAGTTGCCACCTTAGATAAACCATTAATTAACAAAACTCACATCTGTCATGGATATCACTCACCCAATCCACGTCTACTAGCATAGCATGGCATAATAAGCAAACGTAGAAGTAACTCCCAAAGGTTTGATAATAAACAGGTAATAGGTTCTACCTCAACTACTTCCCATCCCACAATTTAATTAGATCCTAACCATGCAATGTGTGAGGATTGATCTAATGCAATAAAACTGGGTAGTAGGAAAGGTATGATCAAAGTGTTACTTGCCTTACTGATGATCTGCGAAACCTAGAGATTCGAAGTAATAGGCGGCGCACTCCGGGTATTCTATCGCAGACAAAGAAACAAGCATACAATAAGTACTCATCTAATGCACAGGTAAAACTCAAATAAGAGATCTAACCAGAAGGTTCAACTTAAGAACTCCGGTTGGCAAAAAGAATCAAATCGAACAAAGCAACGAAAGTCAAACGGCGAAAGAAAACAACTTCGTTCTACAAATCTGGATCTAGGGCAAATTTTACAGTAGCAAAAACTTGTTTAAGTTGGTTAAACGGAAAGAGGTTTCGATACAAAACTCTAGGCGCTTGAATCGCCTGATTCCGATAAACGAGCGAAAAGTTATACTAAAAAGAAAATCGGATCAGGAATCGCGATCAGAAAAATCGCGGATTTAATCCGAGAAAAAGAAAAAACGACGAACGCTCGCTAGAACGAACGAACGGACGAACGCTCGCTATTTAAATAAACCGAAAAACCGATCTATTTAAAAAACCGAATCTAAAAAAACCGATGGCATGGAAGTCGAGGCGGCGGCGAACCTCGGCGGCGACGTCCGTCGGTGGCGGCGGCGCGGCGGGGCGGCGACAGGGCGGCGGCGCGGGCGGGGCGGCGCGGGTGGCGGGGCTGGCTAGGGTTTTCTCCCGGGGGGCTGGGCCGGCTTATATTGCCTAGTCGGGCCAGAGTCCTAGTCGGACACGGCCCGTTAGGTCGGTTCGTTTTTTTAAATAATTACGCTCGGAAGAAAATTAAAAAGAAATACTAAACGAACTCAAAAAATTCTGAAATAAATTTTCACGAGCTTCTAAAATCAAGCCGCACAAGGTGAACATTTATTTGGGACCTAAATGCAATTTTGAAAAACACACTTTTTTCCTAAATTCAAATAAAATACTGAAAAACTCCGAAATAAAATCTTATTTGATTTTATTATTAAATCCTCAATATTTCTTTATTTTGGGAAAGTCATTTTATTCCCTCTCTCATATTTTTGTAATAGAAATAATTGATGATAAAATAAATAAAATCAAATGATCCTATTCTCAAAATTTGAGAGAACTCAAATATGAAAATAACGAAATCCCCAACTCTCTCCGTGGGTCCTTGAGTTGCGTAGAATTTCTAGGATCAACCAAAATGCAAAATAAAATATGATATGCAATGATGATCTAATGTATAACATTCCAAATTGAAAATTTGGGATGTTACAAATCTACCCCCCTTAAGATGAATCTCGCCCTTGAGATTCGGGTTGGCTAGAAAATAGGTGAGGGTGGTCCTTGAGCAAATCTTCCTCTCGTTCCCAGGTGGCTTCATCCTCCGTGTGGTGGCTCCACTAAACTTTGCAAAACTTGATAACCTTGCTGTGGGTAACTCGACTGGCAAACTCGAGAATCTTAATTGGTTTCTCCTCTACGTCAAATCGTTATCCAACTGAATAGTTTCCAAAGGCATTGTATCTCTCAACGGTATGCTAGCCATCTCCGCGTGACATTTCTTTAACTGAGAAACGTGGAACACATCATGAACTCCTGACAATCCTTCAGGCAATTCCAACTTGTAGGCCACTTCTCCCATACGCTCCAAAACTCGATACAGTCCTACAAATCATGGTGCTAACTTCCCTTTTACTCCAAAACGCTTTGTTCCCCGAAGTGGAGATACTCGAAGATAAGCTCTATCTCCGGCTTAGTAAACTGTCTCCTTGCGTTTAGAATCTGCATAACTCTTCTGTCTGGACTGGGCTACCTTGAGCCTATCGCGAATCAACTTCACCTTCTGTTCAGACTCTTTAATCAAGTCAGGTCCAAACAACTGGCGGTCTCCAACTTCGTCCCATGACAACGGTGTCCTGCACCTCCTTCCGTACAAGGCTTCAAAAGGGGCCATCTTTAAACTGGTTTGGTAACTGTTGTTGTAAGAGAACTCTGCATATGGCAAATTGTCGTCCCAACTAGATCCGTAATCTAGCGCACAAGCTCTCAGCATATCCTCCAAAATCTGATTGACTCTCTCGGTTTGTCCATCTATCTGTGGATGAAAAGCTGTACTGAATTCTAGCCTGGTTCCCAAAGTTTCGTGCAACTGCTTCCAGAACTTTGAGGTGAACTGGGTTCCTCTATCTGTGCAAACATACGATCATTGTCATGTATATCTTGGCCAACTTAGCACTGGTGTAAGTGGTCTTTACCGGGATGAAATGAGCTACCTTCGTCAATCGATCAACTACAACCCAAATAGAGTCATAGCCTGAACGAGTCCTGGGTAATCCCGTGATAAAATCCATGCCTAGCTTATCCCACTTCCATTCGGGTATCGGCAATGGTTGTAACAATCCTGCTGGCTTTTGATGCTCTGCCTTTACTCTCTGACATACATCACAAACTGCTACATACTCTGCAATATCCTTCTTCATTCGAGTCCACCAGAAAATATCCTTCAAATCCAAATACATCTTGGTATTTCCTGGGTGAATTGAATATGGTGAATCGTGTGCCTCTTGCAGAATCAACTTCCTGATCTCCGGGTCATTGGGCACATAAACACGGTCTTCAAACCATAGGGTGTCGTGCTCATCCTCACGAAATCCTTTAGCTTTTCCTTTGCTCAGTTTCTCCTTTATAGCGGTAATCTCTTTGTCAGTTTTCTGAGCTTCCCTGATTCTATCCATCAAAGTTGACTGAATCTCCAATGCTGCTACATAGCCTCTCGGAACTATTTCTAAACATAGTTCACGAAGATTTTCTGCTAACTCCTTGGGTATTTCTCCCATCATTAACGTATTGACATGGCTCTTACGGCTTAATGCGTCAGCTACTACATTAGCCTTTCCGGGGTGATAATGCAATTTCATATCATAATCCTTGATAAGCTCCAACCATCTCCTTTGTCTGAGATTCAACTCCTTCTATGTGAAAATGTACTTCAAGCTCTTATGATCCGTGTACACCTCACAATGGTTTCCCATGAGGAAATGCCTCCATGTTTTCAAAGCATGCACTACGGCTGCTAACTCCAAATCATGTGTGGCATAATTTAACTCATGAGGCTTCAGTTGTCTTGAGGCATATGAAACAACTATCCCTTCCTGCATAAGCACTGCTCCAAGTCCTCGACGTGAAGCGTCGCAATACTCCTCATAATCTTTGGTCTGATCTGGCAAAATCAACACTGGTGAAGTAACCAAGCGTTTCTTCAACTCCTGGAAACTAGCCTCACATTCCTCTGTCCATATGAACTTGGTATCCTTCTTCAACAACTCAGTCATAGGCTTCACAATCTTTGAGAAATTCTCAATAAATCTCCGGTAGTATCCTGCGAGTCCAAGAAAACTCCGGATCTCTCCAACTGTGGTTGGGGCTTCCCACTTGGTCACGGTATCAACTTTAGCGGGATCAACTGCTATACCTTCTCCAGATATAACGTGTCTGAGGAATCCTACTTCTTTCAACCAAAACTCACATTTGCTGAACTTGGCATATAATTGATGTTCTCTGAGCTTTCCAAGTACCAAACGCAAATGCTCCTTATGCTCCTCCTCGTTCTTCGAATAAACCAGGATATCATTAATGAACACTACGATGAACTTATCCAGAAACTCCATAAACACTTTGTTCATCATGTTCATAAAATAGGCAGGTGCGTTAGTCAGACCAAATGACATAACGGTATACTCGTACAGCCCATACCTGGTGGTAAAAGCTGTCTTCGGAATATCCTGTTCTCGAATCTTCAACTGGTGGTATCCTGATCGCAGATCGATCTTGGAAAATACCTTAGCTCCTTGCAATCGATCAAACAGATCATTGATCATTGGTAGTGGGTACTTGTTCTTGATCGTTACTTCATTCAATCCCCGATAATCTACAACCATCCTTAACGATCCATCCTTCTTCTCCACTAGAAGTACTGGCGATCCCCAAGGCGAAGAACTTGGGCGAATATATCCCTTATCCAGTAACTCCTTAATTTGCTTCTTAATTTCCACCAAAACCTTTGCTGGCATCCTATATGGTCTCTTTGATATTGGCCCCGTGCCTGGCAATCGCTCAATCAAAAACTCAATATCTCTATCCGGTGGCATGCCTGGCAACTCCTCTGGAAATACTTCAGGGAAATCCCTTACCACTGGTACTTCCTCCTGCACAACTCATGTTAAGCAATTTACTTGAGTCCTCTTCGGCACATGTCGGGATACATACTTGATCCTTCTCCCTTCTGGGGTGGTAAGCAAAATTGACTTACTAGTGCATTCAATATTCCCTTCATACTTTGATAACCAATCCATGCCTAATATCACATCCAATCCTTGGGATTCCAATACTATTAGGTCTGAGGGAAAAACATAGTTACCAATCCTTAATGGTAACCGATCACACCATAGACTAGACACATACTCTGCTCCAGGCGAGGTTACTAACATGGGTGACCTAAGGGCTTGGGTTGATAGGTTATACTTATCCACAAATCCCCTTGAGATGTATGAATGCGATGCACCAGTATCAAAAAGAACGAGTGCAGTAAATGACTTAACCAAAAACTTACCTATTACTGCATCGGGCTGAGCTTCAACCTCCTCCACGCTAACGTGGTTCACTTGTCCCCTGTTGAAAGGGTTTGGCTTCTTCCCAAAACTTCCATTTCCATTTTGGCCTTCAGGACATTCATTGGCATAATGTCCGGTCTTCGAACACTTAAAGCAAGTGACTTGGCTCAGGTCCTTCTTGGCTGGGGTTGATGGGTTGGTGCGGTTCTGGCCGTTGCTTCCTCCATTCCCATTACCATTCTTAGTGCCATTGTGATTGTGCGAGCTACCTCCTCCATGGGTATGCTGAAAATGTCCTCCCGGTCTAGGGGTAAAACCTGGCTTCTGCTGAGCTCCAGAATTGTACTTCCCTTGTCCATACTTTCTCTTGCGATTCTCAATTTGCTGCTGCTTCCCTTCAATCATAAGAGCACGATCTACCAACTCCTGGTAGTTGTTGAAGGTTGCTACCATCAACTGCATGCTCAACTCATCATTCAGTCCTTCCAGAAACTTCTCCTGCTTAGCTGCATCCGTAGCCACGTCATCTGGGGCATAACGTGCTAACTTACTAAATTCCTCCACATACTGGCCAACTGTCCGTCCTCCTTGGCGTAAGTTGCGAAACTCACGCTTCTTCATGGCCATAGCTCCTGCTGAAACATGTGCAGTACGAAAAGCTTGCTGAAACTGGTCCCATGTGACAGTGTCGACTGGGAAAGTGGGTGTGAAATTCTCCCACCATGATGCTGCGGGTCCTTCTAACTGATGTGCGGCAAACTTCACCTTCTCCGCATATGTGCATCCTGCTGTGGTCAACTCCCTAGCGGTCTTGCGGAGCCAATCATCTGCTACTATCGGCTCGGTGCTACTGGAAAACACCGGCGGATTTAGCCTAAGAAAACAGGCTAAGTGATCAACAGGTGGTGGTGGTGGTGGGTTGTTGTTGTTGTTCCCTTGATTCTGATTCTGGACTAGCAACTGCATCAATGTGTTCTGCTGCTGGATCAACTGGGTGAGCTCCGGTGGAAAGGCAAATCCGGGGTCACGTCTCGGAGGCATCTGAGGGTTTAGAAAAGATGAGAAGTAAGAATAGAGGGGGTCTAAAGAGAAAACACTACCCATATGCACATGAGGCAAAATCAAACAATTCACTTCATTCAATCAAACAAGGGCATACAATCGATCTATCTATCGCAAAAGTGCTCGGACTACTATATTTACATGGTAGACAACTACTACTGATGAGGTGGTCTACTAGAAATATTCTTCGGTTGCAGACTCCATGATATCTGCTCCAGCTTCATCAACATAGTCATCATCGCTACTATCTGGTTCCGAATCGGTGCCGTCGATGATGATGTAGTCTTCCGGGCTAATCTCCTTGGGTTCTTCGTCTTCATCTACTGGCGTAGGGCCTCCCATAAATATTCCAATCTTCTTGATCAGGTCATCATTCTTCTCCACCAATACTTCAATTTCTTCTTCATAATCTTCACTTGTAGCCTTGAGTTCTTCCTCCAGTTCCTTGATTCTAGTCTTAGCCTTCTTCAGATCTATCATGTCGGCGCACATCTGGTTCTCCTGTCGTCGAAGGTGCTGGTTTAGCTCTTGGATAAAGGCTGCGATTGATCTATTTTTCCTGGTGCTAATCATCTCCCAGTGTTCATCTCAGCGCCCACAAATCTGGTAGATAGTATCCTTGAGATCCTTGCGGTAGACTTCTCCAATGCGTCCCATGGCGATGTGAGCTGCCATGCTCTGTCCTAGACTCCAAGTTGGTGCATCAAAAGAAAACTCTATGGGTTCAGTGACTGGCATGAACGTCCTTCCTGGAACTTGAACTTGAATCATCCAGCGCTCCTCTTCAGGTAAAGTGGCGTTGTAGGTTTCGGTGAAGCTTGGTACTCCTATGTTCAGGTATCTAGTGACTTCCTTCAAGTGACGTCCAAAGGGTGTATCTTCATCTGGTTGCGTGAGCTTGTTCCTTGCATACGCCATCCTAAAGAGTAGAAAAGATGAGAGGTCAGAAGAGAAGAGAGTGAATAGTGATCTAGGTCTTTTAGCTTAGTGGTCGTGTCCTACAGTCAGCGTGTGCTCTGATACCATCTCTGTAGCGACCAGACCTCAAATAGTCTGATCTCTGCGCTCCGGTGTCATCCCTGGATCAGTAATGCTGACACCACACAGTACTCGGAGGATTTATAGCAGAGTAGCAATCACACACTTATTACATTGAGTGTCTCAAAAGAGAACTTATTACAATAAATATGGCTTAAGGCCATCTAATAACGATAACAGCGGAAGGCTTGGAAGATAAGTGAGTCCATCAACTCCAACGGCATCACTGAGTATAGAACCACGACCTAAAACTCCTTAATCATCGTCTGAAAAGTCTGCAACATTAACGTTGCAGCCCGAAACGGGTCAGCACATGGAATATGTTGGCAAGGAAACACACAGAGAGTAATGGAATGAAACAGCTATACTATATGCATATTTGGCTGGTGGAAAGCTCTATGGTTATAGTTTTGCGTAAAGCCAATTTTTCCCTACTTCAAAGGAATAAAATTTATTTAACTATCATGGTAGTTGTTAAACATTGAGAATGGTTGACAGCATTCTCAATCCCAATTACTCATCATCATTAAACATAACCCAACAAAGTTAATTTAGAGTAACATGTTGAGATTCACATGATAATCCAAGTACTAGATACTCAAGATGTCCATAACCGGGGACACGGCTAACCATGATTAGTTTATTACACTCTGCAGAGGTTTGCGCACTTTTCCCCACAAGACTCGATCGCCTCCGTTTGGTTTCTCGCACTACATGGTGTTTGAGAAGACGGATGACCGAGACATAGTCTTTCAGAAGCGCTGGCACCTTACGATCGGGTAGACCGTACCACCTACATCCCCTACATCTGCTAGTCTACCACTGTAAGAGTTCGCACAACTTAGTTAACTATGCTAGAGCCCATAATAGCTTGTGGCTGCACACGGAAGTTTCTAGTATGAATAGTCTCATGATCCCTTTGAGCCTAGGTGGCGGTCCAAAAGAAAACAGGCAAGTCCTGGAATACCCAGGTGCCTCAATCCACCCAGATGTGTGTTTAAGTTGCCACCTTAGATAAACCATTAATTAACAAAACTCACATCTGTCATGGATATCACTCACCCAATCCACGTCTACTAGCATAGCATGGCATAATAAGCAAACGTAGAAGTAACTCCCAAAGTTTTGATAATAAATAGGTAATAGGTTCTACCTCAACTACTTCCCATGCCACAATTTAATTAGATCCTAACCATGCAATGTGTGAGGATTGATCTAATGCAATAAAACTGGGTAGTAGGAAAGGTATGATCAAAGTGTTACTTTCCTTGCTGATGATCCACGAAACCTAGAGATTTGAAGTAACAGGCGGCGCACTCCGGGTATTCTATCGCAGACAAACAAATAAGCATACAATAAGTACTCATATAATGCACAGGTAAAACTCAAATAAGAGATCTAACTAGAAGATTCAACTTAAGAACTCCGGTTGGCAAAAAGAATCAAATCGAACAAAGCAACGAAAGTCAAACAGTGAAAGAAAACAACTTCATTCTACAAATCTAGATCTAGGGCAAAATTTACAGTAGAAAAAACTTGTTTAAGTTGGTTAAACGGATAGAGGGTTTCCAGGCGAAACTCTAGGCGCTTGAATCGCATGATTCCGATAAACGAGCGAAAAGTTATACTAAAAAGAAAATCGGATCAGGAATCGCGATCAGAAAAATCGCGGATTTAATCCGAGAAAAAGAACTCCGGCAGCTCGGCCCAATTGGGGACGGGGCCATGCGCGTTGCGGTCCGGCATCATGGGGATGATGTCATTCCAGCGCGAGTTATTGCTCAACGGGACCACCCCTCCGGCAACCCAAACAAGGGCCCCTTGGTGACCTTGCTGTCCTTCGTGGCCTTGCCGGACCTCTTGGCCCTGCCGTCGCAGCCCATGTCATGCTGGAAGAGTCACTGGCAGAAGTGAGCGTGCGCCAGCACAGTGAAGTTGTGGTCGAGGCCGGGACGAGGCCTCATGATATCGGCCGCATTCGTGAAGAGCAGGCTGGCCTCCCCTTGTTATGAAGCAGAGCGATTCGGCGGCGAATGAAATCCGCTCTGATCATCTCAACGGTGAGCCCGGCCTCGGTGAGGCGAAGAATCCGGGTGGTGGCGATCTTGAGCTTGTCGTCCTGGGCGTCAACGTCGCCCCAGTCGGGCCTGCGAACCGGCGGCGCCTGGTGAACCTGGCAGAACTCCTGTGGGTCGTCCTCCTCGATCCAGCACCACCGGCCCCGCCATTCTTCCCACCTCTCCTTCTGGACACCCTATGGGTACGCCCCTTTGGACCTCAGGATCCAAGCAACGCAACCAGAGATGGCGCCTCCCCCTGGATGCGAGGGTAGAAGTAATGGCAGAAGAGCGTCGTGTTGGGGACGACTCAAGCGAAGCCCTCACAGAGGTGGGCAAAAAGAGCCATACATGAAATGGCATTTGGAGTAAAATCCAGGAGGTGGAAGACAAATGTGTGCATGACATTGATGTCTACTACACAACCTTCTTCTTGTAGATGTTGTTGGGCCTCCAAGTGCAGAGGTTTGTAGGACAGTAGCAAATTTCCCTCAAGTGGATGACCTAAGGTTTATCAATCCGTAGGAGGCGTAGGATGAAGATGGTCTCTCTCAAGCAACCCTGCAACCAAATAACAAAGAGTCTCTTGTGTCCCCAACACACCCAATACAATGGTAAATTGTATAGGTGCACTAGTTCGGCGAAGAGATGGTGAAACAAGTGGTATATGGATAGTAGATAAAGGTATTTGTAATCTGAAATAATAAAAACAGCAAGGTAGAAAGTGATAAAAGTGAGCGTGAACGGTATTGCAATGTGTGGAAATAAGGCCTAGGGTTCATACTTTCGCTAGTGTAAGTTCCCTCAACAATACTAACATAATTGGATCATAAAACTATCCCTCAACATGCAACAAAGAGTCACTCCAAAGTCACTAATAGCGGAGAACGAACGAAGAGATTATGGAAGGGTACGAAACCACCTCAAAGTTATTCTTTCCAATATATCCGTTGGGCTATTCCTATAAGTGTCACAAACAGCCCTAGAGTTCGTACTAGAATAACACCTTAATATACAAATAAACCAAAACCCTAATGTCACCTAGATACTCCAATGTCACCTCAAGTATCCGTGGGTATGATTATACAATATGCATCACACAATCTCAGATTCATCTATTCAACCAGCACAAAGGACCTCAAAGAGTGCCCCAAAGTTTCTACCGGAGAATCACGACGAAAACATGTGCCAGCCCCTATGCATAGGTTCATGGGCAGAACCCGCAAGTTGATCACCAAAACATACATCAAGTGAATCACGTGATATCCCATTGTCACCACAGATATCCACGGCAAGACATACATCAAGTGTTCTCAAATCTTTAAAGACTCAATCTGATAGGATAACTTCAAAGGGGAAACTCAATTCATTACAAGAGAGTAGAGGGGGAAAGAAACATCATAGGATCCAAATATAATAGCAAAGCTCGCGATACATCAAGATCGTATCACCTCAAGAACACGAGAAAGAGAGATCAAACACATAGCTACTGGTACATACCCTCAGCCCCGAGGGAGAACTACTCCCTCCTCGTCATGGAGAGCACCGGGAGGATGAAGATGGCCACCGGAGAGGGATTGCCCCCTCCGGCAGGGTGCCCGGAACGGGTCTAGATTGGTTTTTGGTGGCTACGGAGGCTTCTGGCGGCGGAACTCCTGATCTATTCTCCGTTGTGGAAGTTTTAGGATACGTGGGTATATATGGGTGTAGGAAGTACGTCAGGGGAGCCACAAGGGCCCCA
This sequence comes from Triticum dicoccoides, assembly GCF_002162155.2. Taxonomy (NCBI): domain Eukaryota; kingdom Viridiplantae; phylum Streptophyta; class Magnoliopsida; order Poales; family Poaceae; genus Triticum; species Triticum dicoccoides. The sequence continues at coordinate 342,705,189 of NC_041382.1, forward strand.
CGAGGCAGGGGGCGCCCTAGGGGGGTGGGCGCGCCCCCCACCCTTGTGGCTTCCTTGTTCCTTCCTTGACGTGGGGTCCAAGTCCATCAGGTGTCTTTCATTCCAAAAATAACTTGTCTAGTTGATTTCGTTCCGTTTCGACTCCGTCTGATATTCCTTTTCTTCGAAACACTGAAATAGGCATAAAACAGCAAATCTGGATTGGGCCTCCGGTTAATAGGTTAGTCCCAAAAATAATATAAAAGTGGATAATAAAGCCCAATATTTCCCAAAACAGTAGATAATATAGCATGAAGCAATCAAAAATTATAGATACGTTGGAGACGTATCAGCATCCCCAAGCTTAATTCCTGCTCGTCCTCGAGTAGGTAAATGATAAAAACAGAATTTTTGATGCAGAGTGCTACTTGGCATAATTTCAATGTAATTCTTCTTAATTGTGGTATGAATATTCAGATCCATAAGATTCAAGACAAAAGTTTAATATTGACATAAAAATAATAATACTTCAAGCATGCTAACTAAGCAATTATGTCTCTTCAAAATAACATGGCCAAAGAAAGTTATCCCTACAAAATCATATAGTCTGGCTATGCTCCATCTTCACCACACAACATATTTAAATCATGCACAACCCCGATGACAAGCCAAGCAATTGTTTCATAATTTTGATGTTCTCAAACTTTTTCAATCTTCACGCAATACATGAGTGTGAGCCATGGATATAGCACTATAGGTGGAATAGAATGGTGGTTGTGGAGAAGACAAAAAGGGAGAGGATAGTCTCACATCAACTAGGCGTATCAACGGGCTATGGAGATGCCCATCAATAGATATCAATGTGAGTGAGTAGGGATTGCCATGCAACGGATGCACTAGAGCTATAAGTATATGAAAGCTCAAAAAGAAACTAAGTGGGTGTGCATCCAACTTGCTTGCTCATGAAGACCTAGGGCAATTTGAGGAAGCCCATCATTGGAATATAAAAGCCAAGTTCTATAATGAAAGATTCCCACTAGTATATGAAAGTGATAACATGAGAGACTCTCTACTATGAAGATCATGGTGCTACTTTGAAGCACAAGTGTGTTAAAAGGATAGTAACATTGTCCCTTCTCTCTTTTTCTCTCTTTTTTTATTTTTTTATTTGGGCATTTTCTCTTTTTTTGTGTGGCCTCTTTTCTTTCTCTTTGTTTTGGGCTTCTTTGTCCTCTTTTATTTATTTTTCGTCTGGAGTCTCATCCCGACTTGTGGGGGAATCATAGTCTCCATCATCCTTTCCTCACTGGGACAATGCTCTAATAATGATGATCATCACACTTTTATTTTTCTTACAACTCAACAATTACAACTCGATACTTAGAAAAAAATATGACTCTATATGAATGCCTCTGGCAGTGTACCGGGATATGCAATATGACAATGATGGAGTGTGTCATAATAAACGGAACGGTGGAAAGTTGCATGGCAATATATCTCGGAATGGCTATGGAAATGCCATAATAGGTAGTTATGGTGGCTGTTTTGAGGAAGGTATATGGTAGGTGTATGATACCGGCGAAAGGTGCGCGGTATTAGAGAGGCTAGCAATGGTGGAAGGGTGAGAGTGTGTATAATCCATGGACTCAACATTAGTCATAAAGAACTGACATACTTATTGCAAAAATCTATTAGGTATCGAAGAAAAGTATTACGTGCATGCTCCTAGGGGGATATATTGGTAGGAAAAGACCATCGCTCGTCCCCGACCGCCACTCATAAGGAAGGCAATCAATAAATAAATCATGCTCCGACTTCATCACATAACGGTTCACCATATGTGCATGCTACGGAATCACAAACTTCAACACAAGTATTTCTCAAATTCAAAACTACTCAACTAGCATGACTCTAATATTATCATCCTCATATCTCAAAACAATCATCAAGTATCAAACTTCTCTTAGTATTCAACACACTCATAAGAGAATTTTATTATTCTTGAATTCCTAGCATATTAGGATTTTAAGCAAATTACCATGCTATTAAGACTCTCAAAATAATCTAAGTGAAGCATGAGAGTTCATCTATTTCTTCAAAATAAAACTACCACCATGCTCTAAAATATATAAGTGAAGCACTAGAGCAAATGATAAACTACTCCGAAAGATATAAGTGAAGATCAATGAGTAGTCGAATAATTATGCAACTATGTGAAGAATCTCTAACATTTAATAATTTGAGATCTTGGTACCCTATTCAAACATCAAGCAAAGCAAAATAAAATGACATCTAAGAATAGCAAACATCATGTGAAGAAGCAAAAACTTAGGATCAACCGATACTAACCGATAATTGTTGAAGAAGAAAGGTGGGATGCCAACCGGGGCATCCCCAAGCTTAGATGCTTGAGACTTCTTGAAATATTATCTTGGGGTGCCTTGGGCATCCCCAAGCTTTAGCTTTTGTGTCTCCTTAATTCCTCTCATATCACGGTCTCCCTAAATCTCAAAAGCTTCATCCACACAAAACTCAACAAGGACTCGTGAGATAAGTTAGTATAAACCATTGCCAAAACCTTATCATACTCTACTGTAGCAAATCACTAAAATTATTATTCATGATTGCATACTAAATTCCTCTGCATATTTAATAGTCCTATCCTCAAATAGAATCATTAAAGAAGCAAACATATGCAAACAATGCAAACATAACAGCAATCTGCCTAAACAGGATAGTCTGTAAAGAATGCAGCAACATCCATACTTCCCTAGCTCCAAAAATTATGAAAGAAAATTCCCAATGTAGTAAATTTATCAGATCTTAATATGCAAAAGGTTTCAACATTTTATCACATTCTGACTTTTCTAGGGAATTATTGCAACAGCGGTAAACTTTCTGTTTTCAAACAGCAACATGTGGACTTCTAAAATAGGCATAGTAAAGACTATCAATGCCACTTTTATTTGAATAAAAGATGCAAAACATTGTTCTAAATAACATCAAGCAAATCCTAACAAAATAAATTGACGCTCCAAGCAAAACACATATCATGTGGCGAATAAAAATATAGCTCCAAGTAAAGTTACCGATGAACGTAGACGAAAGAGGGGATGCCTTCCGGGGCATCCCCAAGCTTAGGCTCTTGGTTGACCTTGAATATTACCTTGGGGTGCCTTGGGCATCCCCAAGCTTAGGCTCTTACCACTCCTTGTTCCATACTCCATCGAATCCTTACCCAAAACTTGAAAACTTCACAACACAAAACTTAACAGAAAACTCGTAAGCTCCATTAGTATAAGAAAATAAATCACCACTTCAAGGTACTGTAATGAACTAATTATTTATTTATATTGGTGTTAAACCTACTGTATTCCAACTTCTCTACGGCTTATAAACTATTTTTCTAGCCATAGATTCATCAAAATAAGTAAACAACACATGAAAAACAGAATCTGTCAAAAACAGAACAGTCTGTAGTAATCTGGATCAAACAGATACTTCTGGAACTCATAAAATTCTAAAATAAAATGATGGACCTGAATACTTTATCTATTAATCATCTGCAAAAAGAATTAACTAAATATCACTCTCCAAATAAAAGTGGCAGCAATTATCGTGAGCGCTAAAGTTTCTGTTTTTACAGCATGATTGCAAAGACTATCCCCAAGTCTTCCCAACGGTTCTACTTGGCACAAACACTAATTAAAAGCATAAAACCACATCTAAACAGAGGCTAGATGAATTATTTATTACTAAACAGGAGCAAAAAGTAAGGAACTAAAATAAAATTGGGTTGCCTCCCAACAAGCGCTATCGTTTAACGCCCCTAGCTAGGCATGATGATTTCAATGATGCTCACATAAAAGATAAGAATTGAAACATAACAAGAGCATCATGAAGCATATGACAAGCACATTTAACTCTAACCTTATTCCTATGCATAGGGATTTTGTGAGCAAACAACTTGTGGGAACAAGAATCAACTTGCATAGAAAGGTAAAACAAGCATAGCTTCAAAACTTTAAGCACATACAGAGGAAACTTGATATTATTGCAATTCCTACAAGCATATATTCCTCCCTCATAATAATTTTCAGTAGCATCATGAATGAATTCAACAATATAACCAGCACCTAAAGCATTCTTTTCAAGGTCTACAAGCATAGAAAATTTACTACTCTCCACACAAGCAAAATTCTTCTCATGAATAATAGTGGGAGCAAACTCAACAAAATAACTATCATGTGATTGAAAATTAAGATCAATATGACAAGTTTCATGGTTATCATTATTCTTTAAAGCATACGTGTCATCACAATAATCATCATAGATAGGAGGCATGCTTTCATCATAATAAATTTGCTCATCAAAACTTGGGGGACAAAAAATATCATCTTCATCAAACATAGCTTCCCCAAGTTTCTGGCTTTGCATATTATTAGCATCATGGATATTCAAGGAATTCATACTAACAACATTGCAATCATGCTCATCATTCAAATATTTAGTGCCAAACATTTTATGGATTTCCTCTTCTAGCACTTGAGCACAATTATCCTTTCCATCATAGTCATGAAAGATATTAAAAAGGTGAAGTGTATGAGACAAACTCAATTCCATTTTTTATAGTTTTCTTTTATAGACTAAACTAGTGATAAAACAAGAAACTAAAAGACTCGATTGCAAGATCTAAAGATATACCTTCAAGCGCTAACCTCCCCGGCAACGGCGCCAGAAAAGAGCTTGATGTCTACTACACAACCTTCTTCTTGTAGACGTTGTTGGGCCTCCAAGTGCAGAGGTTTGTAGGACAGTAGCAAATTTCCCTCAAGTGGATGACCTAAGGTTTATCAATCCGTAGGAGGCGTAGGATGAAGATGGCCTCTCTCAAGCAACCCTGCAACCAAATAACAAAGAGTCTCTTGTGTCCCCAACACACCCAATACAATGGTAAATTGTATAGGTGCACTAGTTCGGCGAAGAGATGGTGAAACAAGTGGTATATGGATAGTAGATAAAGGTATTTGTAATCTGAAATAATAAAAAAATCAAGGTAGCAAGTGATAAAAGTGAGCATAAACGGTATTGCAATGTGTGGAAATAAGGCCTAGGGTTCATAATTTCGCTAGTGTAAGTTCCCTCAAGAATACTAACATAATTGGATCATAAAACTATCCCTCAACATGCAACAAAGAGTCACTCCAAAGTCACTAATAGCGGAGAACGAACAAAGAGATTATGGTAGGGTACGAAACCACCTCAAAGTTATTCTTCCCAATCAATCTGTTGGGCTATTCCTATAAGTGTCACAAACAGCCCTAGAATTCGTACTAGAATAACACCTTAAGATACAAATCAACCAAAACCCTAATGTCACCTAGATACTCCAATGTCACCTCAAGTATCCGTGGGTATGATTATATGATATGCATCACACAATCTCAGATTCATCTATTCAACCAACACAAATAACCTCAAAGAGTGCCCCAAAGTTTCTACCGGAGAATCACGACGAAAACATGTGCCAGCCCCTATGCATAGGTTCATGGGCAGAACCCGCAAGTTGATCACCAAAACATACATCAAGTGAATCACGTGATATCCCATTGTCACCACAGATATCCACGACAAGACATACATCAAGTGTTCTCAAATCTTTAAAGACTCAATCTGATAAGATAACTTCAAAGGGGAAACTCAATTCATTACAAGAGAGTAGAGGGGGGAAGAAACATCATAGGATCCAAATATAATAGCAAAGCTCGCGATACATCAAGATCGTATCACCTCAAGAACACGAGAGAGAGAGAGAGAGAGAGAGAGAGAGAGAGATCAGACACATAGCTACTGGTACATACCCTTAGCCCCGAGGGAGAACTACTCCCTCCTCGTCATGGAGAGCACCGGGATGATGAAGATGGCCACCGGAGAGGGATTGCCCCCTCCGGCAGGGTGCCGGAACGGGTCTAGATTGGTTTTTGGTGGCTACGGAGGCTTCTGGCGGCGGAACTCCCGATCTATTCTCTGTTGTGGAAGTTTTAGGATACGTGGGTATATATGGGTGTAGGGAGTACGTCAGGGGAGCCATGAGGGCTCCACGAGGCAGGGGGTGCGCCCCCCACCCTCGTGGCTTCCTCGTTCCTTCCTTGACGTGGGGTACAAGTCCATCGGGTGGCTTTCATTCCAAAAATAACTTCTCTTGTTGATTTCGTTCCGTTTCGACTCCGTCTGATATTCCTTTTCTTCGAAACACTGAAATAGGCATAAAACAGCAAATCTGGGCTGGGCCTCCGGTTAATAGGTTAGTCCCAAAAATAATATAAAAGTGGATAATAAAGCCCAATATTGCCCAAAACAGTACATAATATAGCATGGAGGAATCAGAAATTATAGATACGTGGGAGACGTATCAGACATCATTGAAGAAATCGGAGAAAGAGGGGCAGAGGCCGCAAGAGAAGTAGTCGACGAAAAACGGGTACCGATTCAGGGCGGCCTCGGCGCAGTTGGCGGGGACGACGCGCGTGGCTG
>NC_041382.1:342712016-342725048 GCF_002162155.2 Triticum dicoccoides
CACCCACACAGGGGCCTGAAGCTGTCCCGGAGCTCGAACACGTCGACTGTCGAGGGGAAGTAGGCGAGCTGCGTCCGCCGCGCCGCTAGCTCACTCTCCGGTGGCTCCCGCTCCGGCGTCCTTGGCCGTCCCTTTGCCCTTATTGGTTTTGGGGGCCATGGTGGCTGCGAGAGGTGAGGGGCGGAGGACAGTGAAGACGCAGCGGCCGCAAGAAGGCGCAGAAGCTTGAGGAGCAAGGGAAAAGGGGGCAGCGGTTCCCAGATTGGAGAAGATGCAGGGGTAAAGTGAGCAGCGCGCCCACGGTTATTCCTATTTTTATGGGGAAGGCGCGGGCCGCCTCCTCTCCAATTAACCATGATGTGATGCATGCGTGCGGGAACCGCCCCACGCACGACCCCCACGTCATGCACGACCCTCCACATCGCACGTTCAACGCGGGTCGTGGGGAAGCGCAGCGGACGAGAAATTACTGCGGTAAAATCCCACCCTGACTGCCCACGCACCATTTTGGGCCTGGCCCAACAACGCATCGCGCTTATGTATGGCCCAAGCCCGGGGGCTCTTGTCGGTGTACAAAAGTAGGGGCTCTCCTTTTGACCCCTTTACTTGTGCACGGGCAGTCAGAGCCACGCGCCGCGGCCACACTTAGCAAGGCAGGGGAGGGAAGCCGGAGAGAAGCCGAAGCACGAGACAACCAAAGCAGCACCAAGACCAGAAGCGCGGGAGGGAAAGAGGGCGAGGTGGACTCCCTCTGCAAGATCCTTGCCGGGGCGGCCCCCCGCAGCCCCAGCAAGAGCCTTGCCGGGGCAACTTGCCCAACGCCAGTAGAGTGAGCCACCCTTGAGCCCACAGGCTCCGACCCAATAAACTGCGTTGGGACCAGGGCTCGGGAGGCACCTCCGTGGTGGCATGCAAACCTTCATCAAGATCATTAACATATGAGATCAGATGAAGACCAGAAGACGGCGACCCTCGGCAGGATCCTAGTCGAGGAAATCCACAAGACCCCCAGCAAGACTCTTGCCAGGGATGACAGCAACGCCACAGCAAGACCCTTGCCGGGCCCCCGGCAAGACCCTTGCTGAGGCCATCAGCAGGGCCACTGCTAGGCCCGCACTAGCCAAGACTCCACCGACGTTCGCATGCAGCTGCCAGCCCAACCAGCTGGGCAGGCACCTGCGTGGCAACATGCAGCTTCCAGGCCAAATCAGCAAGTGCCTGCGTGGCGGCATGCAGATCTTCATGAAGGCCCTACCACCGCGCCACCTCAGCTGCTTGCCTACCTACATGGCACTGCATGCATCGCTAGCTTGGGCGTGTGTCAAAGCGAGGCGGAGCGGCGACGGACGGGACGGGCCTCGTTCCCGTCCCCGATAAAGCTAATGGACACCTGCGTAGCGCATTTAATGCGCCTTGTCCCATAATGTCGTGCGATAAGATCGTGCACTGTAGGCCTTTCCACCTCCTGTGTGCCACTGTGGCAACCCCTTTTTCCTATAAAAGGAGGCCCGAGGCGACCAGGAGAGGGATTCGGCTTTTTGGAACAGCACAGCCACCGTATCTAGTTCAGAAAGCTCAAGAACACTCAATACATCCACCAAAGTAGGACTAGGGTTTTACGCATCCTCGCAGCCCGAACCTGGGTAAACAATCTGTGTGCTAGACCTGCTCTTCTCATGACCCAGCGCCCACCGACCGTAGAAGGGATCCCAGTGACCCCATAGGTGCCGTTCCCACCAACAATTACTTTCTCATATTACTGTTCCAAGTATTGTCTGTCTATAAAATAAAGGGGGTGTTGATCCTAATGTGTGGGCTTTGCATTCCAAAGGCATATCCATATAGTGCACCATCTAGGGGGAGCCCATTTATATTTTGTAGATGTTGGGTTTGCATGTTATCTTATCACATATTTGTGCAAATCCCGTATTGTCATCAATCCACCAAAAAGGGGGAGGTTGTTAGGGCATATTTCTCCCTTAGTGGTTTTGGTGATTGATGACAATGCATTTGCGGACTAATCGTGTGCTTTCAACATTTCAGATAATCTATCTTATGGCACAAGATGTTTTGAACCCCTCTAGATATTGATGAAGACGGTGTTTTCTTGCGTTTCTTTTTTGGTGGACTTGAGTTGTAGGAACACCATACTATTACGAGGGCGTTCGCTTCGGAAAGGTTTGGGTGGAATCAACATGTACACTATCTCTGCACCCTTGTTTGTTCCCGACAATGGAGCTTATCCTTCCTTGTGTTTGAACCTTGCCAAAACAGACTAAGTGGTAGTACTGCTCTGCACAACGGTACTACCGCTCCAGCGGTACTGCTGCTGTGCAGTACGGCTCCTACTTCCACCTAATTTGGTTGTTCTGTAAACGGGTGGTAGTAGAGCGGCAGTTCACCATGGTAGTACCACTCCTGCGGTACTACGGGGCTAACTAGCTCTCAACTACCGCGGGTTTATGAGACACCTACAAGTTAAGCGGAAGTACCGTTGCTATCCACGGTAGTATCGCTCCAGCGAAACTACCGCTGGCTAGTACCGCAGCATGTACCGCTTATTTTTTTGTTCTGGGGCGGCACTACCGCCATGCCCTCCCCTACTACCACGGGTATCGGTTGTTGTTCATCTCCACGCGGTAGTACCGTTGGAGAGCGCGGTAGTACCGCTCAGGCGGCACTACCGTTCCCCTGATCTGCTCAGCTTGAACTAGGTGGCCGACACTTCTGTGCCGGCGGGAGTACCGCTCATCCGAGCAGTACTACCGCTTATGCACGGGCTGTGGGAGCATAACGGCTGGATCTTTCCTCCCTCTATAAAAAAGAGTCGTCTTTCTTCTAGTTGACTACCTCTTCCTCCCCCAAGCTCCATTGTTGATCCAAAGCTCATTCTTGCCTGATCCCTCTCCCTAGCCAATCAAACTTGTTGATTCGTTGGGGATTGCTTGAGAAGGTCTAGATATACACTTCCACCAAGAGAAATTTGATCCCCCCACTAATCCCTCGTGGATCTTGTTACTCCTGGGTGTTTGAGCACCCTAGACGGCTGAGGTCACCTCAGAGCCACACTCCATTGTGGTGAAGCTTCATGGTGTTGTTGGGAGCCTCCAATTCGGTCGTGGAGAGTGCCCCAACCTTGTTTGTAAAGGTCCGGTTGTCTCCTTCAAGGGCACCACTAGTGGAATCACGACATCTCGCATTGTATGAGGGCGTGAGGAGAATACGGTGGCCCTAGTGGCTTCTTGGGTAGCATTGTGCGTCCACACCGCTCCAACGGAGACGTACTTCCTTTCAAAGGGAAGGAACTTCGGTAACACATCCTCGTCTCCAGTGTCTCCACTTGGGGTTATCTCTCACCTTTACTTTGTGCTTGCCTTACTTGTGTTGTCTCCTTACCTTACTTGTGTTGCTAGCACCATATAGGTTGCTCACCTAGTTGCATATCTAGACAACCTATTTTTTGCTAACCATAATTTGTTAAGAAAAGTTAAAAATTGGTAGTTTCCTATTCAGTCTCCCCCTCTAGTCAACCATATCGATCCTTTCAAAGAGTGTGGGGAAGAAAGCCCCTCTATGTTGGCAAATACATGATACAAGATACATGCGGGCCAACTCCACCCTTACAATCTCAAAGCTACTCTCTCGCGCTCGCCCACATAGCTAACGCCCCAAAGACGGCTTCTACATCTCCCTTGAATAGTCCTGATGTCCTCCACATCCGCCCTTTCTGCTCAATAGTTTGCATCAAAACTCTCACGGAAGGAGAGGCACCCTAAAACACGATGGCATTGCGGTGCTTCCACATCTCCCACATGACTAACAGTAAATCTGCTCGGACGTCCTTCATATGCATGTGGGAGGTGGACTTGCTAACACACCAATCCACTAGCATTTCATCCCCTCCCAGTGCACAATCCTGTCTGTCCATCACTCCGTAAATGATACATCAAAATTCCCTAGCAAACACACAACTCGGGAGGATGTGGTTAATCGTCTCCTTTTCCTGAGCATAAAATGGGCAGGCATCCTAATGATCCAGACCCCGTTGTTCAAGTCGGTCGTAGGTCCAACACCGGTTCTGAAGGGCTAGCCATGCGAAAACCTACACCCTAGCGGTGTCGTGGATGACTATGTAAACTTGGATGTGGGTGAAATTTGTCGGCCCTAGAACTTGGCCTCGTAGGCGGATTTGCATGAGAATTTCCCACTCGTCTCCCAATTCCAAGTGATGGAGTCCATACCCTCCTGGTTGAGTTCCACCCGAGCCACCTGCTCCCATGGGTCCATGTATTCATTGAGAATTTGGGCCGAAATCTCTGGCCCAACACCCAGAGCCCAAGATCCCAATGATAGCGCCTGAAAAACAGTCCTTTCTGCCCAGACACTCGGTCAAACTGATGCATACACAATGGGTGCTAGCTCCTGCACCCTGAAACCATGGAGCCACATGTCTTCCCAATAAAGGGTGTTGATGCCATTCCTAAGTGTGGCATGGGATGCCGCTGCGCATAGAAGCATTGGTTTAGCAGGCACCTCAATCTGAAACTCTGCCCATGGTCTAGAATCATCAGTCTGTTGTAGCAATGGCCATCTTGTGTGCATAGCAATATTCAACCACTTAAGGTTGGGCAACCCTAAGACTCTTGCCCACTTTGGTGCACACACGGCCTCACAAGCCACTGCACATTGGCCACCATTTTCTCTAGCACTCGCACTCCGGAGGAAACCTCTTTTCCTCTACATATATGAGTCATTGTTGTGATTACCTTCTATGGTATGTATGAGAATTGCACAAAGGACCGAGTTCACCAGCAGTAGTCGGACACTCTTTGGCATCGTACCACCTCTCCACTTTGGCAGGCATATTGCAAGGTTACCCACGAGTCCCATAAGTTGTGTCGCGGTCTGTCTCCTGATTGTTAGGGGGTCCAAGGTACTTGCAGGGGTTAGTGCCTACTGAGCACCCCAATACCTCCTCCACCCGCTGCATAGTTTGCTCATCGCATCTGATTGGCAGTGCTTCACTCTTGGCAAAATTGAATTTCAATCCCGAGGCTTCTCCAAACATGTGCAGGATCAATGCACAAGCTTGCAAATCCAAAATTGTTTGGCTTAATGAAAAGCATGACATCATCCGCAAACATTGATAGTCTTTGTTTCATGCCCGTGTTTGCTAATGGTGCAAAGATTCCATGCGTCGTGGCTAAGTCCACCAGTGCAGCGACTCCATGGCTAAGATGAAAAGCATGGGGGATAGCAGAGCCCCTTGCCGCAAACCATAGAAGTTGTAGATGGGCCGGCCTGGCATCCCATTAACCATATTCCGAGTTGAAGAGTTACCTAACAGCCCACATATCCAAGCAATCCACCTTGGCCCAAAGCCCGATGCTTGCAAAAACCTCAATAAGAAAGACCCACTGGACCGTGTCAAAAGCCTTCGTGATGTCGAGCCTGAACATCACAGTTGCCTCCCGGAGAGCATGGAGTCTACGGGTCATGCGTTGCACCAAAGTTATCATGTATGGATCTCCCTTTTACAAAGGTGCTTTGATGATTGCCCACAAGTTTTGGAAATTCTGCAACCACTCTATTGGCCAACACTTTGTCAAAAATCTTGATTGCTCTGTGGACAAGGCTCACAGTCCTATAGTCCTTAATATTCATCGCTCCATCAATCTTAGGAAGAAGCGTGACAACCGCTTTGTTGATCGCGGGCAAGCCTCGCATATCACCTCCGTCGAATAACTCAAAAGACTACATGATGTCTTCCTTGATAATATTCTGGCATACCGCATAGTTTGATGCTCATGTAGTTAACATTCATTCACATGTTAATGTAGTAAAATTTTGCGTGTTTTTAGACAAATAGATGAGTCTCGAGCATAAAAGCACAGATCAAGTTGGTAAGTACCATGAACTAAGTGCAGTACATGTTTTGAATCAGCTTATATTGAGATGTTACCCCCTCTCATATTGTATAAATATAGGTATGTCAAGGTATCCGCAAACTCGTGCAACTACCAGCAAATTGAGCGACCGGTAAAAAGGAACCTAATAACCCATAAGTATAGGGGATCATTTGTAGCCTTTTTCAATAAATAAGAGTGTCGAACCCTACGAGGAGCTAAAGGCAGGACAAATATTCTCTAAAGTTCTATCGACCACCGATACAACTCTACGCACACTTGATGCTTTCTTTATCGGAAACATGTATGAAACTATTTTGTAGGTGTGATGCTATAACTACTTTGCAAGAATAAAACAAGAAGTACTTTGCAAGATAATAAAATCTAGGTGTTTAGTAAAAGGTATTGTGTCAACAAGAAAGTTATTTGTCCCTAGGCAATTGATAATAAGTACCGGTAATCATTCTTGCAACTTTATATGAGGGAGAGGCATGAGCTAACATAATTTCTCTACTTGGATCATATGCACTTATGATTGGAACTCTAGTAAGCATCCGCAACTATTAAAGATCATTAAGGTCATGAAACCCAACCATAGCATTAAGTATCAAGTCCTCTTTATTCCCATACGTCATACCCCACCTACTCGAGTTTAAGTTTGTGTCACTCTCGCAACCCACCATAAGAGAGCCATGAACATATTGCAACACCCTACAGCGGGGGGCCCTCACATTTGCGCGAGAACGGAGGGCACCGTAGGACAGCACCCTAAATAAGATATACAATCATACCAACTAAGATCACGATTAACCCACAGGACAAAACGGATCTACTCAAACATCATAGGATAACCATAGATCATTGGGAAATAATATATGGAGTTGAGCACCATGTTTAAGTAGAGATTACAGCAGGGAGAAGAGGTTTTACACCGCTGCATAGAGGGGGCGAAAGTTGGTGTTGACGGTAGCAAGACTGTTGATGTAGATCGTCGTCATTCCTTGCCCTCCCCTTAGATGGGAGGAGAGTTCCCCCTCTGGTCCATGTCCTCCATGGCGGTGGAGGGGCGTGAGCCCCACCGAGATTGGATCTCCCTCTTTGTTCTCTTCTGTTTCGCGTTCTCCAGATCTGGTCGAAAACCGTTTCTTATATTCTGAGAGATCCGTAAGTCCGATTGCTCTGAGATTTTAACACGGTTTTTTTCGGATATAAGATTCCTTGCGCCTGAAGTAGAGATCCAACCGACGTTCGAGGAGGGCACAACCCACCACCATGAGCCAGGCTCCTCTGGCGTGCCCTGGTGTCTTGTGGGCTGTGTGGGCCTCCGTTTGCGGTGATTCCAACTCTCAAAAATCACATATATTCCAAAATAATTCTCCGTGAAATTTTATTGCATTTGGACTTCGTTTGATATGGATACTTTGCGATACAAAAAACATGCAGAAAACAGGAACTGGCAGTGGGCACTAGATCAATAGGTTAGTCCAATAAATCATATAAAAAGTTGCCAAAAGTATGTAAAACTTGTATAATATTGGCATGAAACAATCAAAAATTATAGATACGACGGAGACGTATCAGCATCCCCAAGCTTAATTCCTGCTCGTCCTCGAGTAGGTAAATGATAAAAAAGATAATTTTTGATGTGGAATGCTACCTAGCATAAACTTGATCATATATCAAATCATGGCATGAATATTAATACATAAGTGATTCAAAGCAATAGTCTATAGTTTTACATAAAGACATCAATACTCAGGCATCCCACAAACAATCGTGTCTTTAAAAATATCAACGCTAAAGAAAGCTATCCCTACAAAATCATATAGTCTTGTCATGCTCTGTATTATTAACACAAAGTATTTATCATGCACAACCCTGATGACAAGCCGAGCAATTGGTTCATACTTTTTAACGTGCTTCAGATTTTCAACTCTCACGCGATACATGAGCGGAAGCCGTGGATATAGCACTACGGGTGGAATAGAGTATGATGATAGGGGTAAATATAGAGAAGATAAAAAAGTAAGAAAGTCTCACATCGACGCGGCTAACCAATGGGCTATGGAGATGCCCATCAATAGATATCAATGTGAGGAGTAGGGATTGCCATGCAACGAATGCACTAAGAGCTATAAGTGTATGAAAGCTCAATATGAAAACTAAGTGGGTGTGCATCTAATCCTATAATGAAATATTCCCACTAGTATATGAAAGTGACAACATAGGAGACTCTCCAAATGAAAAACATGGTGCTACTTTGAAGCACAAGTGTGGTACAGGATCCTGACAATGCCCCTTCTCTCTTTTTATTATTTTTTCTTTTTCTTTTTTTCTTTCTTTCTTTTTTTCTTTTTTTTGTTTTTTTTCTCTCATTGTCTGGAGTCTCATCCCGACTTGTGGGGGAATCATAGTCTCCATCATCCTTTCCTCACTGAGGCACTGCTCTAAAAATGATTAATGATGATCATCACACTTCTATTTACTTATAACTCAAAATAAATAAAAATTATAACTCGATACCTATGACAAAGTATGACTCTATATGAATGCCTTTGGCAATACCAGGATGTGCAATGATCTAGCGTAACATGTATGAAAGATGATGAACGGTGGCTGAGCCACAACTACTATATCAGCTATATGATCATGCAAAGCAATCTGACAATGAATACTCAAGTCATCAAACGGAAGCGGTGGAAGTTGCATGGCAATATATCTCGGAATGGCCATGGAAAAGCCATAATAGGTAGGTATGGTGGCTTTTTTTAGGAAGATATAATAAGGCTTATGTGTGATAGAGCGTATCATATCACGGGGTTTGGATGCACCTGCGAAGTTTACACCACGTCTTGATGTGAGAAAGGGCAATCCACGGTACCATAGAGGCTAGCAAATTGCGGAAAGGTAAGAGTGTGTATAATCCATGGACTCACATTAGTCATAAAGAACTCATATACTTATTGCAAAAGTTTATTAGACCTCGAAGAAAAGTACTACTACGCATGCCCCTAGGGGGTAGATTGGTAGGAAAAGACCATCGCTCGTCCCCGACCGCCACTCATAAGGAAGACAATCAATAATAAATCATGCTCCAACATCATAGCATAACGAGAGACTATACGTGCATGTTCGGGAATCAAAAACCTTAACACCAATATTCTTACTAAACACAACCATTTACTAGTACCTCCCACATATTCCATCTCTATATCGCAAAACTATTGCAAGGAATCAAACATATCATATTCAGTGATCCATAAGTTTTATGTAGGATTTTATGACTAACCATGCAATTGACCAATTCCCGTTGACTCTCTAAATAGATATAAATAAATCATGAGAGTTTAATTCTTTCTACAAAAGACCATGCTCTAATAAATATAAGTGAAGCAGAAGAGCATTCTACAAATAACAGTTTTTCTGTGTGAAGAGAAACAGGAAACCCAAACTTCAAATGATATAAGTGAAGCACATGAAGCATTCTATAAAGCCACACTCAAAAGATATAAGTGAAGTGCAATTAGCATTCTATAAATCAACCATGGACTATCTCATACCAGCATGGTGCATAAAAGAAAAGTGAAAACGAAATGCAAAAGACGCTCCAAGATTTGCACATATCCCATGAACGAAATGAATCCGAAAATATACCGATACTTGTTGAAGAAAGATGGGATGCCTTGCAGGGCATCCCCAAGCTTAGATGCTTGAGTCTCCTTGAATATTTACTTGGGGTGCCTTGGGAATACCCAATCTTGAGCTATTGCCTCTCCTCCTTCAACTTGCATCGAGACCTCCTCGATCTTCAAACACTTCATCAACACAAAACTTAACCGAACTTTTAGTGGCGGGGTTAATGAACATGGCAATGAAATCCCATCATGTACTGCTGTAACATTATTGTATAATTATAAACAAACATTACCCACTGTATGTTATCACAATTCTATGGCCCCAAGTCAAGGAGGCTTCAACAAGAATTCAAACATACGCAAATAATGAAGCTATAACAGCAATCTGTGAAATCAGGACAATCTGTAAAGATTTGAACATCTACCATACTTCTGTGACTCAAACAATTATGAAAAATTAGGAAAACATAAAAAAATTGTATATAAAGACAGTACAAAAAGTTTCATAACCTTTTGATGTTCCAGTAAAAAATGTAAAATCGAGCACTACAGCCAAAGTTTCTGTTTTGCACCGCACAAACCAACAAGCAATTTAATCATCCTAAAGGCAAACCTTGGCACATTATTTTTATAATACAATGGAATTGTACAAGGGCATAATTATTTTTGTGATAATCTTCATGAAAAATTCTACATTGTTTCCATGAGCATGAACACAAGTGTTCAAGGTCGACCCTCACTTCTCCAATGCATAACGTCCAATCGCTTCTCTTTTGTGAAAAAAGTTTTTAAGTTCCCCTCTATATTTTTTTGTTTTCAAACTTTATGAAAGCACTCAACAGAAATAAATGACTCTCTAAAACTTCCGGGTTGTCTCCCTGGCAGCGCTTTCTTTAAATCCATTAAGCTAGGCATAAAGTGCTCAAGTAATGGATCCACCCGGATCCCAAGGTATATCAGAGCCAATTTTAATTAACAATGATTTGGCATTTAGTAGTGAGCACAAAGCAACATATTTCAAGCAATGACGAAGTCTAACTCTCTTCCTATGCATTGGCATGCCATACGAGAACAATTCATGCACATCAAGTAAACGCCAATACATAGCCTAAGCAGGTTCTTGCAATTCTATCATGTTGGAAACATAGAGAGGAGGATATGTAGTTCCTCTCTCATAATAATTGCAAGTAGGAGCAGCAAGCACATGCATATTATATTCATCAAAATCATCATGTCTAATGGTAGACTGCAACCCATCAATGTAATCCTTAATAAATGCAACTTTCTCCGATATAGTGTAGTTTGGGTAATTCAAAAGGATAATAGGACTATCATGTGTGGGTGTAACAGCAACAATTTCATTCTTAACATAAGGAACTATAGCAAGTTCATCTCCATAAACGTAAATTAAATTGGCATCATGGCCACAAGCATAGCAAGCGTCATCAAAAAGGGATATTTTAAATGAATCAACGGGATCATAGCAATTATCATAGCATTCATCCTTCGGTAAGAACAAAGGGGCATTAAATAATGTATGAGTTGAAGAGTTACTCTCATTAGAAGATGGGCGCGGGTAGCTAATCCGCTCTTCCTCCGTTTGTTCTTCGCTCTCCTCATCATCTTTTTCATCCAATGAGCTCATAGTTTCATCATTTTCTTCTTCCATAGACTCCTGCAAAATGTTAGTCTCTTCTTGGACAGTGGAGATATTCTCAATAAATGCATCAATATCGCAATTGTATTTATAATTATAATAGCAATATTTAAGAATAGCAAGATTTTCAGGTCTATAGCCAGCATCATCATCATCTTCATACTTTAAAAAGAGAGATTCAATTTCAGAAGCACCCTTAAAAGCAACAAATTCTTCTATTCTGTGACAGCCTGGGTTTTGCCCCTTCTTTTTGCTTGATTTTTTTTATTTGAAATTTTTTGAAACTTGAGGTTTCTGAATCTTTTCATGTGGACTTAAACACTTGGGCATCCTTGGCTTTCACCCAAGTGATTCACTTTCCTCCTAAATCATCATTTCACTTCTGACCTACCCAAAAATAATCTTTGGAATATTTTTCTTAAAAGAAAAATATTCATTTTCTCTCTAAAACCCTAAGCCAGATATGTTTGCTTCAAAGCAATCCCAATTTTTATGGCTCAGAAAAATCTGAGATAATTCACAAATATTCTGTGAACCCTAGTGCACCTTCCTAAGCAAAAATATTTCCTCATTTTTTGGAATATTTTTGCTACAGAAATTTTTTCCTATTCTGGGCAGAAATGGTGGTTTCTATAGCAACTACCATTTTACTTGCTCCATTTGACCTGAAATTTCTTGTGGATCTTTACCTTAGTAACTTATCACTAGCCTCCAAAGCACAACTTCAAACTCCAAGCCATTTGACCACAGTAACATCACCAAGTTACTGACCAGAAACTTACTTGATGTGTGAAAACTTCTCTACTGCACCTGGATCCAAACCAAATCATGGTAACACTCAAAACTACCACGAACAACATGCCAGACATTGGGTTTTTGCTTAGATCAACCTAATGTCATAGTTCACGTGGTGACCGCGTTCGTCCAGGCGTGCTGGCATGCGGCCGACGCACTCTGCGACGCGCCCGAGCCTCTGTTGCTCGCGTGCTCGCTTCCCCGCCTGCCCAACCATGCCAAACCTTGCCACCATCATTGTCTCAATGCTCTTAACTCCTCCCTGGCACTCGCCGACGCCGGAGCTCGCCGCAGCGAGCACAGGCAAGGTCCGACCAGCCCAACAGTGCGGAGCGCACTATGCTCGTCGCCATCCTCTTGATCTTGTGCTCGTCTCTGCCCGCCCACAGTGGCCGCGTGACCTCCGTCGCCTTCTCCCTCTCTCACTGACGCCGCTCGTCGTCGGGCGCCATGGACAGGTGTCCATCGGCGGAACCATAGCACCCTCGCCGCTCGCCTATATAGAGAGCCCTCCCCAGCCTCCTCGAGCACCAGCCAACACTCACACACACCCCACGATCGAGTAGGAAGCCGGAGCCCGACCGGGCAGGCCTCGGGCCGCCGTCCCCGAGATCGAGCTCGCCGGTGATCCCCTCTGGTCGCCACGGTAGCTACCGCCCCTCCCAGGCCTGGGCGACCCCTCCAGGGCCTCCGCCTCTCTCCGGTGAGGCCGTCTCGCCCGCTTGGAGCCCTTGGAGTGGCCTCTGCTCGCCGTCTTCCTCAACTCCGGCGACCTCCACGTTCTGCCTCCGCTTGCGAGGTTGATTTCGACGTCGTCCGACCGCCCCTAGCTACACTAGGGTACGGGCAGGTGCGTCTCAACCCCCTCTTGCCATCCCTCCCTCTCGTTTGGGCCAAGGAGCCCTCGTCGCCGGGCAAGAGCTCCGGCGAAGCCGCGGCCCCCTCTGTTTCCCTCTCCTTTTTCCCCCACCTGACTAGTGGGCCCCGCTAGTCAGCCACTCAGTACACGCATGAAGTGGTATGAGTGGTGGCGCCCCTG
>NC_041382.1:342725553-342765767 GCF_002162155.2 Triticum dicoccoides
GTCTATTTCAAATTCATTTGAATTTATAGAACACTTCAAACAGCCATAACTCTTCAACCATAAGTCCAAATGAATTGATTCTTTTTGCATTGTGTTCTTTGATTAGAAATCTAGCAGCTCACCAAAGATGAGATTTTTCTAAGCTGTCTAGAATTTCTAGTGATTTTCAGAAGTGTTCTCGATATTTTCTTGTTGTGTTTAAAACCATTTTCAGAAGGTGAAGCTTGTCTTGAGGATCACCAGCAGGCTTGTGAACCTCATCTGCACTAAGGCAAGCCACAACAACATTTTCATGGTGCCATTTCAATATTTGTGATTTTCTTACTTGAATGAAAGGATTAATCCATGCATTTAAATGATTTTGGAGTTATTTATATTCTGTTAAATATTGGTTAGTTGTTATGCTTGAGTTACATAATGGTTGAAACTAGTTTAGTGGATAAAGCAAGTTAAGATTTATTTGAGGTGATGTTAGAAATAATTTTGTTTTGTATGTTAGCAATTATTTAAAGCTATGTTTTTGCCCTCTTAGATTTATAAAAAGTTGATAGAAAATGTTCTGTTAAATACTTGTTTAATCATATTATCTTACAGAATGTTTGAACCCAACTTAGTGATAAAGAAAGTAAGAGTTGTTGATAATGAAATCTTTTTGACAAGCATATGAGAAATTTATCAGAGTTACTTTCTTGCGTAAGAAGTTAATAAAACTTGTGGCAAAATATTTTGGTTAAGTTGTGAGTCATTTGAGCAAGTAGAGTAAATTGAGTTGTTGACGTTATGCTTGGTGTGTATAAGGATGACATCGGTCATTTTATCATTATATGATGCATGTGTTATTTTGCATTTCATGGCATGCTATGACACCGGTCATTTTTTTTAGTTAAACATGAATATAACTCAACTTGAATATACCGTTGACTGGGTCATGGTGCCGCTGAATCGAGTTTATTTCCAATGCAACCACATTTGCCTTTGTGGGAAGGCCTTGATTCGGTCCATTGACACGGCCTCTGGTCGGTGCCTCCATCTAGGGAAGGTTATGTCATGCTTGCCCTGGCCCGGTGAGCAGACATAATCTTGTGTCCTCGTTGATGAGATTATGGTACCGAGTCCCCGAGTGGGAGTGTCCCCGAGTGGGAGTGTCCCCGAGTGGGAGTGTTTTGACCACGACGGTGGTCGGGGTGTCTTTGGTAGACACGGAGCCACCCAAGACCAGCCCGTTGGGGGATTTGGGTCGGAGTGGCTGGGAGAGTGCTGTGGCAATGGAGGGGTTTTGTCGGGATGCCGTTGGTCCACCTGAATGGGAGTGCGAGGCCATGGGTTCCGTGGTGTGGGTACAGTGTGCTACCTCTGCAGAGTGTGTAATCTATCAATAGCCAAGTCCACGGTTACAGACACCTCGTAGTAGGTCCCGCCATGAGTCAACGTTTAATAAAAATTGCACACTAAGTGATGAACTTTGCATTGTTGATGGATGGCAGAAAGGTCATCGAGGCATTTGGGACCAAATGATGGTCGTGGTTGTGACCGCCGTAAGGATCACGAGTTGTTCTTGAGAAAGATCACTTTGGTGGTGTGTTCTGACCACTTTGGTGGTGTGTTCTGACCACTTTGGTGGTGTGTTTGTGATCTGACCACTTTGGTGGTGTGTTTGTGATCCAGAGATGATCACGGTTGGTAAGCTATCCAGAGGGACGTTCGAGCATGAACACAGCATGTTGGCATATAGTGTTGCACTTTTAATAATTGGTTAAATATCATGATATTGTTTGTCATTATGATGATGCCTGTTGTAAGCTTGCAAGTACATTCAATGTACTGACCTGGCGTGTCATGCCAGATTTCAGGAAAGTATCATTGGAGGAGAGCGTTGTCCGAGTCTAGATCGTGTCCACATCGGTGTCCCTGTGATATGGAGCTTCCGCCACATAGTTGTTCGGATCGAGGCCCATTTATGTTCACTAAATAATGTACATATTATTCAGCCGCACCGAGTGTGCCGCTTGGCCTCGACAGCTGTTGTAATGTAACTCTGTTCCTCTAGCATCAATAAAGCGGTTGTTATTCTGTACCAAGATGTTGTGCGTTGCCAGAAGACATGGTCTTTGGGCTGGCAATGTATGGTTAACCGGTCGCTCTGAGCCGGGGTGCCACATATTCGTTCCACATCATAGTAATCATATATACCATTAGCATAGGAAGCCAAGGTTTCATTATCATTAAATTTGCATGAAAAGGGAAGATGTGGAGCATTCATCCTAGAGCAACAAGTACAATCATATCTCAAGCATAGATTCCAAGCATACCATTTCAACATATGAATTTGATCCCATAACAATTTCCCTTTATGAGTCAAGCGATAATCCCTAAAGTATTCACATTGATCCAACGTTACTCCCATTATATAGTTGAATGGGGTTTTCTCAGGATTATCAAAGTAGTGCATAATATCTTTCACATAATGATCATCGAGGGTTTTAGGAGGTTCCCCATCTCCATGAGTAGTAGGTACAACTAATTTTTTTGGTATTTCGTGTTCCATATCCATAACTAAAGATAGAGAACAACTTAGAACAAGAAATAAAAACTACTTGGTGATAAAGCAAACAAGCACACACAAGAATATTCACCCCACACTATAACTCCATGGCAACGGCACCAGAAAAGGTCTTGATAACCCACAAGTATAGGGGATCGTTTGTAGCCTTTTTTGATAAATAAGAGTGTCGAACCCAATGAGGAGCTAAAGGCAGGACAAATATTCCCTCAAGTTCTATCGACCACCGATACAACTCTATGCACAC
This sequence comes from Triticum dicoccoides, assembly GCF_002162155.2. Lineage (NCBI taxonomy): Eukaryota > Viridiplantae > Streptophyta > Magnoliopsida > Poales > Poaceae > Triticum > Triticum dicoccoides. The sequence goes on from NC_041382.1 coordinate 342,728,361, forward strand.
TTGACGTTTGCTTTATCGAAAACAGGTATGGAACTATTTTGTAGGTGTGATGCTAGAACTACTTTGCAAGAATAAAATGAGAAGTACTTTGTAAGATAATAAAGGCTAGTTGTTTAGTAAAAGGGTTTGTGTCAACAAGAAAGTTATTTGTCCCTAGGCAGTCGATAACAAGTACCGGTAATCATTCTTGCAACTTTATATGAGGGAGAGGCATGAGCTAACATACTTTCTCTACTTGGATCATATGCACTTATGATTGGAACTCTAGCAAGCATCTGCAACTACTAAAGATCATTAAGGTCATGAAACCCAACCATAGCATTAAGTATCAAGTCCTCTTTATTCCCATACGTCATACCCCACCTACTCGTGTTTAAGTTTCTGTCACTCTCGCAACCCACCATAAGCGAACCATGAACATATTGCAACAAGCTACAGCGGGTGGGCCCTCATGTTTGCGTGAGAACGGAGGGCGCCGTAGGACAACACCATAAATAAAATATACAATCATACGAACCAAGATCACGATTAACCCACAGGACAAAATGGATCTACTCAAACATCATAGGATAACCATATATCATTGGGAAATAATATATGGAGTTGAGCACCATGTTTAAGTAGAGATTACAGCTGGGAGAAGAGGTGTTACACCACTGCATAGATGGGTGCTGCCTCTTGAGCACTGCATTGGTTTTCCCTTGAAGAGGAAAGGGTGATGCAATAGAGCACCGTAAGTATTTCCCTCAGTTTTTGAGAACCAAGGTATAAATCCAGTAGGAGACCACGCGCGAGTCACCTCGTACCTACACGCACAAATAAGAACCTCGCAACCAACGTGATAAAGGTGTTGTCAATCCCTTCTCGGCCACTTGCAAGAGTGAGATCTGATAGAGATGATAATAATAAGATAAATATTTTTGGTATTTTTATGATATAGATTGAAAGTAAAGATTGCAAAATAAAGTAGATGGAAACTTATATGATGGAGAATATACCCGGGGGGCCATAGGTTTCACTAGTGGCTTCTCTCAAGATAGCATAAGTATTTCGGTGGGTGAACAAATTACTGTCGAGCAATTGATAGAAAAGTGAATAATTATGAGAATATCTAGGCATGATCATGTATATATGCATCACATCTGTGACAAGTAGACCGAAACGATTCTGCATCTACTACTATTACTCCACACATCGACTGCTATCCAGCATGCATCTAGAGTATTAAGTTCATAAGAATAGAGTAATGCCTTAAGCAAGATGACATGATGTAGAGGGGTAAACTCATGCAATATGATATAAACCCCATCATTTTATCCTCGATGGCAACAATACAATACGTGTCAGTTCCCTTTCTGTCACTGGGATCGAGCACCGCAAGATTGAACCCAAAGCTAAGAACTTCTCCCATTGCAATAAAGATCAATCTAGTCGGCCAAACCAAACTGGTAATTCAAAGAGACTTGCAAAGATAAACCAATCATACATAAAAGAATTCAGAGGAGATTCAAATATTGTTCATAGATAAACTTGATCATAAACCCACAATTCATCGGATCTCGACAAACACACCGCAAAAGAAGATTACATCGAATAGATCTCCAAGAGAATCGAGGAGAACTTTGTATTGAGATCCAAAGAGAGAGAAGAAGCCATCTAGCTACTAGCTATGGACCCGAAGGTCTGAAGTAAACTACTCACACATCATCGGAGGGGCCATGGAGTTGATGTAAAGGCCCTCCGTGATCAATGCCCCCTCCGGCGGAGCTCCGGAAAAGGAGCCAAGATGGGATCTCTTGGGTACAGAAGGTTGCGGCGGTGGAAATAGGTTTTCATGGTGCTCCTGGATGTTTGGGGGGTATATGGATATATATAGGAGGAAGAAGTACGTCGGTGGAGCAACGAGGGGCCCACGAGGGTGGAGGGCGCGCCCCCCTGCCTCGTGGCCTCCTCGATTGTTTCTTGACGTCCACTCCAAGTCTCCTGGATCACGTTTGTTCCAAAAATAACACTCCCGAATGTTTCATTCCGTTTGGACTCTGTTTGATATTCCTTTTCGGTGAAACTCTAAAATAGGCAAAAAATAGCAATTTGGGTTGGGCCTCTAGTTAATAGGTTAGTCCCAAAAATAATATAAAAGTGTAAAAATAAGCCCATTAACATCCAAAATAGATAATATAATAGCATGGAGCAATCAAAAATTATAGATATGTTGGAGACGTATCAAGGGGGAGAAAGTTGGCGTTGACGGTAGCAAGACTGTTGATATAGATCGTTGTCCCGATCGTTGCCCCGGCGGCACTCCGGCGCCACCGGAAGCGAGGGGGAGAGAGCCCCCCTCCTTATTCTTCTTCCTTGGCCTCCTCCCTAGATGGAAGGAGAGTTCCCCCTCTGGTCCATGGCCTCCATGGCGGCAGAGGGGCGGGAGCCCCTCCGAGATTGGATCTCCCTCTCTGTTCTCTTCTATTTTGCATTCTCCAAATCTGGCCGAAAACCGTTTCTTATATTCCGGGAGATCCGTAACTCCGATTGCGCTTCGATTTTAACATGATTTTTTTCCGGATAAGCTTCCTTGCACCCAAAGTAGAGCTCCAACCGATGTTCAAGGAGGGCACAACCCACCACCACGAGCCAGGCTCCTCTGGCGCGCCCTGGTGTCTTGTGGGCTATGTGGGTCTCCGTTTGCGGTGATTCCAACTGTCAAAAATCACATATATTCCAAAATAATTCTCCGTGAAATTTTATTCCATTTGGACTTCGTTTGATATGGATACTCTGCGATACAAAAAACATACAGAAAATAGGAACTGGCACTGGGCACTAGATCAATAGGTTAGTCCAATAAATCATATAAAAAGTTGCCAAAAGTATGTAAAAGTTGTATAATATTGGCATGAAACAATCAAAAATTATAGATACGACGGAGACGTATCAGAACCAAATGAGCGGTAGAGAGATGCTTACATACCGTACTTGCAATAGAGACATGCTTGGTGCATGCCAAGAATGCATCTCCCAATCCCCAATGTTGAATAGGAGGCATTGTGTAAATATAGGTCAAAGAAGTGACAAATGAGAATACCGTGATCATTGAACTTGTTTGACGTGGTTTGCTTGAAATGTTGTGAAGCTTTCTACAAATCAGACTTGGTGTGAGTTTGTATTTGCAAACTGAATTTTGAGATGATTGGTCGAAAGGAAATGTTATGTCCTGAAGGCTTAGCAGGAATTATACAGTTTTTTATTTTTAAAATTGAATATCATATAGTTTTGCCAGGAAAGAGATAGCGACATCCTATGTCGAACGGTTACAGAGCGATCTACGACAAAGGGCATCGGCACCGTTTCACTGCACGTATAAGATGATTTAAATATTTTAATATGGACTAAATATATACTGAAATGAGTGAACAAAGATACTCAAACATGTCTTATATACATCCGATCTAGAGAAAAGTTAGAACATCTTATATTTGTGAACAGAGATTAGTACTTTGCAGCGGGCAGGTCACCGGTGTCACTATCAGGTTTTGCAAGAGTTTCCAACAAAGCACCATAATATCGAGCTTTGCACAAATAAATACAGATTTGAAAAAAAAGATCTAGGACAACGCAAAAGAGGATGAGCTAGCCATTCTCCGTCCCTTCTAGTTTGACTTGCGCCCCCGCCCCTAGCAAGCCCCTCCCCTAGCGCGAGCCCCTCCCCCGCCAGCGGCCACTCCGGCCCCGGCGTCACCTTGCTCCCGTCGGTGGCCACCCAGGCCCCGGCGTCGACCCCCTTCACCGGCGGCCACCCAGGCCCCGGTGCTTCCTTCTTTCGACGTTGCTGGGGGTAAGTTTCTCCATGGCCTCTGGATCCACCAGCCCTGCTTCAGTGTCCTCCAGGCTACAGCCCATCGTCTCTGGCCTGGGGTTGTCTGGCTCGTCTGGATCTGCGGGTTCTTCAACCGGAGCTGGAGGTGCTCCGGCTGGGGCCAACCCCGGGCCAGCTGCGGGCTCCGCCGTGCCATGGCGCAAGCCAAGGCCTTCGTGCAAGGCCTTATGGCGCAAAAGGAAGGCGCTATGGAAGTAGGCGGCGGCAGGATGTGCCCGGTCGCATTCGCCGGCTTCGTCCCCGGAGAGGAGAGAGATCTCGGCGGACCTGTTTGGTCTCTGCTTCAAGTGCTTTCGGGAGGGACACTGCCGGGAAGACTGCAAGTTTCCCATGCTTTGCATCCGGTGTGGTCTAGAGGGCCACATATCTATGGAGAGCAAGCGGCCAAGGAGCCCAAGGTCGGAAGAAGATCTCTGGCGGGATGTTGTTGCCAAGGTAGTGCGGTCTTCGCAGCCATCAATGCAGGCTGGACCTGTGAACAGGCTGTCGCTGGTGACTAGGAAAGCCGCTCCTCTGGAGAGGTCCTCGCCAGTGCTGGTCGACACCGAACCTGTGGGGTTCGGGCAGGCATCGGCTGCAGCTGGTGCTACTGGTGGTATCTGCGTGCTGCGAGGACGCTGGAGATGGAGGACCTTGAGCAGCGATTGAGGCTGGCGGTGGTGGCCTACGTGGGAGGCACCCGCCCTACGATGTCGTGCCGAGAGGTGGCGGAAGCCTTGTCGGAGGAACTGCATATCCCTCGCCGTCGGTACTCGGTTCATAAATTCCACCCTAAGGACTTTCTGGTAGTCTTCGCCACACCAGAGCTGCGCAACAAGGCATTGGTGGTGGGCACCGTCGAGCATGGATTCTTCAAGTTGTTCATCAAACCGTGGCTCAAGCAAGCACAAGCTGTTACAAGAGTGACGCGCATGGAAGTTGTTCTCATGATCTGGGGGATCCCATCTCATGTGTGGACGTCCGAGATGGCAGCCGAGCTCCTTAGATCGTCGTGTCTGGTGGAGAGCTTGGCGCCGGAGACGGAAAATCGTGAAGACCTCTCCATCTTCAAGCTTCGAGCATGGTGTGTTGATCTAGACGAAGTGCCAGTGGCCAAGCGGCTCTGGGTTCTGGAACCGGAGGTGAACGGCGGGCTGGCGGTGCAGTTGCCGACGTCTCATGCCTTGTTGGAGTATAAGACGCTCATTCACATTGGGAGACTTCGAGATCACGAGGGTCCAGAGCGCTGGATGCGGCCACCTAGTCCCGATGGTAGCAGGTAAAGCGGGATCTCAAAGGACTCCAGGGACTTCTATGGTCGGGGAGATTGGCGCGTCTTGTTGTGGTCGAGGGGTGTTCGTGATCACCGTGGTGGGGTGCTGGCCAGCGGTGTGTCCAGCGTCTCCGACATGTAGGTCTTGATGGGGCTCATCAGGCCATCGGATTGGAGGATCCCGCCGATGACTCTCGGCAAGGCGGTGTCGGCAAGCGTGCCCATGATCACCACCACAGCGGCTGCAATGGGGATGAGATGTGTGGAAGTGGAAGCTGCGGCTCAAGTTCCACCAGTGGTGCAGCTGGCCACAGAAGATCTGATTCGGAGCAGTGGGACCCCACCTCACCAGGCTGCTGCTATGGCTAATATGACATAGCCCGCTCCAATTGGACCGGAAGACCGGGCTTTTGACCAAGAGGAGACCAGGGATCACGCACCCACCAATGGTAGCTCGCAACTAATGATTGAGAATGTGATTCGCGCAGATCCTATGGAGGCAGACCAAGCACGGGATGAGGCATGCTAGGCTGCAGCATTGGGGGATTCAAATCCCGCCCTCCCGACCACGGCAGATGAGTCAGAGGGGCTGCAGCTTCTGGAGTTGGTTCGGTCTGTGGGGGCCGCCATTGATCCCCACATCGCGGGACCCGAGGAGGAGATAAGGCAGTAGGAAATGTTGCCTATGGGGGCCACCACTGATCCCCACATTGCGGGACCCGAGGAGGAGATAAGGCAGCAGGATATGCTAGTAGTGCAGCTACGAGACAAAACAACAGATGGGTGGGCCCCGGTGTTGGACTTGCTACAACAAATGACAGAATAGGGGGAGGTGCATCCAGAACATGCAATGCCAGACATGGGACCTGATATGTCTCCAACGTATCTACTTTTCCTAACGCTTTTGCACTTGTTTTGGACTCTAATTTGCATGATTTGAATGAAACTAACCCCATATTGACGTTGTTTTCAGCAGAACTACCATGGTGTTGTTTTTGTGCAGAAATAAAAGTTCTCAGAATGGAAGGAAACTTTGCGAGGAATTTTTATATAATATATAGGAATTTCTGGAGCCAAGACCTACCCAAGAGGGGCCCCTAGGTGGGCACAACCCACCAGGGCGTGCCCCCCTCTCCTGGCGCACCCAGGTGGGTTGTCCCCACTTGGTGGCTCCGTGGACCCTGAAACCAACGCTATAAATTCCTGTTTTCGGAGAAAAAAATCAGGGAGAAAGAATTATCGTGATCCACGAGATGGAGCTGCCGCCAAGCCCTGTGCTTCCTCGGGAGGGCAGATCTGGAGTCCGTTTGGGGCTCCGGAGAGGGGGATCTTCGTTCTTCGTCATCACCAACCCTTCTCCATCGCCAATTCCATGATGCTCCCCACCGGGAGTGAGTAATTCCTTCGTAGGCTCGCTGGTCGGAGAGGAGTTGGATGAGATTCATCATGTAATCGAGTTAGTTTTGTTAGGGCTTGATCCCTAGTAACCACTATGTTCTTAGATTGATGTTGCTATGACTTTGCCATGCTTAATGCTTGTCACTTTGGGCCCGGGTGCAATGATTTCAGATCTGAACCGTTTATGTTATCATCATTATATCCATGTTCTAGATCCGATCTTGCAAGTTATAGTCACCTACTACATGTTATGATCCGGTAACCCCGGAGTGACAATAACCGGAACTTCTTCCGGTGATTACCGTAGTTTGAGGAGTTCATGTATTCACTATGTGTTAAGGCTTTGTTCCGGTTCTCTATTAAAAGGAGGCCTTAATATCCCTTAGTTTCCAATGTGGACCCCGCTGCCACAGGAGGGTAGGACAAAAGATGCCATGCAAGTTCTTTTAATAAAGCACGTATGACTATTTACGGAATACATTCCTACATTATATCGATGAACTGGAGCTAGTACCGAATAGCCCTAGGTTATAACGGTCACATGATGAATATCATCCAACAAGTCACCGATCCAATGCCTACGAATTTTTCCATATTGTCTCTGCTAAGTTACTACTGCTATCATCACTGTTACACTTGCTACAAAATTACTGCTATCACTGTTACTGTTACTATTGCTGCTACTACTACTATCAAAACTATCAAACTACTTTGCTACTAATCACTTTGGTGCAAATAATTAATCTCCAGGTGTGGTTGAATTGACAACTCAGCTGCTAAAACCTTCAAATGTTCTTTGGCTCCCCTTGTGTCGAATCTATAAATTTGGGTTGAATACTCTACCCTCGAAAACTGTTGCGATCCCCTATACTTGTGGCTTATCAAGACCTTTTTCTAGCGCCGTTGCCGGGGAGCATAGCTATATTTGTTGAGTCACTTGGGATTATTATCATATTATCACTATGAAGAATCTGAAGGATGCTAATACTAAGATATTTCCCTCAAAGACGAGGGGGGTAAGGAACCGCCATCCAGTTCTGCTTTAGATTCACCTTCTGTTATGAGTAAACTTCCAACACCACCAGGTGTTATTAATTTTGATATGTCGCAAGTTATTGATGATGCTACTTCTACTATGAATGATGCTTATGATGATGCTAGTACCTTGCTTGATAATGATGATGTCCCACTTGGTGAATTTCTTGATAAACAAATTGCTAGAGTAATACAACATGATGTTGTTGAATCTGATGATGAGCTTGAAACTGAGTCTCCTGAAACACCTGCTAGAACTAGCCCTCCTAGATATGAATTGCCTAAGGTACCTGAAGGCTATGTTATGAGTGAAGAAACAACTAGAGATATTCTTGCTTGTAATGATAGAGATGATCTAGAAAAATTACTACACAAGTATAAAGAAAAATCTCCGAATGCTAGAATGAAATGTGATCCTAAGTTTTCTACTTCACCTATCTTTATTGATGATAAGGATTATTAATTCTCTGTCGACCCAGAGTTAATTACTTTGGTTGAATCTGATCATTCCCATTGTTATGAAACTGAAACTGTTGTGGCACATCTTACTAAGTTGAATGATATAGCCACCCTTTTTACTCATGATAAGAAAACTCGCTACTAATTTATTCTCAAATTATTTCCTTTCTCATTAAAGGGTGATGCTAAAGCTTGGTACAATACTCTTGCTCGGGTTGTGTGAGTAGTCCCCAGGATATGATTTGTTACTTCTTTGAAAAATATTTTCCTGCTCAAAAGAAACAAGCTGCCTTACAGGAAATATTTAACTTTTCTCAAACTAAAAAAGAGAGTCTCCCACAAGCTTGGGGGAAGCTTTGCCAGTTACTTAATGTTTTGCCTGATCATCCTCTTAAGAAAAATGAAATACTTGATATCTTCTACAATGTACTAACCGATGCTTCTAGGGACTAATGACCCACAAGTATAGGGGATCTATCGTAGTCCTTTCGATAAGTAAGAGTGTCGAACCCAACGAGGAGCATAAGGAAGCGGTTTTCAGTAAGGTATTCTCTGCAAGCACTGAAATTGTCGGTAACAGATAGTTTTATGATAAGGTAATTTGTAACGAGTAACAAGTAATAAATGTAAATAAGGTGTAGCAAGATGGCCCAATCCTTTTTGTAGCAAAGGACAAGCCTGGACAAATTCTTATATAAAGGAAAGCGCTCCCGAGGACACATGGGAATTATCGTCAAGCTAGTTTTCATCACATTCATATGATTCGCGTTCGGTACTTTGATAATTTGATATGTGGGTGGACCGGTGCTTGGGTACTTCCCTTCCTTGGAAAAGCATCCCACTTATGATTAACCCCTCTTGCAAGCATCCACAACTACAGAAGAAGTATTAAGGTAAACCTAACCATAGCATGAAACATATGGATCCAAATCAGCCCCTTACGAAGCAACTCATAAACTAGGGTTTAAGCTTCTGTCACTCTAGCAACCCATCATCTACTTATTACTTCCCAATGCCTTCCCCTAGGCCCAAACAATGGTGAAGTGTCATGTAGTCGATGTTCACATGACACCACTAGAGGAAAGACAACATACATCTCATCAAAATATCATACGAATACCAAATTCACATGACTACTTATAGCAAGACTTCTCCCATGTCCTCAGGAACAAACGTAACTACTCACAAATCGTATTCATGTTCATAATCATAGGGGTATTAATATGCATAAAGGATCTGAACATATGATCTTCCACCAAATAAACCAACTAGCATCAACTACAAGGAGTAATCAACACTAATAGCAACCCATAGGTACCAATCTGAGGTTTTGGGACAAAGATTGGATACAAGAGATGAACTAGGGTTTGAGATGAGATGGTGCTGGTGAAGATGTTGATGGAGATTGACCCCCTCCCGATGAGAGGATCGATGATGATGACGGTGGTGATGATTTCGCCCTCCCGGAGGGAAGTTTCCCCGGCAGAACAGCTCCGCCGGAGCCCTAGATTGGTTCCGCCAAGGTTCCGCCTCGTGGCGGCGGAGTTTCGTCCCGTAAGCTTGCTTATGATTTTTTCTCAGACGAAAGATCTCATATAGCAGAAGATGGGCACCGGAGGCCTACCTGGGGGCCTACGAGGCAGGGGGTGCGCCCCCACCCTCGTGGATGGTGGGTGGCCCCCCTCTGGTACTTCCTTCGCCCAATATTTTTTATATATTCTGAAACGTCATCCCGTGAAGTTTCAGGACTTTTGGAGTTGTGCAGAATAGGTCTCTAATATTTGCTCCTTTTCCAGCCCAGAATTCCAGCTGTCGGCATTCTCCCTCTTAATGTAAACCTTGTAAAATAAGATAGAATAGGCATAAGTGTTGTGACATAATGTGTAATAATAGACCATAATGCAATAAATATTGATATAAAAGCACGATGCAAAATGCAATAAATTTTATGGCGCAAGACAATACCTTCATTAACCATAAAGTGGCACTTCTCCCAATTCAAGACAAGATTAGTTTCTTCACATCTGTGCAAAACTCGATCAAGGTTGCTTAAGCAGTCATCAAAAGAAGTTCCATATACGGAGAAATCATCCATGAAAACCTCAACAATCTTTTCACAAAAGTCAGAGAATATAGCAGTCATACATCTTTGAAAGGTAGCAGGTGCATTGCATAAACCAAAAGGCATACATCTATAAGCAAAGGTACCGAAAGGGCAAGTAAAAGTTGTCTTTTCTTGATCCTCTTTTGACACAGGTATTTGAGAGAAACCAGAACCATCTGGAAAGCAAAAATGTGTATGTTTGGATAGTCTTTCTAGCATTTGATCAATAAAAGGTAAAGGGTAATGATCCTTTTTAGTAGCTTTATTTAATTTGCGGAAATCAATTACCATTCTATAACCTGTAACAATTCTTTGTGGGATCAATTCATCTTTATCATTAGGAACAACAGTGATACCTCCCTTCTTAGGGACACAATGGACAGGACTCGCCCACTGACTATCAGCAACGGGATAAATTATACCTGCCTCTAGAAGCTTTAGTATTTCTTTTCTTACCACTTCTTTCATCTTAGGATTTAACTGTCGTTGGTGATCAACAGCCGGTTTAGCGTCTTTCTCCAATTTCATTTTGTGCTGGCATAGAGTGGGACTAATGCCCTTAAGATCACCAAGAGTATATCCAATAGCAGCACGGTGCTTCTTCAGAGTTTTCAATAATTTCTTTTCTTCATGCTCTGGAAGGTTAGCACTAATAATAATAGGATATATCTTTTTCTCATCAAGATAAGCATATTTAAGAGTATCAGGTAAAGGTTTAAGCTCAAACACGAGATCACCCTTGGGTGGATGGGATCCCCTAGGATTTCAACAGGCAAGTTGTGTTTCAAAATAGGTCCTTGTTTAAATAATAATTCATCTATTTCCCTTCTTTCATTCATAAACATATCATTTTCATGGTCGAGCAAATATTGTTCTAAAGGATCACTAGGAGGCACGGCAATAGAAGCAAGACCAATAATTTCATCTTTACTAGGCAATTCTTAATCATGGGGTTGTCTACAAAATTTAGCAAAATTAAACTCATTAGACATATCCCCCAAACCAATAGTAACAACATCCTTTTTGCAATCTATCCTAGCATTCACAGTATTCAAGAAGGGTCTACCAAATATAATGGGACAAAAGTTATCTTGTGGGGAACCAAGAACAAGAAAATCAGTGGGATATTTAACTTTCCCACACAAGACTTCAACATCTCTAATAATCCCAACTGGTGAATTAGTGTCTCTATTGGCAAGCTTAATTGTAACATCAATTTCCTCTATCTCAGCAGGTGAAATATCAGGCATAATTTCTTTATATAAGGAATGAGGTATTGCACTTGCACTAGCACCCATATCACATAAGCCATGATAGCAATGATCTCCTATTTTAACAGAAATAGCAGGCATGCATACCACAGGTTTATGTTTATTTTTAGTATCGGGTCTAGCAATTCTAGCAGCTTCATCACAGAAGTAAATAACATGCCCATCAATATTATCGGCCAAGAGATCTTTAACCATAGAAACACTAGGTTCAACTTTAATTTGCTCAGAGGGTGTAGGTGTTCTAGTATTACTCTTATGAACCACAGTTGAAGCTTTATCATGATCCTTTATTCTAACAGGGAAAGGTGGTTTCTTAATATAAGCAGTAGGGACAATAGAGTCATTATAAGTGATAGTCTTTTCTTCAAGTTTAATAGGTGCAACTACTTTTACTTCAATGGGAGGATTATATTTAAACCACTTCTCCTTAGGGAGATCAACATGAGTAGCAAAGGATTCACAGAAAGAAGCTACTATCTCAGAGTCAAGTCCATATTTAGTGCTAAATTCACGGAAAGCATCAGTATCCATAAAAGATTTAACACAATCAAACTTAAGTATTACACTTGACTCCTTACCTTCGTGGAGATCCCAATCTTCAGAGTTGCGTTTAATTCTTTCCAATAAATCCCATTTGAATTCAGTAGTCTTCATCATAAAAGAGCGAGTACAAGAAGTATCGAGCAATGAGCGATTATCGAGAGAAAGCCGAGCATAAAAATTTTGAATAATAATTTCTCTTGAGAGCTCATGATTGGGGCATGAATATAACATTGACTTAAGCCTCCCCCAATCTTGAGCGATGCTTTCTCCTTCGTGAGGCCAAAAATTATATATATAATTACAATCACGATGAACAAGACGCATAGGATAAAACTTCTGATGAAATTCCAATTTCAATCGGTTGTAGTTCCATGATCCCATATCATCACATAGCCTAAACCATGTTAATGACTTTCCCTTCAAAGATAAAGGGAAGACCTTCTTCTTGATAACATCCTTGAGCATACCTGCAAGCTTAAATAATCCACAAACTTCATCCACATAGATTAGGTGCAAAAATCGGGATGCAATGTTCCATCTCCTCTAAAAGGATTAGCTAGCAGTTTCTCTGTCATACCCGAAGGAATTTCAAAGTAAACATTTTCAGTAGGTTCAGTAGGTTGAGGAGCAACTCTTTGCTCTACTGGTCGGGTTGAAGATACCCCGAACAAGCCCCTCAAAGGATTATGTTCCATAGTAACAAGTGACAGTAAATTTCAGCACACTATATAAATTTTTCCTTACCAAATTCCACCTACCAAAGGCGCTTCACTCCCCGGCAACGGTGCGAGAAAAGAGTCTTGATGACACACAAGTATAGGGGTTCTATCGTAGTCCTTTCGATAAGTAAGAGTGTCGAACCCAACGAGGAGCAGAAGGAAATGACAAGCGGTTTTCAGTAAGGTATTCTCTGCAAGCACTGAAATTGTCGGTAACGGATAGTTTTGTGATAAGGTAATTTGTAATGAGTAACAAGTAATAAATGTAAATAAGGTGCAGCAAGATGGCCCAATCCTTTTTGTAGCAAAGGACAAGCCTGGACAAATTCTTATATAAAGGAAAGCGCTCCTGAGGACACATGGGAATTATCGTCAAGCTAGTTTTCATCACATTCATATGATTCGCGTTCGGTACTTTGATAATTTGATATGTGGGTGGACCAGTGCTTCGGTACTGCCCTTCCTTGGACAAGCATCCCACTTATGATTAACCCCTCTTGCAAGCATCCGCAACTACAAAAGAAGTATTAAGGTAAACCTAACCATAGCATGAAACATATGGATCCAAATCAGCCCCTTACGAAGCAACTCATAAACTAGGGTTTAAGCTTCTGTCACTCTAGCAACCCATCATCTACTTATTACTTACCAATGCCTTCCCCTAGGCCCAAACAATGGTGAAGTGTCATGTAGTCGATGTTCACATGACACCACTAGAGGAAAGACAACATACATCTCATCAAAATATCATACGAATACCAAATTCACATGACTACTTATAGCAAGACTTCTCCCATGTCCTCAGGAACAAACGTAACTACTCACAAATCGTATTCATGTTCATAATAATAGGGGTATTAATATGCATAAAGGATCTGAACATATGATCTTCCACCAAATAAACCAACTAGCATCAACTACAAGGAGTAATCAACACTAATAGCAACCCATAGGTACCAATTTGAGGTTTTGGGATAAAGATTGGATACAAGAGATGAACTAGGGTTTGAGATGAGATGGTGCTGGTGAAGATGTTGATGGACATTGACCCCCTCCCGATGAGAGGATCGATGATGATGGTGGTGGTGATTTCCCCCTCCCGTTGGGAAGTTTCCCTGGCAGAACAGCTCCGCCAAAGCCCTGGATTGGTTCCGCCAATGTTCCGCCTCGTGGCGGCGGAGTTTCGTCCCGTAAGCTTGCTTATGAGTTTTCTCGGACGAAAGACCTCATATAGCGGAAGATGGGCACCGGAGGCCTGCCAGGGGGCCCACAAGGCGGGGACGCACCCCCACCCTCGTGGATGGTGGGTGGCCCCTCTCTGGTACTTCCTTCGCGCAATATTTTTTATATATTCTGAAACGTGCTCCCGTGAAGTTTCAGGACTTTTGGAATTGTGCAGAATAGGTCTCTAATATTTGCTCCTTTTCCAGCCCAGAATTCCAGCTGCCGGCATTCTCCCTCTTCATGTAAACCTTGTAAAATAAGAGAGAATAGGCATAAGTATTGTGACATAATGTGTAATAACATCCCATAATGCAATAAATATTGATATAAAAGCATGATGCAAAATGGACATATCAGGGACTTCCTAGATAGTTGTGCTGGTTGTGTTTTCATGGAACGAACTGTTGGACAAGCTGAGGAATTCTTGAATAACATATTGAAAAGTTATGATGATTGGACTATTACTGAACCACCACCTAAACCCACTCCGTAGAAGAGGGGTATATTATATCTCAGTCCTGAAGATATGCAAGAGGCAAAGAAATCTATGAAGGAAAAAGGTATTAAAGCTGAGGATGTTAAAAATTTATCTCGTATTGAAGAAATACATGGGCTTAATACACCACCACTGCCTAAGGTGGTAGAGGTAAATTCTCTTATGAAGTTCAATGATAGTGATAATCCTCATAATATGCATCCTAGTCGATGCCTTTATGAGTTTCAAAACTACATTAGAAAACAAGATCACTTCAATGCAAATGTTATGAAACAACTGAAATATAATTCTGATATGATTGCTCGCTTGAGTGACTTGTTATTTAGAATATCAAATGATGTTAGAGGTGTTGGAAAGCATGCTTCTATGGTTCAAACTCAATTGGAACAAGTTACTAAATCACAAAGAGAATTGCTTGATGAAATGAATAATAATATGCAAGACTTTGCTGTTAGAGTTGCAACTAGAGGAGGTAAAATGACTCAGGAACCACTTTATCCTGAGGGACACCCAAAAAGAATTGAACAAGATTCACAAAGAGCTAACACTAGTGCACCTCGTCCTTCTAAAAAGAAAAATAAAAATAAAAATGATAGGACTTTGCATGCTTCTAGTGAACCTGAAATAGAGAAACCTCCTGATAATGATAATGAAGTTTCTATCTCTGATGCTGAAACTCAGTCTGGTAATGAACACTCACCTACTGATAATGAAAAACATAATGATGAGGTTTATGAAGACTCTCAACCCAACAATGAAAAAGAACTAGATAATGATGTTGAGATAGAACCACCTGTTGGTCTTGATAACCCACAAGCTAAGAATAAAAGATATGACAAAAGAGACTTTGTGGCTAGAAAACACGGTAAAGAAAGAGAACCGTGGGTTCAAAACCTATGACTTTTCCACCTAAGCCAACTAAAAATAATGATGATGAAGAATTTGAATGCTTTGCTAAGATGTTGAGGCCAGTCTTTTTGCGTACTCGCTTGACTGATATCTTGAAAATGCCTCCATATGCAAAGTATATGAAAGACATCATCACAAATAAGAGAAAAA
This sequence comes from Triticum dicoccoides, assembly GCF_002162155.2. Lineage (NCBI taxonomy): Eukaryota > Viridiplantae > Streptophyta > Magnoliopsida > Poales > Poaceae > Triticum > Triticum dicoccoides. The sequence goes on from NC_041382.1 coordinate 342,743,795, forward strand.
TACCGGAAGCTAAAATCTCCATATGCTTGCTAATTACACTTTTAAAGATGGAATACCTAAAAAACTTGGAGATCCGGGAATACCAACTATACCTTGCTCTATCAAAAAGAATTATGTGAAAACTGCTTTGTGTGACTTAGGAGTTGGTGGTACTGTTATGCATTTCTCTTTATAAAAAAGACTTGACTTGAATAAACTCACACCTATTGAAATATCTTTGCAAATGGCTGACAAATCAACTGCCATACCTATCGGTATTTGTGAGGATGTGCCCGTTGTTGTTGCTAATGTTACTATTTTGACTGACTTTGTTCTGAGATGCCCGAGGACGACAACATGTCGATTATCCTTGGTAGACCCTTCTTGAATACTGCAGGGGCTGTTATTGATTCCAATAAAAGCAAGATCACTTTTCATATTAATGACAATGAGTATACGGTGCACTTTCCGAAAAAACAATTCCAAGTGAATGGTATTAATGTTATTGAAAAATCTCTGACAATCACTATTGGAAGTTTTCAAATACTTCTACCTACTGTCAAAACGAAATATGAAATGCTTATTGTTGGGGAAATGCATATCCCCATTGAGGTGCGTCAGTGATTTAGGAAAGTTCTTCGGTTTCATGCTAATCGAAAGTGGTTGTTAATAAGACTTGATCAACCTTATTAATGGATCATTTTTGAACGGTATGAAGTTGATGAATTTAGTAAGCACTACTTTCTCTCCCTACTTTTTATTCTCTGTTTTTATTAGTTAAATAAAATAAAATGACATGTTTTGTCTGTTTTCTGAATTTCCAGTGCAATAAAAAATGACCCAAAAATAAAAGTTCTCAGAATGCCCTGAAAATTTTATACGATTTTTCCTGAATATTTCAGAATTTTTGGTGCAAATAATACCAAAGGGAGGTGCACCAGGTGGGCACAACCCACCTGGGCGCGCCAGGACCCCCGGGCGCGCCCTAGTGGGTTGTGGTCCCCATGTGGGACCCCTCACTTACCTCTGCATACCACATCATCACCTACCTCCAGAAAAAAATCTCCATTGCTCTCTCTCCCGTGTTCTTGAGCTCAAACCCGTGGATTTCGATCTCTTTGCTCGAAGCTTCATTTCTGAAACTGTTTCGGGGGATTGTTGCTTGGTATGTGACTCCACCGTTTGTCCAATTAGTTTTTGCTTTAGTGGTTTATATTTTGAATAATTAGCTACTCTTGGTGCCACTGTAGATGTGCTTGCATGTTAAATTCTTAGTGTTCTAAGTAGTTTGAATGCTTGCTATGGCGTCTATGTATCCCTATGAGTAGTTGCTATCAATTTTATAAAGTTTTGGTTGACAAATTTTTGTCACCCAAATTTTTTTATTTTTAGAAAAGTGTACGTGGACATGATGAACCTATCTGGAAGGAGTTCTTTGAGGAGACGATCCTCGGGGGCATCTTCTAGTGACAGTTCTGCTCGTCGGTCTTATGTTGAACCAAGTGAAAGTTCCACGCGAGATGCTGCCACCAAAACATGCTTATGGCCTTGCGATGAGTATATGGTGTGTGTGGACATTAAGGAGGAATTTGAGCAATATGTTCACAATGCTGGTCTCGACCCCTACCTTTCAGATAAGTGTGAACAACACCAACTTCTCACTGAATCATTTGTCAAAGGATTTACATTTTTCCCTCGTGAGTCTAGGGTGTCTTTTATGCTTTATGATAAACCATTTACTATTCCACTGGAGAATTTTGCTTACCATTGCAAACTTCTATTTTGGTGTTCTCTTGATGAGCCACCCAGGGCTGAGTTCGAGTCTTTCTTGACTAGCCTTTGTTGCGGTGAAAATAGGGGGGTGAGACAAGGAAGAATAAAGAGCATTCACTTTCTCGCAATTCAGTATTTTGTGTTATTTAACGGGAAATGCATAGTAGTAAAGCAAGACTGTAGCATACTTTATGCGCCAGACTAGAGCCTCATTCGCACCGCTCTCACTGGTGAAAGGAATTATAACCTTGGAGCAATTGTTGCACGCAGACTTCAGCGTAATGCTAACAGTGGCTAGTTCTATGGTGGAATTTATGCCACGTGTTAAGCACGAGGGCGGGGTGTTTCACCTTTTCCATTTGATCTTATCCTATCCATGCAGTATTTAGATTTTGAAACTTTAAAAGACCATAAGATTCTCAAGGGAAACGCTGATAATTTCACTTATAGTCTTGTGTTTAACCAAACATCTGTTGTGCAAACATATTTGCCTGCGCCTGCTCTTTTTGATTATCATAGTAAGGGAAGATATTTTGTTCTTGAGAGCGAGGCCCGAGCTCACAATGCAGCAGTAGAGGCAGCATGGCGGGCCGAGGCATCCGCACCAAGAGCCTCCGTGAGCTACCACGCTAACTACTACCCTCCAGGCTACTGATCAACTACCAAGTTAGGCCAAAAGCCTAAGCTTGGGGGAGTACGTGTTTACACCGACTTTACATTCATGTCCACTTATTTTATTTGTCGGTGTCCACACTTTTTCATTGTCTCATCCATGCTTAGATTTATTTTCTTGCTTTCTTCTTGTGTGTTTGATAAACTTTAGGAAAAAAACAAAAAATAGTTATAGTTAATTACTTTCCATGCATGCTTAGTTGTAATATTAAAGAGAAAACCCAAAAAGATTTCCTTGTTCTTCTTTTGCTTGTTGGGAGTTTTCCCGTGTAAATAGTTTTTCTCGTTTTTGCTTTTCTCTTTTATTTGCTTTTTCAAGAAAACCAAAAAACTCCAAAAATATTTCAGTGTGTTTCTCTGAATTTATTTTCCTTTTATTCGAGTTATACCGAGGAGAAGACCACGATGAAAATGTTGAGTGGCTCTCATATTAATAATTGTTGAACTAATAAAGAGCCCATTTTACCTTGTCTTCTCTTGTTGAATAAAAATGGTTGCAGATTCTAGCTTAGTCCACGGCACTCTTGCATTATTATTATTTTCATATCATTCGGTTGTGCAAGTGAAAGGCAATAATGACGACATTCGATGAACTGGCCGTGGTAGAGAGAAACTGGTATGAACTCAACTTATTCTTTTTGTGTAAATATGTTTAACCTAGTACCCATGATTCATCCCATTATGATTAAACATGTTTGCAATGACAATTAGAGATTATAGTTTCTCATGCCATGCATAAGTAGCTGGGAGTTGATAATGATTTATCTTGTATATCAACATTGTGTTAAAATGATTGTGATGTAGTATGATGATATGGTATCCTCCTCTGAATGTTCAAGTGGCTTTACTTGGTACATGTTCATGCATGTAGTTGAATCAAAACCAACATAGCCTCTATGATATTTATGTTCATGGTGATCATATCCTACTCATGCTAGTGTCCAATGTTACTTATGCATAATGCATGGTCATGATCGTTGTTGCTCTCTAGCTAGCCGCTTCTCAATCTAATTGCTAGCCTTCGCCTGTACTAACTGGGGATTCTGCTTATACATCAAAAACCTTGAACCCAAGCTATTCCAGATGAGTCCACATATCTACCTATATGCGGTATTACCCTGTCGTCCTAAGTAAATTTGCATGTGCCACCTATAAAAACTTCTATAAATATATGGTTTGTGTGTCTGGATCATTCATGGAACGACAAGAGGTGGTCGGTATCTTCCATGCTAAGCAGGTTATTCTCAGGTCGAGTGTTTATTCACTCGCCATCGCACGAGAAAAGGGCGGTAATAGGGATGCCCAGTCCCAAGCTGCAAAATACAAAAAGAGTTAATCACTCGAATAATCAAACAAAAACTCCCAATGGAGTCAAAACTTTTACTTTTATCGCTTGGGAACCGCCACTAGCCTGTATAGCATGGGAGATATTAATAACTGATGGTCGAGAAGTAAATGAGAAGGGTGCATGTCTCAAAATATCATTTATCTCTATTTTAAAAATTGAGCTCTGGCACCTTTGCAAATCATTGCTTCCCTCTGCGAAGGGACTATCTATTTACTTTTATGTTGTGCCATCACCTTCTAAAACAAGCGCCAGAAACTGAGAAGAGCACAGTTTTCATGATTTATGCATTGTGTGTAGCTAATGTTGGGTGCATCATGACTGGATCTTTTCTACCATGAATTACAATGTTTAGTCGCTGCTTGAACTTTGGAGGTGCTCTGCATTTATGTTTTGCGGTCTTAGAAAAGGCTAGCGAGATACCACTATTGTCATATTATATCATGGTTGTTTTGACAACGTGTTGCCGTTTGAGATATCTTATTATTGCTCGCTAGCTGATTATGTCATTGATATGAGTCATTATAATCTTTAAGAGTTATTGTCGACATGGTTAGTTATAATGTTGGCTGAAAACCTGGGTAATGCTTAAGCTTATTTATGCAAACAAGAGCAAAAGAGTTCGTAAAAAAATTTCCTTTTCACTTTCAGTTTATCAATTGAATTGCTTGAGGACAAGCAAAGGCTTAAGCTTGGGGGAGTTGACACGTCTCCAATGTATCTACTTTTCCTAACGCTTTTCCTCTTGTTTCGGACTCTAATTTGCATGATTTGATTGAAACTAACCCCGGACTGACGCAATTTTCAGCAGAACTACCATGGTGTTGTTTTTGTGCAGAAATAAAAGTTCTCGGAATGGAACAAAACTTTGTGAGGAATTTTTATATAATATATAAGAATTTCTGGAGCCAAGACCTACCGGAGAGGGGCCCCTAGGTGGGCACAACCCACCAGGGAGCGCCCCCCTCTCCTGGCGCGCCCAAGTGGGTTGTCCCCACCTGGTGGCCCCGCAGACCCTAAAACCAACGCTATAAATTCCTATTTTTGGAGAAGAAATCAGGGAGAAAGAATTATCGCGATCCACGAGACGGAGCCGCCGCCAAGCCCTGTTCTTCCTCGAGATGGCAGATCTGGAGTCCGTTTGGGGCTCCGAAGAGGGGGATCTTCGTTCTTTGTCATCACCAACCCTTCTCCATCGCCAATTCCATGATTCTCCCCGCCGAGAGTGAGTAATTCCTTCGTAGGCTCGCTTGTCAGTGAGGAGTTGGATGAGATTCATCATGTAATCGAGTTAGTTTTGTTAGGGCTTGATCCCTAGTATCCACTATGTTCTTAGATTGATGTTTCTATGACTTTGCCATGCTTAATGCTTGTCACTTTGGGCCCAGGTGCCATGATTTCAGATCTGAACCATTTATATTATCATCATTATATCCATGTTCTAGATCTGATCTTGCAAGTTATAGTCACCTACTACGTGTTATGATCCGGTAACCCCGGAGTGACAATAACAGGGACTTCTTCCGGTGATTACCGTAGTTTGAGGAGTTCATGTATTCACTATGTGTTAATGCTTTGTTCCGGTTCTCTATTCAAAGAGGCCTTAATATCCCTTAGTTTCTAATATGGAGCCCGCTGCCATGGGAGGGTAGGACAAAAAATGGCATGCAAGTTCTTTTAATAAAGCATGTATGACTATTTATAGAATACATGCCTACATTATATCGATGAACTGGAGTTTGTACCAAATAGCCCTAGGTTATAACAGTCACATGATGAATATCATCCAACAAGTCACCGATCCAATGCCTATGAATTTTTCCATATTGTTTCTGCTAAGTTACTACTGCTATCATCACTGTTACACTTGCTACAAAATTACTGCTATCATTGTTACTGTTACTATTGCTGCTACTACTACTACTATCAAAACTATCAAACTACTTTGCTGCAGATAATTAATCTCTGGGTGTGGTTGAATTGACAACTCATCTGCTAATACCTTCAAATATTCTTTGGCTCCCCTTGTGTCGAATCTATAAATTTGGGTTGAATACTCTACCCTCGAAAACTGTTGCGGTCCCCTATACTTGTGGGTTATCAGGAACCACTCTACAGGAGTTGGGAACTTGCAAGCAGGAACCTTTGCATGGCGAAATCAATGTTGAGACATGCGTAGAGGAAGCACAGCACCAAGAAAGGAATCTGTCCGCCAAGGAAATTGCAGCTCTCGGCAACATCAAGGTTTTTTGCGCTGGTCTTCTCAAGAAGCTAGTGCCGCTCTCCTTAAGGAGTTCGAGGGTCTACGAGGACTCAAATCAGGCCAAGATCCTTTCACGCCGTGCCGCACTACCCGGTTGGTCCATTCTGTTGGTGCGAGGAAGACGAAGGCCTCGACAGCCAAAATGGTTCTGCTGAAATCTCCGGGATTTAACTGCGACGACCTGGAGGTGTCCGAGGATGCGCTAGGTCAGCTACGTACGGTCTTTGACTCACCACTACAGGAGCCGCAGTTGAGGGCCATTGCGGCAATCTTCGGGAAAGCAATACCGCTAAACCTAGCAGAGGAGACAGGGATGGCCGAGCCCCTCTTGGAGTAGTAGGTGCGAGGGCACTGGTGGTGTTGGTGTCATCATTGCCTGATGACGAGAAACGCATTGGAGTTAGTGTGCTGGAATGTTAGAGGTCTTAACAATCCGGCCAAGAGGAAGGCGCTTAGAGGATTTGTGGAATCTGTCTGCGCGGCGATTGTTTGTATTCTAGTAACTAAATTAGAGGTAGTGGACATTTATGTAATCTTGCAATGCATGGGACCGAACTATGATGGCTTCACTTATTTGCTGGCATCGGACACTAGAGAAGGCATTTTCATGGCTTGGGACACCACGAGGATGCTTTTGACAAACTTTGTCAATGATTCTCATTGTTGTTGGGGAACGTAGCATGCAATTTCAAAAAAAATCCTACGCTCACGCAAGATCTATCTAGGAGATGCATAGCAAAGAGAGGGGGAGAGTGTGTCCACGTACCCTCGTAGACCGAAAGAAAAACCGTTTGACAACGCGGTTGATGTAGTCAAACTTCTTCTCGTTCCGACCGATCAAGCACCGAACGTACGGTACCTCCGAGTTCTGCACATGTTCAACTCGATGACGTCACTCGAACTCTTGATCCAACAAAGTGTCGAGAGATAGTTCCGTCAGCACGATGGCGTGGTGACGGTGATGGTGAAGTGATCCGCGCAGGGCTTCGCCTAAGCACTACGTGAATATGACCGGAGGCGTAAACTATGGAGGGGGCGCCACACATGGCTAACAATGTTTGTTGTATGTTCTAGCGGTGCCCCCCCCCCCACATATATATATATAGGTTGGAGGGGAGGAGAGGCAGCCAAGGGGGCACCCCAAGTAGGAGGAATCCTACTTGGGGTCCTCCCAATTGGGCCTTCCCCTTTCCTATTCCTATTCGGAGTAGGAAGGGAAGAGGGGGAAGGGAGAATCCTATTCTGTTTTTTTCCTTTCCTTCTTCCCATTTCTTTCTCCAATTTGGCTAGCCCATATGGGGGGCGCACCAGCCCCTTACTGGCTGGTGTGTTTCCCCTCTTGGCCCATTAGGCCCATATAGCTTGCCGGGGGTTGCTCGGGACCCCTTCCGGTGACCCGTATGTACCCGGTACCCCAGAACACTTCCGGTGTCTGAATACTATTGTCCTATATATGAATCTTTACCTCTCGACCATTTAGAGACTTGTGTCATGTCCGTGATCTCATCCGGGACTCCGAACAACATTCGGTCACCAAATCACATAACTCATATAATACAAAATCGTCATCGAACGTTAAGTGTGCGGACCCTACGGGTTCGAGAACTATGTAGACATGACCGAGACACCTCTCCAATCAATAACCAACAGTGGAACCTAGATGCTCATATTGGTTCCTACATATTCTACGAAGATCTTTATCGGTAAAACCGTAATGATAACATACGTCATTCCCTTTGCCATCAGTATGTTACTTTCCCGAAATTCGATCGTCGGTATCTTCATACCTAGTTCAATCTCGTTACCGGGAAGTCTCTTTACTCGTTCCGTAATGCATCATACCATGACTAACTCATTAGTCACATTGCTTGCAAGGCTTATCATGATGTGCATTACCGAGAGGGCCCACGGATACCTCTCCGATACTCGGAGTGACAAATCCTAATCTCGATTTATGCCAACCCAACAAACACCTTCGAAGATACCTGTAGAGCATCTTTATAATCACCCAGTTACGTTGTGAAGTTTGATAGCACACAAGGTATTCCTCCGGTATCCGGGAGTTGCATAATCTCATAGTCAAAGGAATATGTATATGTCATGAAGAAAGCAATAGCAATAAAACTTAACGATCATTATGCTAAGCTAACGGATGGGTCTTGTCCATCACATCATTCTCCTAATGATGTGATGTCATTCATCAAATGACAACACATGTCTATGGTTAGGAAACTTAACCATCTTTGATTAACGAGCTAGTCTAGTAGAGGCTTACTAGGGACACGATGTTTTGTCTATGTATCCACACATGTATCAAGTTTCCGGTTAATACAATTCTAGAATGAATAATAAATATTTATCATGATATAAGGAAATATAAACAACAACTTTAGTATTGCCTCTAGGGATATTTCCTTCAGTCTCCCACTTGCACTAGAGTCAATAATCTAGTTCACATCACCATGTGATTTAACACCAATAGTTCACATATTTATGTGATTAACACCCATAGTTCACATCGCCATGTGACCAACACCCAAACGGTTTTTAGAGTCAATAATCTAGTTGACATCTCTATGTGATTAACACCCAAAGAGTTAAGGTGTGATCATGTTTAGCTTGTGAGAGAAGTTTAGTCAATGGGTATGCCATATTCAGATCCATATGTATTTTGCAAATTTCTATGTCTACAATGCTCTCCATGGAGCTACTCTAGCTAATCGCTCCGACTTTCAATATGTATCCAGATCGAGATTCGGAGTCATCCGGATTGATGTCCAAGCTTGCATCGATGTAACTCTTTACGACGAACTCTTTATTACCTCCATAACCGAGAAACATTTCCTTATTACTTTAAGGATAATTTTGACCATTGTCGAGTGATTCACTCCTAGATCACTCTTGTACCTCCTTGCCAAAACCATGGCAAGGCAAAACAATAAGTCTGGTACTTAGCATGGCATACTTCATAGAACCTATGACTGAGGCATAGGGAATGCCTTTCATTCTCTCTATATATTCTTTCGTGGTCGGGTCTTGAGTCTAACTCAACTTCACACCTTGTAATACAGGCAAGAACCTTTTCTTTGAATGATCCATTTTGAACTTCTTCAAAACTTTTATCAAGGTATGTGCTTTGTGAAAGTCTTATTAAGTGTCTCGATCTATCCCTATAGATCTTGATGCCCAACATTTAAGTAGCTTCACTAAGGTCTTTCATTGAAAAATTCTTATTCAAGTATCCTTTTATGCTATCCAAAAATTATATATCATTTCTGATCAATAATATGTCATCCACATATACTATCAGAAATGCTACAGAGCTCCCACTCACTTTCTTGTAAATACAGGCTTCACCATAAGTCTGTATAAAACCATATGCTTTGATCCCCTCATCAAAGCGTATATTCCAACTCCGAGATGCTTGCACCAATCCATAGAAGGATTGTTGGAGCTTGCACACTTTGTTAGCACCTTTAGGATTGACAAAACCTTCTGGTTGCATCATATACAACTCTTCTTTGAGATATCCATTAAGGAATGCAGTTTTGACATCCAGTTGCCAGATTTCATAATGTGGCAATTGCTAACATGATTCAGACGGACTTAGGCATCACTACGAGTGAGAAAATCTCATCGTAGTCAACACCTTGAACTTGTCAAAAACATTTTTGCGACAAGTCGAGATTTGTAGATAGTAACACTATCATCAGCGTCCATCTTCCTCTTGAAGATCCATTTATTCCCAATGGCTTGCCGATCATTGGGCAAGTCCACCAAAGTCCACACTTTGTTCTCATACATAGATCCTATCTCAGATTTCATGGCCTCAAGCCATTTCTCGGAATCTGGGCTCATCGTCGCTTCCTCATAGTTTGTAGGTTCGTCATGGTCTAGTAACATGACTGCTAGAACAGGATTACCGTACCACTCTGGTGCGGAACGTGCTCTGGTTGACCTACGAGGTTCGGTAGTAACTTGATCTGAAGTTTCATGATCATTATCATTAGCTTCCTCTCTAGTTGGTGTAGGCATCACTTGAGCTGGTTTCTGTGATGAGATACTTTCCAATTCGAGAGAAGGTGCAATTACCTCATCAAGTTCTACTTTCCTCCCACTCACTTCTTTCGAGATAAACTCCTTCTCCAAAAAGGATCCATTCTTAGCAACAAAGATCTTGCCTTCAGATCTGTGATAGAAGGTGTACCCAACAGTTTCTTTTAGGTATCCTATGAAGACGCACTTCTCCGATTTGGGTCCAAGCTTATCTGTTTGAAACCTTTTCACATAAGCATCACAACCCCAAACTTTAAGAAACGACATCTTTGGTTTCTTGCCAAACCATAGTTCATACGGTGTCGTCTCAATGGATTTAGACGGTGCCCTATTTAACGTGAATGCAGCTGTCTCTAATGCATAACCCCAAAACAATAGTGGTAAATCGGTAAGAGACATCATAGAGCGCACCATATCTAATAAAGTACGGTTATGATGTTCGGACACACCATTACGCTGTGGTGTTCCAGGTGGCGTGAGTTGTGAAACTATTCCACATTGGTTTAAGTGAAGGCCAAACTCGTAACTCAAATATTCGCCTCCGCGATCAGATCATAGAAACTTTTTTTCTTGTTACGATGATTCTCCACTTCACTCTGAAATTCTTTGAACTTTTCAAATATTTCAGACTTGTATTTATTAAATAGGTATACCCATATCTGCTCAAATCATATGTGAAGGTCAAAAAATAATGATACCCGCCGTGAGCCTCAACACTCATCGGACCACATATATCGGTATGTATTATTTCCAATAAGTCAGTAGCTCGCTCCATTGTTCCAGAACACGGAGTTTTAGTCATCTTGCCCATGAGGCATGGTTCGCAAGCATCAAATGATTCATAATCAAGTGATTCCAAAAGTCCATCCGCATGGAGTGTCTTCATGCGCTTTACACCAATATGACCTAAACGGCAGTGCCATAAATATGTTGCACTATCATTATCAACTTTGCATCTTTTGGCATCAATATTATGAATATGTGTATCACCATGATCGAGATTCAATAAACCATTTATATTGAGTGTATGACCATAGAAGGTTTTACTCATGTAAATGGAACAACAATTATTCTTTGACTTAAATGAATAACTGTGTTGCAATAAACATGATCCAATCATATTCATGCTCAACGCAAACACCAAATAACATTTATTTTAGGTTCAACACTAATCCCGAAGGTAAAGGGAGTGTGTGATGGTGATCTTATCAACCTTGGAATTACTTCCAACACACATCGTCATCTTGTCCTTAACTAGTCTCTGTTTATTTTGCAACTCATGTTTCGAGTTACTACTCTTAGCAATTAAACCAGTATCAAATACCGAGGGGTTGCTATAAACACTAGTAAAGTACACATCAATAACATGTATATGAAATATACCTTTGTTCACTTTTGCCATCCTTCTTGTCCGCTAAGTATCTATGGTAGTTCCACTTCCAGTGACCATTTCCTTTACAGTAGAAGCACTCAGTTTCAGGCTTGGGTCTATCTTTGGGCTTCTTCATGGTAGTGGCAGCTTTCTTGCCATTCTTTTTGAAGTTTCCCTTTCTTTCCCTTGCCATTTTTCTTGAAACTAGTTGTCTTGTTAACCATCAACACTTGATGCTATTTCTTGATTTCTACCTTCCCTGATTTCAGCATCGCAGAGAGCTTGGGAATCGTTTTCGTCATCCCTTACATATTATAGTTCATCATGAAATTCTAGTAACTTGGTGATAGTGACTAGAGAACTCTGTCAATCACTATGTTATCTGGAAGATTAACTCCCACTTGATTCAAGTGACTGCAGCACCCAGACATTATGAGCACATGCTCACTAGCTGAGCTATTCTCCTCCATCTTGTAGGCAAAGTATTTATCAGAGGTCTCATACCTCTCGACACGGGCATGAGTCTGAAATACCAATTTTAGTTCTTGGAACATCTCATATGCTCCATGGAGTTCAAAACATTTTTGAAGTCCTGGTTCTAAGTCGTAAAGCATGGTGCACTAAACTATCAAGTAGTCATCATACCAAGCTTGCAAAACATTCATAACGCCTGCATCTGCTCCTACAACGGGTTCGTCACCTAGTGGTGCATCAATGACATAATTCTTCTGTGCAGCAATGAGGATAATCCTCAGATCACGAACCCAGTCTGCATCATTGCTACTATCATCTTTCAACTTAGTTTTCTCTAGCAACATATCAAAAATAAAACAGGGGAGCTATACGCGAGCTATTGATCTACAACATAGATATGCAAATACTATCAGGACTAAGTTCATGATAAATTAAGTTTAGTTAATCATATTACTAAAAACTCCCACTTAGATAGACATCCCTCGAGTCATCTAAATGATCACGTGATCCATATCAACTAAACCAGGTCCGATCATCACGTGAGATGGAGTAGTTTTCAATGGTGAACATCTCTATGTTGATCATATCTACTATATGATTCACGTTTGACCTTTTGGTCTTAGTGTTCCGAGGCCATGTCTATACATGCTAGGCTTGTCAAGTTTAACCCGAGTATTCTGCACGTGCAAAACTGGCTTGCACCCGTTGTATGTGAACGTAGAGCTTATCACACCCGATCATCACGTGGTGTCTCGGCACGACGAACTGTCGCAACGGTGCATACTCAGGGAGAACACTTATACCTTGAAATTTAGTGAGGGATTGTCTTATAATGCTACTGCCATACTAAGCAAAATAAGATGCATAAAAGATAAGCATCACATGCAATCAAAATATGTGACATGATATGGCCATCATCATCTTGTGCCTTTGATCTCCATCTCCAAGGCACCGTCATGATCTCCATGGTCACCGGCTTGACACCTTGATCTCCATCGAACCATCGTGGTCGTCTCGCCAACTATTGATTCTACAACTATCGCTAACGCATAGTGATAAAGTAAAGCAATTATATGGCGTTTGCATTTCATACAATGAAGTGACAACCATAAGGCTCCTACCAGTTGCCAATAACTTCTACAAAACATGATCATCTCATACAATAACATATATCACATCATGTCTTGACCATATCACATCACAACATGCCCTGCAAAAACAAGTTAGACGTCATCTACTTTGTTGTTGGAAATTTTACGTGGCTGCTATGGGCTTCTAGTAAGAACCGTTCTTACCTACACATCAGAACCACAACGGTGATTTATCAAGTTTGTTGTTTTAACCTTCAACAAGGACCAGACGCAGTCAAATCCGATTCAACTGAAGTTGGAGAAACAGACACCCACCAGCCACCTTTATGCAAAACTAGTTGCATGTCTGTCGGTGGAACCGGTCTCATGGACGTGGTCATGTAAGGTTGGTCCGGTCCGCTTCATCCAACAATACCGCCGAATCAAAATAAGACATTGGTGGTAAGTAGTATGACGATCACCGCCTGCAACTCTTTGTGTTCCACTCATGCATATCATCTACGCATAGACCTAGCTTGGATGCCACTGTCGGGGAACGTAGCATGCAATTTCAAAAAAATTCATACGCTCACGCAAGATCTATCTAGGAGATGCATAGCAATGAGAGGGGGAGAGTGTGTCCACGTACCCTCGTAGATCGAAAGCGGAAGCGTTTGACAACGTGGTTGATGTAGTCGAACTTCTTCTCGTTCCGACCAATCAAGCATCGAACGTACGGTACCTCCGAGTTCTGAACACGTTCAGCTCGATGACGTCCCTCGAACTCTTGATCCAGCAAAGTGTCGAGGGAGAGTTCTGTCAGCACGACGGCGTGGTGACGGTGATGGTGAAGTGATCCGCACAGGGCTTCGCCTAAGCACTACATGAATATGACCGGAGGCGTAAACTATGGAGGGGGCGCCGCACACGGCTAACAATGTTTGTTGTATGTTCTAACAGTGCCCCCCCCCACACATATATATATATAGGTTGGAGGGGAGGAGAGGCAGCCAAAGGGGCGCCCCAAGTAGGAGGAATCCTACTTGGGGTCCTCCCAATTCGGCCTCCCCCTTTCCTATTCCTATTCAGAGTAGGAAGGGAAGAGGGGGAATCCTAGTCCCTTTTTTTACTTTCCTTCTTCCCCTTTCTTTCTCCAATTTGGCTAGCCCATATGGGGGGTGCACCAGCCCCTTAGTGGCTGGTGTGCTTCCCCTCTTGGCCATTAGGCCCATATATCTTGTCGGGGATTGCCCGGAACCCCTTTCGGTGACCCGATATGTACCCGGTACCCCCAGAACACTTCCGGTGTCCGAATATTATCGTCCTATATATATGAATCTTTACCTATCGACCATTTCGAGACTCCTCGTCATGTATGTGATCTCATCGGGGACTCCGAACAACATTCGGTCACCAAATCACATAATTCATATAATACAAAATCGTCATCGAACGTTAAGCGTGCGAACCCTACGGGTTCGAGAACTATGTAGACATGACCGAGACACCTCTCCGGTCAATAACCAACAACGGAACCTGGATGCTCATATTGGTTCCTACATATTCTAATAAGATCTTTATTGGTCAAACCATAATGATAACATATGTCATTCCCTTTGTCATCGGTATGTTACTTGCCCGAGATTCGATCGTCGGTATCTTCATACCTAGTTCAATCTTGTTACCGGCAAGTCTCTTTACTCGTTATGTAATGCATCATACCACGACTAACTCATTAGTCACATTTCTTGCAAGTCTTATCATGATGTGCATTACCGAGAGGGCCAAGAGATACCTCTCCGATACTTGGAGTGACAAATCCTAATCTCGATCTATGCCATCCCAACAAACACCTTCGGAGATACCTGTAGAGCATCTTTATAATCACCCAGTTATGTTGTGATGTTTGATAGCACACAAGGTATTCCTCCGGTATCCGGGAGTTGCATAATCTCATAGTCAAAAGAATATGTATATGTCATGAAGAAAGCAATAGCAATAAAACTTAACGATCATTATGCTAAGCTAACGGGTGGGTCTTGTCCATCACATCATTCTCCTAATGATGTGATCTCGTTCATCAAATGACAACACATGTCTATGGTTAGGAAACTTAACCATCTTTGATTAACGAGCTAGTCTAGTAGAGGCTTACTAGGGACACGGTGTTTTGTCTATATCCACACATGTATCAAGTTTCTGGTTAATACAATTCTAGCATGAATAATAAATATTTATCATGATATAAGGAAATATAAATAACAACTTTATTATTGCCTCTAGTGCATATTTCCTTCAATTGCGTCATCGGGTTCGTCTCGCCCAAGGAGGGGACGCCATGGTGGTTAACTCTAGTCTATGGGCCGCAGGAGGACGATTACAAGATCAACTTCTTGAATGAGTTATCGGAGCATAGATCGATAATCCCAGGACCATGGCTTGCCATTGGTGACTTCAATCTTGTACTACACGCGGCAGACAAAAATAATGCCAACTTGGACAAGAGAATGATGGGGAAGTTCAAACATTTTGTGGACAATAACGCACTCAAGGAGCTCTTCTTGCATGGGCGCAAATTCACGTGGAGCAACGAAAGGGAGACGCCCACGCTCACTAAGATTGATCGTGCGTTTGTCTCCATGGATTGGGAACTAGAACACCCGGAATGCTTCCTACAAGCCTTATCTACCGAGTACTCAGACCATCGTATGTTGCACCTCACGCTCCAAGAACCTGTGCATGTTAGGAGGAGGTTCCGCTTTGAGAAATTCTGGGTCAAAATGGATGGTTTTATGGACGTCGTCAAGGAGGCTTGGAAGTGCAACCCGAATATCACAGACCCCTCCATGCGTCTTGATATCATGCTTCGAAACACGGCCAGAGCACTCGCCACATGGGGCCAAAAGGAGATAGGAAATATCAAATTGCAAATTGCCATTATTAATATAGTCATCATGCGGTTCGGCTGTGCTCAGGAAAACCGTCTTCTTACGGAGGAGGAGAGATGTCTTAGAAGAACCCTTAAACAACTTGTGCTAGGGCTGGCATCCCTAGAGAGGACCATTGCTAGACAAAGGTCAAGAATAACATGGCTACAAGAAGGCGATGCAAACACGCAGCTATTTCACTTGGTGGCAAATGGGAGATGTATGAAGAACTATATACCTTCTTTGACCATGGATGGGCGCATAATCACTTATCAGAAAGGCAAGGAGGAGGCCTTCTACACGGCCTATAAAGACTTGTTAGGAAAAGATGAGGCACGAGAATTCACCCTAGATTTGGAGAGACTGGGGATTGCGCCTGTTGACCTCCTGGAGCAGGATGGTGTGTTTACGGAGGACAAGATTTGGGCAATTATCAAGGACCTACCCTCGGACAAGGCACCAGGGTCGGACGGGTTCATAGGTCTTTTTTCCAGAAAGCTTGGGAGGTTATCAAGGTAGATCTGGTAGTTGTGATCCACAATCTCTTTCTTGGAAACAGAAGGGGATTTGGGAGACTAAACCAAGCTTTGTTCACTCTCTTGCCGAAGTCTCCGGAAGCATGCACTGTATTCGATTTCCGACCTATATGCCTAGTGCATAGCATGCCCAAGATTGCATCTAAGCTTCTGATCGCAAGGCTCAGGCCATGCATGGGAGAGCTTGTTCAGGTGAACCAGTCCGCTTTCTTTAAGGGGCGATGCTTGCATGACAACTTTCTTCTGGTGAGGCAAATGGCACGCTTGATGCATCGAAGGAAAGCAAAAGGAGTGTTGCTCAAGTTAGACATAACTAAAGCCTTTGACTCCCTGGCATGGACATTCTTATTCGAAGTGTTACAAGCTAAAGGATTCTCGGAGCGTTGGATATCTTGGATAGCAACACTTCTTACCAGTGCCAGCTCAAGAGTGCTTGTGAATGGATGTGCAGGAGACAAGTTCATGCACGCTAAAGGCCTGAGGCAAGGGGACTCGATCTCCCCCTTGCTTTTCGTTATTGCCATGGATGTTCTTACGACTATCGTTGTCAAGGCGCATGAGGACCGTGTGCTGAGTACCATAAATGGATGTAGCCCGGTGCAGCGCCTGTCATTGTACGCTGATGATGTGGTGCTCTTCATCAAGCCAACTTGGCCAAATCTCCTGTTCGTTAAGGAAACCCTCGCCATCTTCGGAGTTGCATCTGGTCTTAAAGTGAACTTTGCCAAATCAACGGCAATTATGATCCAGGCAGAGACTGAGGATGAGGAGTTTGTCAAGTCGGCTCTACCATGGAGGATAGCCACATTCCCGTGCAAATACCTAGGGCTCCATCTTAGCATAAGACAACTCAAAAGATCCGAGTGGCAGCCGGTTGTGGATGCGGCCCTACACATCTTGCCAGGATGGCAAAGGGGATTGGTGACTAGACCTGGGAGGCTTATCCTTGTCAACCAAGTCATGAGGGCGCGGGCCACTCATCATCTCATGATTGCGGAGGCGCCAAAATGGGCTCTAGAAAGAGTGGACAAAGGCTGTCGAGCATTCTTTTGGGCCGGGACGGAGGAACTGAGTGGTGGCAAATGTGTCATTTCATGGGCCAAGGTGTGTAGGCCAAAACACATGGGAGGATTGGGCGTCATTGACTTATATAAACATGGTTTGGCCTTAAGATTAAGATGGGAATGGCTCCGACCCACAGATGCATCCAAGCCTTGTCAAGGGCTCAACTTGACCGCCGACAAAAAGGTAGACCAAGCCTTTGGGAGTCTAGTTAAATGGAAGGTTGGCTCAGGAAACAAAAACCTTGTTTTGGAAAGACCGGTGGTTGCAGGGTGTAACAATCTCAGATATTGCCCCTTGGTAGTGGCAACGGTTCGCACGCAAGTGGCCAACAGACGACTGGTATGTGATGCTCTGGGCATGCATGCATGCATGAACGACGTAGTGGGTAACCTATGCATGGAGGGTTTAACACAGTTCATCGGACTTTGGGAGATCATTTCGGAGGTTCAATTGGATGAACAGTTGGAGGACCGACCCATCTGGGCTTGGAACGAGTCAGGAGTTTACACAGCATCATCAGCATACAAGATGCTATGTGAGGGAGGAGTGAGATTTCACTCATTCAGAGCCATCTGGAAATGTTGGGCTCCACTTACGTGTAAGATCTTCATGTGGTTGGCAGTACAATGCCAATTGTGGACGTCGGATAGAAGGACGAGACATGGTTTGCAAGACCAAACATCAAAATGCTACTTATGCGGCCAGGAAGAGGACACGGTTGACCACATTTTGCAGCAGTGTATTCTCGCGGCAAGTGTGGTATCGTTGCATTGCTAAAATGGGTTTGAGGATTGAGATTTGCCCTGCAAATGACTCAAGGTTGATGCAATGGTGGACGAAAGTTAGGAAACAAATACACAAGCAAACTCGAAAAGGGTTCGACACGTTCGTGGTGCTGATTTGTTGGACATTATGGAAACAGAGGAACGTGAGGATGTTCGAATCAGGCCAGATTAAGAACGAAGGGGATACGATGAACATGATCTTCGACGATTTGAGGACTTGGACCACGGCAAAAGCGTTTGGAGGACAACTAGTATCTGAGTAGTCAGGTTGCACGAGGAAGTGGGGTGGAGGCTTGGTTAGGGTCGACTTGTGACACCTAACTAGCAAAATTGTAATCTTTTGTATATATTATTCTCTCTTCTACCCTCGGAAAAAAAAATCTGAAATGATAGGTATTATGCGACGTGATGGTTGCAAAATCGCAACCCATGCCAGAGAAGGTGGTGGTTTTTCAGACATGCACTTTTTTTAAAACCAAAATGACAATTTTCTTTTTACGTTAGTTTCAAAGCACATGCAGTGAGATAGTCCAGGTCATAGGTCGTCGCCGTGTCCATAATGTGTCATTGCGGTTGCCCTCCAAAGTCCCTAGATATATCAGCTAGACCCTCACAAACCAAAAGAAAAGGAGATAGCAGTTAGACACATAGGAATTGAGATGTTTGATCAGAAATTAATGTATTTGTTTTAAAATGTGCCTTGGATGGAGGCCTGCTGAATAATTACGTGCATGTGTGATTATACAAATTGAGAAATCTTCTCCAGAATCAATCATTAGCGTTAACACTCAAACAAAAATGTAGAGCATGCAAAAGAAAAAAGAACCTTTAAAGCCAAAATGTGCTGTACATCAAGGTGTCAAAAATGGATTTCTTAAGCCAAAATATAATGTGCCTCTTTTCAATGTAGTCCATTTATGTACTGATCTGCTGTGCTACTCTGAGGTGACCATTTCTCTCGAGATTTGCTTTACTGACAATCAAAATTGGCATTCTGAGGGCAACGCTGACTACTATGTTTATGTGGAAACTGTTGACTGCAGAAAAGTAAGACGGTTCTTAGTAAGGGAGATCTTCTCCTCTGCCTCGGATGCCTTCTCACGAACTCCACGAACAATGTTTTCCGGGGCCTTCTCTACAAACTGCACCACAAATGAAACGCGTGACCAACAGGATGCAGGAACCCTCTTCCGAAAACTTGCTCACATAAAAGGAGAAGAAATATTCGACGTACACTCGGGGAACTGAGGCGGGCCAACAAAGTGTCATAGTCTGTCTGTAACTTAGAGAGACGCTTAGAGAGCCGCTCAACTTCCGCTGACACATCAACCATGTCTGCCAAAGGTAGGTATGCCTCCAGACCCTCATCAGCAACAATGTGGACACACTGATTTGCATCACCTGGCGAACATCAAATAGATTTGCTTATTGGCAAACTGCATCAACCAAGATAACGAGTTTACAAGGCACTCACCCGGTAGTGATTCAGTCAAATTTATGTTCTGTGCGTCAAGCTTTGACAGCAAAGCAAGCACCTGCTTCTCTTTCTGCGGCATAGAAATACAAGTCAGATGATGGGGAAAAAAACACCATAGTATACAGGAAAGTTGATACCATCGCACCAATCACATATAGGTAACTCTACTTCTAATCTTTCTAGGAGCTGTGCCTCTCAAGTTCTAACAGTGAAGCTTTCCCAGTTAAATACACTATTCCTTGGCAACTTTGATTTCAATAATTTGAGTACAAAACATGCTAGGCTTCTCAAATTGCTGGATCAAAAGGCTCATAATATACGTACAATGAAATGTCACAAACAGAATGGACTTGCTGTGAGAAGACACCTACCGATATGTACTCCAGGACATCCGCAGTGGCAACAACAGAAGCTGATATCCGTTTAGCTGGCTCGACAGAATACTCTGCTCGGACATTTCTGATTCCTCTTATCTGTTATTATACAGGTGATCAAACAAAATGGTCGCCGGCAGGCCACATATAAAATGAGCACATACAGCTCAAGTGGAAATTTACCAACGATTGCAAATTTTGAAATCTTTTGATGGACAACAAGTTCTTTGGGAGGTCGGTGCTAGGCCAGGGAGCAACTATAAGTGCATCCTTTCTGTACGGCAATGCCTGAAAATAATTATATGTACTGATGAGGCTGATGAAAGTGGGAGTTAAACAATGCTGTATAATAGTAATGGGCGTCAAGGTTTTTGTACCTGCCATAATTCTTCAGTGACGAAGGGCATGAATGGATGCAGTAGCTTCAGTATGTTTTCAAACACATACAAGAGAACACTTTGTGCCGTAATAGTAGCTGAACCATCACCAGAGTGGTAGAGACGAGTCTTACTAGATTCAATATACCTGAATTACAATAAATTTGAGAAAATATGTAAGTCTACTACTCCCTCCGATCCAAAATAAGTGTCGCAGTTTTGAACTAAGGTTAGTTCAACCTTAGCTCACAACTGCAACACTTATTTTGGGTCTGAGGGAGTAGAAAGCATGCACCATAACGGTGCAACGGTAGAGTGCATATTGGAACATAGAATCAGGCGACAGCTTGGTGTGTGTGTGTGTGTGTGTGTGTGCGTGTGTGTGTGTGCTCCCATAAACAAGTTGTACTTCCTGTTATTTGGTTCTTCGCAAACTTACCAATCAGCAAAATGGCTCCAAAAGAAATCGTAGATTTCTCTAGCTGCATCTCCAAAGTAAAACTTTTCATAGCTTATGCTGACTTTATCGATAAGTTCATGTAGTCCTGTAACCTGAATTTTTGTTTGTTCTCTTATTAATTAGCATACTTCATAAAAGGCCAACAATTCAAAAGAAAAAATGATGGACTCACCACCCAGCCTTCTGGCAATGGTAGTTGCTGAAGCGCTGCTTCTGTGTCAAACTAAAAAGGAGATGCAAATGTATTAGCAACAATTATATAAAGGAGAATGAAATTTAATCAATGCATCATCTGCAATTTGGAATTCAGTGAGATACCTTGTTTGCTAATAAGAGATCCCATGCAGTAGCATCACTTCTTTCAGGCAAATTCTGCAACAAAAATTTGCCTGCATTCCAGAGTTTGTTGGTGAAAGCCTTATTTGATGTCAACCTTTCTGTAGAAAGATTAATGTCCTGAAGTAAAAAGGTGTATTAACAACGGAGAAGTGAACAAGCTTGATCAACAAAATGCAGAAGACCATGGAAAAGCAAACCTGGCCGGCAGTGCCCATGCAAAGTGTAAATCTCAATGCATCTGTCCCGTACTCGTTCATGGTATCTAGGGGGTCAATAACATTCCCCAGTGACTTTGACATTTTCCGCCCCTGAAGATCTTGCTGATTAGTCTGTGGAACTGAGAGCTAATCTAGCAACATAAACAACTCAGACGGACGAAGGAATGACACATGTCTAATAGACTTCATAGTGGACTAGTGGCCCACCCACCCATCCATCGGTTTAACTGCAGTATGTGGACTTACAAGTTTATCAGGGTAAGGGAGGCACTGTCAGGTGTAGTTCGAGAGAGGACCTACCAGGCAGCTACTCGATCTGGTCTGAAGCGGCGCTCTCACACAGACATCGTCATGCACCCCCCTCAGCTAGGACCACCACTAGAACGGTACGGGCCCACATATACAACACTG
>NC_041382.1:342766054-342772108 GCF_002162155.2 Triticum dicoccoides
AGCTGTATTTGGTTCCTAGTCCTTTAGTCAAGCAATATGCAATTTGTTGCCCTGAGCTCACATACCCTATCTTGATAATCCAGCATCCAACTTTTTGTTTGATAAAAGATCTATCAGTCTCCACATGTTTGGTTCTCATGTTGAACCGGGTTGTTTGCTATATTAATTGCCGACTTCTTGTCACACAACACATTCATGCAAATGGTCTTAAATATCTTCAGCTCTTCTAATAGACTCCTTGTCCATAACAAATCACTCAGTCCCTGACATGGCTTTGTATTTGTTTTGGATTGTTTCTTGCTTCTCCAAGACACTAGATTTCCTCCTACAAAAACACAATGGCCTGAAATTGATCTTTTGTCATCACAATAACAATCTATGGCAGGAAGTCCATTGACTCTTGTACAACAGTCCTTTCCCACGAGAACCTTTCGAGTATCTCAAGATTCTACGTACTGCCTCAAGATGTTCACTTCTAGGCTCATGCATATATCTATTCACAACACTTACTGCAAATGCAATGTTTTGTCGTGCATGACACAAGTACGACAATCTTGCCACCAATCAATGATATGTTTCTTTATCCACCAGGTCACCTTATTGGCAGTCACTTTATTGGTTTTGATCAATTGGGGTTGAAGCAGATCGACAACCCAACATGCCAACATCATAGAGAAGGTCCAGGGTATATTTTCTTTGAGAAAGAGTTATTCCTTTTTCAGACCTGGCTACTTCTATACCAAGGAAGTACTTGGGTCGACCAAGATCTTTAACTTCGAAGACCTTACTCAGACACCCCTTGAACCTTGCTATCTCTACGTCATCATCACCAGCGATAACGATATCATCAACATAAACTGCAAGAATGGTTACTTCCCCTTGAGAGTGTCTATAAAATAATGTATGGTCACCATTGCATTGTCCATACCCTATGTCACACACTGCCCGAAACTTGTCAAACCAAGCTCTTGGAGCTTAGTCCATAAAGGGCTTTCTTTAGCCTGCATACCTTCAGCAATCGCAGAAGTCGAGAACCCAGGTGGAATCTCTATGTATAAATCCTCATGCAAGAAAGCATTCTTCACATCAGGTTGATCGAAAGGCCACCCGAAATTTGCTACACAAGAGATCAGAATCCTCACAATGTTCATCTTTGCTACTGGAGCAAAAGTCCATCTGTGCCAACCTGCACATCTCCAGTGGAAATCGATGTCTGTATCAAAGGAGCCACATGAGTACTATGGAGCCGCCTGTTGCTAAAGGTGACGGATGCATCTGCACTTTATGCTACTATTCTCCCCCTCCTGACAAATCACCGGTTGGAAACATTGGTCAAGTACTTCAAACAAGACAGTTAGATCAGTTTTTTCACCATAAAAGGGTTCCAATTCACGGAACGCAGCATCCATGCTCACAAATGTCCGCCTCTCTTTGTCCTAAAGAATATTCAATAAAGATACATTTGACTTCCTGAGGATCCAATTTGTTGACGATGGCCTATGATCACGAACAAAATAAGTGCAACCAAACACCTTGGGAGGAACTGGGAATTTATTTTCTGTGAAAAATCAAGTCACACGGAGATTTCCTACATGTCACCCTAGATGGCACGCGGTTAATCAAGAAGGGGTCATCTTGACAGCTTTACTCCACAGGAACTTGGGCACATTCATGGTGAATATCAATGCCCGAGCCACCTCCAACAGGTAACGATTTTTCTTCTCTGCCGCCCCATTCTGAGGAGGTTTGTCTGGACAAGATGTTTGATGCAGGATGCCGTTGTCCGACAAAAAAGGCACCAGTGGCCTTGTTAACATACTCGGTGTCATTGTCTCATCTAAGTGCTTGAATTTTCACATTATACTAAGTCTGAACAAGTCCATAAAAAGTTTTGAAACACTCCATCCTTATGTCAAAGATAGACCCAAGACATTCGAGAATGGCAATCGATGAACGTAACGAAGTACTTCATACCACTGACAGATGGCACTGGACATGTCCATACATCAGAATGGATCAACACAAAAGGAGATGCTCCTGATCCCTTACTCACATATGAGTTTCTGGTATGTTTAACAAACTCACATGCATCACAGTTCAGCTTGCTCTTGTTCACACCACTCATTACATCTGGGAAATATTTGATACATTTTGTCAAAAGACACATGTCAAACCTTTATACATCTCCGTCAGACCCTGACGATTGCTTGCTCTACAATGATGGATTGGGGCTCTAGTCTCCTTATCCTCGGCAACTGCAGCTAGCATGTGCATTCACTGACGGTCCGTCATGTTGCAGTCCATGTACCACAACCCCCTATGCCTCACTTCAGTCCCAAGACTCCTGCTCGTCGATCTCTCTTGGATCAAGCACACAACTTTGCCATGAATTATTCAGCAATCAATTTGGTCAATCAAAGCACTCAAGGACACTTAAGTTCACGAGGAAAGCCGGTACTCCCACCGTCCACGTGCATAGGTCGTCTAAGGAGTTGCATCATGACCAAGACGCACCGTGATAGGCAAGCGTTAGGCTGGTCATAGTGGGGAAGTAACTTAGACTAGTAACATGCATATGTTGCTGGTATATGTTACTACCTCCATAATGGGTAGTAGTAACATATGTGTGGTATCATGCAAGGCTTTATTTATTTAGATGTAGACTCATTTTGCCTCGGGGTGTGTTTCTTACAGTAACATATTATGTTACCACAAACATATCTCTCATTAACTACTCGCCACATAAGCAAATTTGCCTTGGGATGCGTTATGTTACTAGCTAAGTTATTCCCGCTATGGCCAGCCTTATGTTGAGATTGTGAAAACAAGCCTATCGTCTGCCCTCAAATAACGCAATCGAAAGAGTCATTTAATTGTGCATGCATGGGAATAGGAGGATTGAGATGTGCATGCACGGGAATGAGCAGGGAAGTTAAAGGGGCGGCATGAGGGAACCGAACGAGAGGATGTGTGGGTTACGAGGGATATTAATTACAAGCGCAGCTAATATTCTTGGGATATCTAATTTTCACTAGACGTCCTATACACCTAGACAGAGGGAGTACATGCAAGACAGGATAATCAATATTAGGTGTGCATCTGACTGTCCCAACACATGTGATGGACTGGGTTGTGCCATCTGCTGTGTGAATGGTTTCCTGATGTATGAGAGGGTGTGCAACATAGGATTTAAACTCACTGAAGTCTCCAGCAACATGATGTGATGCTCCTGAGTCAAGCACCCATTCATAATTTATTTGATGGGCTGCTATTGATGCGTGTTCAATGTGACCTTCATTTGTATCGACAACGTTGGCATAGCTAGTAGCAGTCTCCTTTCCTCATGTAGGTTGTGTCCCTTCAACTAAAGCAGCAATATTTGCCCTAGGAGCCGTCCAAGAACCACCACTCCCATTCCGACCACCTCGTTTTCTACTGCCATCACTAGATCCTTGGCCCCTGCCTCTTCTTGGTCTTGTGCAAAAACGACCAATATGCCCTGGTTGACCACAATTATAACAATCTCTAGAATCTCATTGGTCAGCCACCCTGAAAGCAGATTCATTTCCATGTCACCTCTTCTTGGTACATCACAGGAATGGCCTCATCAAGGGACACAAGCGTTGGCTGAGTGCAACATGCCTGCTCTCAAAACCTTGATTGAGACCTTTTAGAAACTGCATCACACACCTACGCTCAACCCAATTCCTGGCAATTTCCATGGACTCTGCATATGGAAGCTCAAGGGGATCACACTGATCCAAATCCGCCCAAGGTTAGACCCTAGTATTGGACCTCTGAACCTATTAGGAAAAATAGGTCCAAGGTTAGGCCCGCACCTCCTCTCTTAGGGTAACGGGCCAACCATTAGGTCCGTAGGTTTGCCCCTCGCTAGCACACCACCGCTATTTGCTCATGTTAACTCGTTCTATACACCAGAAGAAGCAGATGAGAGAGAGGCTGGCATGAGGTCGAACTGATGCTGGAGATTTGGGCTGCCTGATCTACTCTCCCGGCTACAAGCGCCTCCCGTGCGTCACGGCGTTCCGGCTGCTGACAACTAACCTGCTCCGGTGGTGGTGAATTTGGATACCGACCAGTAAAAGGAGATGCAAATGGAGACATGGGCAACCGGCAGGGGTAGGCGATGCTTCTACGAGTTTATTCAGTGGCTGACGGCTTGCCGTGATCCATCCTCCAGGCTCCAGCCATCCTGCGGGGGCACTATTCTGATGAGGTATAGGTGCGATTCGACCCCAGGTTCAAAGGGGTTTGCCCCATTTGGACCCTCAAGGTCGTCCGGTTACCCTACTTTGGTAACAAAAGGGAGGTGCGGTCCACCGGTCCAACGGGGCGAACCGGACCCCTTGAATCTTGAACATATACCATCATTCTATCACCCTAACGAACATCTTGGATCTTGTCTTCTATTTGAGACATGAGCATCAGGTTTCCCTTACCGGAATACCTCATGGATACCTCATGGACAGCATGCTCCACACAACAGACACTGCAATGGCCGAAATCAGGGAGTTCAACATCCAGGCCAATATCAGGGAGTCAGTAACACTCCACTTCTTCCATTATGGGCTCTCCTTGTCAGAAGGTTCTTCAACCGTTCCATGAACATACCCCGTCAGGCCCTCCGTCTTCAAGATCAACAAGGCCCACCTCGACCAGCTCAGGTAGCTGCTCACACCATTCAGCTTGACATCTTTTTGCATGAGTTCAAGCTTGAACCCTGATCTGCTTGAGGCACAACAATCCTGCAGGAGATGACCCCTCGGCAGCTTTCACAGTCATGAGCTGCACAAGTTTCTCCAGCACAGAGGTAACATCACTTGCCATGACAGCCTCCGCCTCTTCTCCTAGCTGTGCGAGTGCGACCGCCAGTACTGCTTCTGTCACCCTCTCCAATCGCGGCAGCAGCAGCAGCAACAGCACAGCACCTCAGCCACACTTCAGTAGCACCACCCTCTCTGTTTCTCAGACGTTGCAAGTACCACCAACATCAAGCAACAGAACAGCACTTTTGTCTTGCTCCAGATCGAGGGCGAGCAGCCGCACCCCACCTTTGCCGCAGCAGGCACAGCCAGTACCACCAACAGCAGCTGCCCAAGCAGCCGCCGCACCTTGCCTTCTTCCGCTGTCGTGCACCTCCTCTTTGTCCTCTGCGGCTCTGCCGCACAGCCGCAGCCCCTCCGTCAGCGTCGCGCACAGCCGCCTCTCTTCGCTGGTGATTTCGTCTCACTGTGCATCTACTGCAGCTCCTCCGGCAGCCGCCATCACCTTCCTCCCTCGCCCTCGGCCACCAATACCATGTAGTTCGAGAGAGGGATGTACCAGGCAGCTACTCAATCTGGTATGAAGCGGCGCTTTCACACAGACATCGTCGTGCACCCCTCTCAACTAGGTCAACCACTGGAACGGTATGGCCTGGGCTTCATGGGCTGGTATGGGCCACATATACAATATCAGGCCATCTGCAAGGAGTCTGTGGATCTCTGCCAGAGTATCACACAGCCCATTAGCACACAAAGCAGGAAGTTCATATACAACAGTTTCTCTCCTGGGGTCGAGTTGAGGCTAAAGGTCAATCCTTCTAATTTTATTTTTCCAGTTTTCCTCTTATTTGTCCTGACCACAAAGTTCTCTTTGCGGTGGTCCTCAAAAGTGACTTAGGTAGGAACATGTGGCAAACAGCAAAACAGGCGACGGACACATCAATTAACAGCTCTCAGTAAATAATATGTAGCAGTATGTACAGCATGTTTCCTGAGATACAGCCGTTCTCTCAAAAGAGGAAATAGAAATTTGATCATATTAATTATAAATTACAACAAAATGATAAGCCTTTGTCCCTCAAAAGTACAAAACATAAATTAAGGTGCTCATATCTCTCACCTCAGAATCCCGGATAAGACCATGTAGATAGACATAAGAAAATGGTACTGTTCCTGTAAACTCAATTCCCATCATAACCATCCGTGCAACCCAGAAAAATAAAATGTCATGGCTGTCAAAAATAAATTAGCTATAGTATCAGACATAGTA
>NC_041382.1:342772301-342807665 GCF_002162155.2 Triticum dicoccoides
TGGACACATCTGGCCAACCAAGTGTGCTGAAAGGCCATAAAGCACTGCACGATAACTTCCAACAAGTCAAAACAGAAAACTACGAGCAATTTTTTATATTACTTGTAACAGTTGTATGTACAAATTGATTATACTTGTGCAGTTCTTTACTACTTCCAATACTTGGAAATATAGCTCATACAGACATTGAAGTAAGAAAGAGAATGTAATATACTACTCCCTCCGTTCCAAAATAGATGACTCAACTTTATACTAACTTTAGTACAAAGTTGAGTCATCTATTTTGGAACGGAGGGAGTAGGAAGTAAAGGAAGAAAGCAAATGTAATATAGGAGTTCGGAAAGAATTCAAAGCATGGTGAATAGCAAGTCCAGTCAAATATATTGCCTGAATTCATAGTTTTATTGGAGCCTAGAACCCTGAGCTGTGAGAACGGCCACACAAGGACATTAACTATTAACCTGCTTATTGCAATTGCACATGGCAGGCACCACAAGCAGAGGGCTAAGAAACCATTTAGAAGCAGAGGTGAGGAACAAAGCCAAGAATTTGAGGACGAACTTGATGATTATCTTTAGAGGCAATCACAATGAAAGTGATACGAAATGTTTGTGTCGCAATATCATGATGTTGCAACAAGAAAAACCAGAACATCAAGAAATTGCCAAGAAATGTGAATATATTTTCCTATTAATACAAAATGTGTGCTGTCAGGGCCTCCCCTACAGTCTTTCATTAACAAAATTGTATTGCGGAACTTGTGCTCAATTGCAAAATAAGAAAAGGAGCATGTATTTCCATTAGATGAATGCTAAGTAATGTTCTGAATTAAATAAGAAGTGCTCACAAAAATTCAAGCGATCAACAAATCCATATTGCAGAAAACCAATTGGTACCACACAATTTTGAAGAGTAAGACAAACCTTGAGAACCAAGTATCGAGAACATCAGGATCCTGATATATTTCAACTGATTTTCCATATTTTTCCTGAGCTTTCGCAAGTGCCTCCTCTGCATTTCTGGCAACAACATAGTCTTCTTCACATTTCTTTCCAACGATGTACCAGACTGGTATCCGATGGCCCCACCACAATTGTCTACTTATACACCAATCTTTTATATTTGTTAACCAATTATTATATATCTGCAGCAGCAGAGCACACAAAAGAATGAGCAGGGATAAAATAGTGGGCAGGACAGGACAATTACAAAATTCATTTCTGCAGGAATAATAATTAACACAAATATGTGTAGATATGTGAGCACTTTCTTTGGCATATGTATTGTTTCGCTGAGCCCCGATAGAACTTCCAGTCACAATAGCGTTGTTCTTAAGGCGGCAAAGCGACCTAACGCAAGCACTCGCCGCCCTGACGACTAAGTGCCTAAGGGGGCTAAATTGTTAGGCTCTGCCCACCTCTGTTACTGCTCTTTAGGTGTGCTTACTGCTGAGCAGTAGATGACTACCATTATTTTCTTTCTTTTTTGAGAAGATGCATAAGTATGCATAGACAGATAGGGAAAAGGTTTGGTACAATCCCAGGACTGGACCAACACTCCAAGGTACAATGCTACGGGCCTACGAAGTAACCGCCAGGAGAAGCGCGGCAACACCCACCACCCCTTCCTTTGGCCACTACCTTTCTAGAGAACAGAATGAAAGATCCATGCAATTACCTTCTCAAATCTCTCCGGAAGAATAGTGAGTTGCCCTTTTTCAACAGCATGGAGGGCCCTTTCAGCCAATGGCTCCATTGTGACAAACCACTGCTTACTAATCAAGGGCTCTATGACCTAGGATCACACAGAAGTGGGGTCATCAAGCCAAAAAACATCACCAGCCCTTAAATACGACAAAGAATAGGAAAAAGGTTCACACTTCACCACCACGTTGAGATCTGGGAACTCTAAGTGTATAGGGTTCCTTCTTCACTGCCAAGTTAGTCTCAACAAGGTCAGACCACAGCTTCTCTCGTGCCTCAAAACGATCCATACCACTGGCGAAAAAAAGGAGGAAACGGAGTTAAGATCAACATGTTGCATACAGAAGGCCAGGCAAACTGCAACTCTGTTAGTACTGCCTTTTCATATGCAGTAGTTGAATCAACTGATTATACTAATTGTACTAACTCAATGCCGCAAATTGTGTTTCCAACCTTTTTATCTTAAAAGAAGTTAGAACAGTAAGCTGTGTTAAACAGCTAAAGTCCTATTGTATTATACCTCGAAAGCAACTTCAAGTCACCTTACAAAGAGGAACATATAATAACATAAATGTGTTTGTAAGCAGCTGAAATTGCAAGTCATGAAGAAATTAACCACAGAATAAATAACAATGTTACTTCACATGCATTGTCTTGCAAATATTATACCTGTATAATCCAGCAACATCATTTAATGTGCCATCTTTGTTCATAACATTAAGAATTGGCAGCCCAAGCTTTCGAGCAATATGATAATCATTCTGATCATGTCCAGGGCTAATCTTCAGCACCCCTGTTCCGAATTCTGGATCAACGTACTGTAAATCGTAGAAACGATAGTTACTATTAACAAAAGTCTATGCAAGGAAAACTATCCTGCTACTCTTTTAGCAGTCCCCTCAACTGCATCTGGAGAAAAGTAGACCCAATTACTACAACGAAATAAGTTTTTTAGCCAGGGAGAAACCATATGTGGTCACAGGAAAAATATTTTGAATTTGGGCATGCAAGTGTGAAAAACTTGCACAGAAGAATGCATGTACGTACATCAAGCAAAGGGAAAAGCCAGCTTGGGATGCAAAATTTTGCCTTAGCCACAAAAATAGTCATACCGGTGAAGTAGGTAACTACATGAATTGATGAATAAATGTTTTCCTTGCTTCAACTGAAACACGATAGTGTAAACTTTGCATGTGCAAGCAACAAGATAAATTATAACTCAATAAATATGACGAGAGAACGCCCTGACTAGTGAATATGGTGCTTTTGCATTGCTTCATTTTATTAATCTCACAATATCCTATCTGAAATTGCTAGAAATATAGAAAATACTCCCTCCGTTCCAAAATATAGTGCTTCCTCTATTCCCGTGCTTCAACTTTGACCATAAATTTAACCAACGAGACCGACTGCGGCGGGAGCAAAAGTTATACCAGTGAATTCGTATTCAAAAGAAGTTTTCAATTATATAATTTTTTTCTCCCGCCGCAGTCGGTCTCGTTGGTTAAATTTATGGTCAAAGTTGGACCTCGGGAAGCGCGGGCGCACTATATTTTGGAATGGAGGGAGTACTAACGAAAACAATAGTTTCATGCTTACCCGATCAGCAATGATAGGAACATGTCTCCCAAATGTCAAGGGTACAATAGCCAATTTTCCAACATATTTTGCATAGCGCTCATCCTGCATTGTCAATTAAAAAATTAAAATAAAGATGGTTTACCAAATCCAATTTCTTTGAGAAATAAAATAGCTCAATGTAGTTATAGCATAGGTTGCAACAGAAGACAATAAAATGTCTTACAACGTACTTGTTATGGCCGGCATATACTACAGCCCAGGCAGTTGGGGGCCTGGCCCAGTTATCTTTTCGTTATTAGGGGCTTAGCCCAGTTATCGTATTTGGAGATTATATAAACTCATGTAAGGACTCGTTTGAAGTTAAGCAGAAGCAATTATATTTGCTCGGCTTCCTGAAGGGAGCCGGGAGACCTAACCCTAGCCGCCGCCTCCTGCGCCCTCTATCTCTCTCGCACGACGGCGCCCCAGCGCCGGCGACCTCGCCTTCCTCCACGCCAAGCCCCCTTCCACCCCTACAACCTACGAGCTAGACCCGGTAGGAACCCAGCTCCTATCAGCACTACTTATGTTTACTGCAGAACACTAAAAAGATCATACCTCTGGGTTAACAGCAATCGCAACATCACCAAATAGAGTCTCAGGTCGTGTTGTCGCAATAGTCATAAAATCATCCCTGCCCCACAAATTTCAATGTGTAAGCAATGCTAAGCATTAAACTGTATCAATCATATTTGCTGGATTCCTCATGTTAGAATGCAAAATATAATGTATATCAGGATACTCATTCTCATGAAAAATGTTCACTTAAACATCACAACAGAGAGCCAAAATAAAAAAGAACTGGTGGTAACACAAGCACACACTTGGCTGTAAATACAGTCAGCAATATGTGTGACGACATCATTGATTATTTAATGATAATTCACATCGAATAATTATTAGATGTTAGACGAGCACAATTAAGAATGTAAAAATATGTACCTCGATCCACCAGCAACACGATACTTCATATAGTACAAATAGCCAGGTTCTTCAGAGTATTCAACTTCCTAATAATACAAAACATTATAGAATCAAATATTTGATTGGCTCACGTATGATCATCCATGAAGTATTGAAGTTTCAGATCTCCCATGCAGAATCACCCAATTTTCCTTTTGGTTTAAATTATATAGTTGTGCAGATATATGTATGTATGTACTAGTTAAAAAAGAAGTAATCTCTTCACATACTAAGTCAGATACTGCAGTCTGCAGGTTAGGAGACCAGTTGACCAAATAAGATCCTGAAAAGGAAATACAATGAATCAACCAATACATACCAAAGTTACATAAGGTAAGTCCCTAAATTTAAAATGTAAACAAGAAAAAAAAACAAATCAAAAGATTAAGAATTCCTAAATCCCTGTCCAACAAGAAAAAATTACACAAGAATGGGATCACAAGCATGAGGCCATCCTCAACATAAATTCATCCAAGCATATACCCAAAAAAAACATAATTCGCATGTGCTAAAGCAAAACACATGAAAAAAAATTGAGAAAACGCAAAAGGCTTGCGTTTCTTTGTATTGAAAAGATAAGTTTGTTACAGCCTCCTAAGAGGAACGATTACAGTCATAAATCAGTGGATACGATTACAGTCATAAATCAGTGGACGTCCCAGGTTTGAGGGAGGATGGCACGCAGGCCACGGGCTCCAGCCCTTGCCCAGAGCTTGGCTTCGTCCTTGATCCGTGCCATCAGTGAGTTGATCGATGGGGTTGCGCCGTTGAACACGCAGTCGTTGCGATGCTTCCAGGTCATCCAAGGGATCAGCAGGGTTGCGGTGGTAAGGCCTTTTTGCATGGGTTTCGGCGTGTTTCGCCACGCCGAGCGCCACCACTCTGATAGGGATCCCTCGCTGGAGGGCACGCTGCATGTCAAGCGCAGCCAGGACAATATCTCGTGCCACACTTGCTTGGAGAAGGGGCATTCCAGGATTAGGTGCTGGATTGATTCAGGCGCTTGGTCACAAAGCGGGCAGCGAGGAGGGTGCGGCAGTCCGCGGCGAGCAAGGCGGTTGGCTGTCCAGCAACGTCCCAGGTGGGCAAGCCAGTGGAAGAATTTCACACGCGGGGGCGCCCAGCCCTTCCAGGTGAGCTTCCAAGCAGGGCAGGAGGTCGAGCCATGGAAGGTGGCAAGGTAGGCGGACTGGGCTGTGCAGGTACCTGCCGCGTTCCACTTCCAATGCAGGCGATCCGGCTCGACAGTGAGTCTGATGTGCTCGATCGCATGCCAAGTAAGCAGGTATTGGCCGATCTCGCGGATGCCAAGGGTTCCCTGAATGTCCGATGTCCATTGGTGCGCATTCAGACCGTCTGCCACCGTCCTGCTCTTGCGACGGTGTTTGGGGATGAGGGCGTGCAGTTGTGGTGCTATTTCCAAGATGGCGCGCCCGTTGAGCCAACGGTCTTCCCAGAACAGCGCACGCTGGCCGTCGCCAAGGATCATGGTTGTGGGCGTGAAGAAGAAGGCGCGCTCCGCAGCAGTGAATTGAAGGTCGAGGCCAGACCATGCCCTGTTGTCGTCCGTGCGGGCGAACCAAAGCCATCTGGTGCGCAAGGCCAAGCCCGTGCGCTCCAGGTCGTGCACCCCGAGCCCACCAAGCCGGGTCAGGCGGCAGACGCGTTGCCAGTTGACGTGACAGTTGCCGCCGTGCACCTTGGTGCGGCCAGCCCATAGGAATCCTCGTTGGATTTTTTCGAGGAGTTTGAGGATCTTTTTTGGCGGCGCGAGCACCAGAAGTTGGTGAATGGGGATCGCACTCAGCACCGATTTCACAAAGGCAAGGCGTCCGGCCTTGTTCATGAGGTGCGCCTTCCAGGTGGGGAGCTTGCCAGCGGTCTTGTCGCCGAGGTGCTGCAGCTGTGCAGCGGATGGGGGTCCAAGGGTGAGTGGGATCCCCAGGTAGGTGCTGGGCAGCGCCGCGATTGGGCAGCCAAGGTTGGCGATGGCCGGGGCAGCCATGTCGCCGTCACATCTGATCATCGTAGCCGTGCTCTTCAGGAAGTTGACCCGAAGGCCTGACGCCCGGCCAAATAGCTGCAGGATTTTTCGGACGGCGAGTGTGTCGTGGACTAGCAGAAGAGTATGACATCGTCCGCGTACAGCGAAAGGACGGGGAGCGTGCGGCGAGGGTGCAGTTGCTGCAGGACTTTGAGCTCAGCCGCGCGACGGAAGAGGCGCCCCAATGTGTCGACAGCAAGCACAAAGAGTTGTGGTGACACAGGGTCGCCTTGACGAAGCCCACAGCGGTGCCAGATCGCGGGTCCCGACATGCCGTTGAGGAGAACCCTTGTGCTTGCCGACGACAGGAGAGTAGCAAGCCAACCAAGGAAGCGATCGTTGAAGCCATACCGGCGCAAGACCTCGAATAGAAACGTCCATGACATGTAGTCAAATGCCCGCGCAAGGTCCAGCTTCAGGAGGATGCGCGGGGCGCCCAGCTGATGAAGAAGGCGCGCCGATTGGCGGATAAGCACGAAATTGTCGTGAAGGCTTCGTCCCGGGATGAAAGCATTCTGGATGGGGCTGACTAGCTCGTTCAACTTGGGTGCTAGTCGAAGGGACAGCACCTTTGCGAAGATCTTCGCGACGAGATGGATTAGGCTAATGGGCCTGTAATCCCCCAGCCCGGCTGCGTCAGCTCGCTTTGGAATCAGCGTAAGCAGGTTTGGTTCAAGCAGCTGAATCCCCTTCCTCGTAGCGCATATAGCTGCTAGAAGACGCGGACAAGGTCATGCTTCACGATAGGCCAGCAGGAGCGCAGGAACCCTGCGGTGAAGCCGTCTGGGCCGGGCGCCTTGTGCGCCGACAGTCGCTTGACAGCTTGCCATATCTCGTCTTCGCTGAAGGGGGCGTCCAGGTCGTCGAGGTTGGATGGCGCGATGAGGTCCTCGAGGTTGAGGGCGCAATCCCGGGGGTGATCTGTCCCTAGCAGGGAGTCGAAGAGCGCGAACGCCGCCGCGGCCAAGTCTGCTTGGTCGGTTAGAGTGGCGCCCTCAACCGTCAGAGTATGAATCCTGTTTTACTATGTTGGATGGTGCTTGCACCATAAGTTGCCATTTGGCAGGTATGCTGTTTTGATCAGTAAATATGATCCTCATCTGAGGATGGTTACAGCGAATATGTTGTGTAACATAAAACTGGATGCTATAAGCTGCAAAATGCAAACATATTTGTATTGTCTCACCAAAGAACATATAAATTACTTTATGCAAAAAGTACCACGATACAATTGGTGATGGAAGTAAAATAATGGTGGCTTGCTTCCCACTAAATTATGCACACGGCCCTCCTATTAGTGGTCAAGTAAAATAACTAGGACAGGTCAGTGAGCAGGCCCAGCCCACTCAATTTGCATTCCTATCCAGAACTACAGCCACTCACTTGTGGCCTGATGGATTTTTTTAAATCAACCAACTGAATTTCTGACTCATAAAGTTATAGAACTTCTGGTTGCTGAAGAAAGCTGACTAGAAAACCAAGAGTCTTCACATCCAGAGCAACATTCTTCCGCCACATAACTAATTAACTATCCAATCAGCTATAATAACTAACAAAAAATATACTTGATACACTTTGAGAGTAAAGCTTGTAACGGCCCCGAATAATTTATGAAAGTAGTGAGGTAAGTTTGTTACTGACAATGTAACAAGAATAGAAAAACATATACAGGACAAACTATTGTCACCCCCCACTTCATACAAGTGCATCTGTGTTCACTACCCTAAATCAACTGAAGCAAATGGTATTAAATCAACCAGTAATAAGTATGTTAATATAGTCGACTAGAAACTATTACCAGGCAAAAGTTGGGGACACACCAAGAGATTTGAAAATAGTAAACAGGATATCAAACTCAACAAGAGCACATTACTCAAGATGATGTGCATTCACCTACTTCTTGTAATAGAACATGTAGCCATGTTTAATTATAATACCTTGATATATAAGTCCTTTTTCATGAAGCCTAATGAATGCTTCAACAACTGCATCTGCAAAACAGAAGGGGGAAAACACTGAGTTCAGTTGTAAAGATAACCACATGGTTCTAACATTGAGCTCGAGGGAGCAACCTAACATCACTATCACAACATCATGTCCTGATGGTTCGATTGAAAAAAAGGTTAGGTCAAATCACTAGTGTACATAAATTGCATAAAAAAGTTCAGATCTGGCAGGCAAAGGATGGGAGTGCTTTGGTTCGACATCAAATAGCTGTCACTCTCATTCATAATGAAATCACAGTCATAAGCCAAAACAAGACTTAGATACCCTATACCATCACCGTGATCCTGATTAAATGCAAGTCTATCAACAGAACGAAATTTATGGATGCAACCATGTGACCTCACAATTGCAGAAGAAGAAAGCTAAAATATAACCACGTAAGAAATCCTAAAACTCAGAAACAAGCTAGTAATTCCGCAAGGTAATGCCATGAAACACAGGTCCAATCATCATTTGCAATGGAAAACGACAGTTGACACTTACGACTTAGTTGATCATCTAGCGTGAAGCATTCACGGGTCCAATCACAAGATGCACCCAACCGCTTAATCTGATTAGTGATTGTGCTCCCATACCTGAAAGGGGAAGTGTTCAGAATAAAAAACAAACTAGCCACATTGAAGCAATGAAAGTTCAGCATTACAACGAACTTTAAAAATGCAACCTTCTGGAATGAATAAATCGACCAGAATAATCTTTCATCACATGTTCATCATTGCAGCAGAACAAGGTTGTGGAGGAACAACTCCACCTTGCTGTTACGAAGGAACTACTTCAACATGATGCGCAAGATATCGATCTAGAGGCGAATATAGATCAATATGGCAGCAGGAGTTCAATCCAAAACTCCTAAAGCACAAGATCTAGTCCAAGATCTTAGATAAGAACACTAAGTTCTAGGTAGCGGTGTACATAGTCCGGTTACAAACTAGAGGTGAGGACCTCTATTTATAGGCTTTGGGAAGCCTTCACACCTCAACTTCTACTTATGGCTAGAACACTGTAGAAAACATTACTTAATTAAGATTTAGCATTCTACTCATAGCTAGGAGATTCTAG
The DNA here is from genome assembly GCF_002162155.2 of Triticum dicoccoides. NCBI lineage: Eukaryota > Viridiplantae > Streptophyta > Magnoliopsida > Poales > Poaceae > Triticum > Triticum dicoccoides. The sequence goes on from NC_041382.1 coordinate 342,781,698, forward strand.
AAAACTGTAGCTAAAGCTAAGCAAGAAAACAAATACTAAACTGGAGTAGAAGTATCTAGAAGTGGTTTAACTTCTGATTATATTTTTATTTTCCATCTCTCTATTGTTCCTCGCCATTCATGGTAGTTTAATTTCCAATTATTATGACAGACAGAACCCAAAATTTGTATTAACAATACCAGAAGACAGCAAAGAACAAAGAAAATAGAGCATAATGCTTGTGAGATGCATGCGCAAACGCACATAGGATGCAGTGAGGGTGTTGACCAACCATATTCAGAAAGAGGAAATCACCTGGGTAGAAAGTTCAGAAATGTATGGTTTATAGTAAATCCAGGTAATTAAGCAAGGATGCTTAACTCTTGTAAAAAAGAGAAGAAGAAAGGATTGCTTCAAATCAGCAAGAGGACAAAACCTCTGAGTGCATAAGAAAACAGTGTACACAAACTAGACTGGATTCAGAAAAAGGACTGACTTCTCTTTCCACTCCCAAACTCTTTTAGTGAACTCCTCCTGGGTAAGATCTGCTCTTTTGATGCCTTCAGCAGCTAACATCTTTTCCACAACTAACTGAAATGCAATGAAAGTTGAAAATAAAAATCAGCCAATTACTGCACCAAGTCTTGAACGCAATGTTGAATCATATAGTTAAAAAAAACTAGGCAATAACAAAAGACCTAGCGCTTAATTGTGCTTAAAAGAGGACAGACCCAGTGCTAGAAGATCCAACACCAGGTGGGGTCTGGGGAAGGATTATATGAGGCAAACCTTACCCCTGCACAGTGCAATGCAGAGAAACCACGTCGAACCCAGGACCTCCATAATGTGCGCATAATTGCGCTTAAGCAAGCACTTTGGTCAGAAAAGTGGTGGCAAAACGCACAATTTAACGTCTAACGCTTTTTTAAAACTTTGTGTCGAATACATATCAAGTGTGCAGGAATACAAACCTGAGTTGCAATCCCAGCATGGTCGGTACCAGGTATCCAAAGTGCAGGCCTCCCTTTCATACGGAAATACCTTATCATTATATCCTGAGTTACTTAATGAAAAGGGGGATACTGTTAGTCAGAAAAATAATTGATCCCAGAATGATGGGGGGAATCTGAGCTTTACTATTTTGAGCTGTATATGTGGATTAGTGATCTTGGAACCTTAAAAATGCAATGTTAAGCACCCTGTGGAGGGTGACTATCTAAGGCCCTGTTTGGTTCAGCTTTTATCGACGGATTCCGCTGCCACGCAGCAGAATCTGAACCAAAGGGCGAACCCAGCAGAATCCGATTCCAGAAATCCGCTGCCAAAATCTGAACCAAAAACGGAAGCAGCCCAGGACGTGCTTTCCAAAATCTGATTCCGCTGCGGGCTAAAATCTGAAAAAGTTGTATCAGCTGGTTTGCCAAATGACCTACGTCTTTTTCACAGCAGATTTTTCACAGCTGCTTTTAGAAATCCACAGCCGAACCAAACAGGGCCTAAGAATACAGACTACACAGAATTGACTTAAACAGGCTAGTTTAACTGTAACACCCTAGTTCACATCATTCAAGATATTATTCTACACAGACTTCTACCATCACTTCTGCTTAATGCAGCAGCAGCGACCAATGTTTATTTTACTTTGCGTGACACAATTAGTAACTAGTACCTTGGAAACATGGCTTGTCTTATACTCCCTCCGTCTCACATTAGTTCTCGCTGAAATGGATGTATCTACTATCTAGGCGTACTTCAGTGCCAGATTCATCCGTTTGAGCGACAACTAATATGGGACTGAGGGAGTAAGAAATAGATCCACCTCGCTAGGTAAATCCATCAAAGCTTATGCTCAAGTCTAACATGCAAGTTATTTCAAGGTACAGTGTGGAGAGAGTATCAGGATACAACAAATCAACAAAGCTAACGTACTATAGAAGATCGTAATACGGTGTAAAAACAAATTTATTGCTTGTAAATCAGCATATAGTTAGCCAACATAAGAACACAAGAGTCTTAGGGAATTGAATCACCCTACCTCAAGGGTAACAAACATAGCATGACCCATATGCAATGATCCAGTCACATTTGCAGGTGGCATAGGAATGACAAATGGATCGCCTCCACGGTCGAAGTTAGGCTTAAAGAATCCTTGAGATTCCCACCTATGAAAATTGAAACATCAAATAGTTTAGGAGAAGTTATGTGTGGTTCGAAAAATAATTTATACTGAGACAGGAGGGAGAGTAAGCAAAATAAAATAAAATTTATTCAACTCAATTCATTGAACAATATACTTGAATCAAATAACTAGATTATTAAGCTAGTAGTCTTCAACCTAGGTTGTAACGCCAATCCAATGGGAGTTGAAACATACTTCTCTATCAGTAGTTAGGTTAACTTTAAGTTCCTGATTGGATCATGGAAATTTTCCTCTGTATGATTCAAGATTTATGTGCAGAACAATATATCATGAGATCCAAATTTAACACATATAAAGAGAAGTGGTTCTAAATTCCATAGCACATCGTACAAGTATGACTTGTCAACTTTGCATCTCCTTTGACTTGCTAACTACAGCTATACATAAGCGAGCAATGTACAGTCAGTACAGAGAACGGCAGTTAGTTCTTCCCTGGTAACAGAACGATTTGGCAATCTTGTCCAAAGCCAGCACCCACGATGCGGCTACTATCAACGGACTGGTACGCAAGAAATGTCTGAAAATCAGTGATAGCTCAAAGTTGGACAACTAACTATACATTTGTGTGTCTCGGTCTCTTTAGACATTTCCATACTACCAATACCAACTAAAATGTCATCCCTCAACTTCATTGCATGTAGCAGGACGTAAATGGAATTGCAAGCTTTGCCAAAATTGCTGGCTGAATCATGTACTTATCATGCCCACATGAGAACGAGCATAAATGGATCACCAAGCAATCAAGCGAGTTAACTCGTAGCAGAGACGCTGAATTACCACTTATAAATCCGCTCCTCGCTGGTGAAGTCGAACGACTTAGCGACTTCAGGGGAGGTGAACACATCCCTCTCAGAGACAACTGCTGCAACGTGAACCAGACCCAATCAATGCACAAGACAGTCTCACAGGATTTCACGCCAGCTGAACGAAACCGAGAACTGGGGAGCACTGCCGGTACCTGCGCAGAACCTGTGGGCGGCGCGGCGCGGGGTCCACGCCGGGCGGCGGTGGGCGAAGAAGAGCAGCGGGTTGAGACGGCGGAGGAGGGTTGAGGAGGAGGACAGGAGGTGGGAGGGGCCTGCAAGCGCCATTAGAGCCTGCGCGCGCCGCCCGGCTAGCGGTGCTGGTGGGGTGGCAACGGCGAAAAACCCTAGACTAGCAGGTGAGCTCGAGGGGTTTGGGTTTGGATTTGGAAGAGGATAACGCGGGAGCGTGGCGGTGCACGGCGCCGTGGGGAGCGGAGGGCGGTGGCGCAAACGGATGGGACGATGACTAGCAAAGTATAGCAATGAATGAATTTATATTATCAAAAAAAAATAGAAGAATACTGCTACATCATATATAGAAAAGGAATATTTAAAGGACAGAAAAATCATAGGAAATAACATCACATGTATATCAACTAGAGGATGACGCCGCTTTGCGGCAGAAAAGTCAGCAGAGATTTACAAACATATGAAAAAAGGGAAATCGGTAATGTGTGATATTTATTAGACTAACACATTACAGCCCAGAAAAGTTAACATTGATCCATTTACTCGATTTTAGAGGATTTGAAGAATATTCTGTTGTGATTTACAATGAGGAGGGTAGTGGATCAATGCATACCAATGACTTACACTAAGAGAAATGGTGAAACCCATTTGCTTTGCATGACGGTCATAGCAAGATCTTACAATCTAAATTTTGAGAAATAAACACAAATTAGTGCTGAAAATTTGGCTTAATTCTTAATGGACATGACCATGAGGTTCAACAAATACGTGCAAAACAAATATAATAGGCCTCTCACGCCTAGATCGACTTGTTGAATTGCTACTGCCAGGAGATTTGTAAGTGCTCACCTTTGTAAGGAAAAAGGAATTAAGTGTTTTAGTATGGAACATGGTTAAGTAACAAACCAAATCTAGTGTGGTTGTAGGAATTTTCTACCCTACTATTTCTCCAAACATTTACATCTGCATGAGATTGTGTTGGTTCGCCTGAAAGCACCCTGTGATTGTAAAGAAGATTTGTCCATGTGTTAATGTCATTGGTATTAAGCATGAGTAGATGTAGTATTTAGGCCCAAACCACATTGTAAAAAGTATGATAACAAAGATGAAAAATAAGCATAGATAGTAGGAAGACAAACAAAAACTTTTCATATATGTAAAAAATATTTCGCATTTTACAATCATATGTACGCAAATTTGAAATGATTTGGGGAAAGCCTGGGGATGGGATTCAGGGAGGAGATAAAAGTCATGAATTCCGATTCATAGGTGGGGTGATCCTCTATGCAGAAGGTGGACGACGATGTCATGGCGAGCCCTGCCCCCCGAGAAAACTTCATACTCCATAGGAAAGGGCAAGGAGGTGGAGGGTTTGGGATGAGAGGTCGAGGGAGCAGCTTGCTTGGTGCATTACCGATGATTGTTAGAACAAAGAGGGGATGCCTTCCGGGGCATCCCCAAGCTTGGTTGCTTGTGAGTCCTTGAATATTTCCTTGGGGTGCCTCGGGCATCCTTAATCTTAGGCTCTTGCCACTCCTTATTCCTTCATCCATCATGATCTCTTCCAAAACTTGAAAACTTCAATCACACAAAATTTAACAGAAAGTTCAGTAAGATCCATTAGTATAATAAAGCAAATCACTACTTTAAGTACTGTTGCAAACCAATCTATATTTTGTTTTTGCATTGTAGCTACTGTAATATAACTTTCTCATGGCTTAATCCACTGATAGAAATTGATAGTTTCATCAAAACAAGCAAACTATGTATCAAAAACAGAATTTGTCTTAAACAGGACAGTCTGTAGTAATCTGAACATTCACCATACTTATAGTACTCCCAAAATTCTGAAAAAATTAGGAAAAACAAAAAAAATGTATAGAAAGACACTGCAAAAAGTTCCGTTTGACCTTCCAGTAAAAAATGTAAAATCGCGCAATACAGCCAAAATTTCTGTCTTGCACCGTACAAACCAACAAGCAATGTAAACATCCTAAAGGCAAATCTTGGCACATTAATTTTTATAATACAATGGAATTGTACAAGGGGATAATTATTTTTGTTGAAAAGTTTCTGTAATCAAGATTCACAAAGTTTCCGTGAGCATGAACAAAGTTCAAGGAGCTCCCCCACTTCAACAATGTTTGTCTCTCTAACTTTCACTTTCCTTTTCGAAAAGTTTAAGGTTCCCCTCTTTATTTTTTTTGTTTTTAAACTACATAAAGTACTCAACAGAAATAAATGACTCTCTAAAACTTCCGGGTTGTCTCTGAAAGGATCGATATGGTTGACTAGAGGAGGGGGTGAATAGGCAACTACCAATTTTTAGCTTTTCTTTACCAAATTAAACTTTGCATCAAAGTAGGTTGTCTAGATGTGCAACTAGGTGAACAACCTATATGATGCAATAACAACAAGCATACAAGCAAGCAAGAGAAGTAACACTACAAGGCTTGCACAAGTAAAGGTAAGAGATAACCAAGAGTGGATCCGGTGAAGACGAGGATGTGTTACTGAAGTTCCTTCCTTTTGAGGGGAAGTACGTCTCCGTTAGAGCGGTGTAGAGGCACAATGCTCCCCAAGAAGCCACTAGGGCCACCGTATTCTCCTCACGCCCTCACACAATGTGAGATGCCGTGATTCCACTATTGGTGCCCTTGAAGGCGGCGACCGAACCTTTACAAATAAGGTTGGGGCAATCTCCACAACTTAATCGGAGGCTCCCAACACAACCACGAAGCTTCACCACAATGGACTATGGCTCCGCGGTGACCTCAACCGTCTAGGGTGCTCAAACACCCAAGAGTAACAAGATCCGCTAGGGATGAGTGGGGGAATGGAAAATCCCTTGGTGGAAGTGTAGATCGGGGCCTTCTCAACCACTCCCGAGCAAATCAACAAGTTTGATTGGCTAGAGAGATAGATCGGGCGAAAATGGAGCTTGGAGCATTTAATGGAGCTTGAGCAATAAATGGAGTTTGGGGGAGGAAGAGGTAGGTCAAAGAGAAGAAGGGGACTCCCTTTTATAGTGGGGGCAACAATCCAACCATTGCCCCCCACCAACCAGCCCCGCACAGGGCGGTACTACCGCTGAGAGGGGGCGGTACTACCGCCAGGACAGCGGTACTGCCACGCCAGCCAGCGGCACTGCTGCGCAGAGGAGACTAGTAGGAAAGGACCCAACCACGGTACTACCGCGGTGGTAGGGGTGGTACTACCGCCTCTACAACCGCGACTAGTGCCGCAAAACCCGACACGAGAAAAAGACCTCTCGAATCGAGGCGGTAGGAGCCAGACTGCCCAGCGGTACTACGGCAGCGGGGTCACGGGCGGTACTACCGCTGTGGAGCGGTACTGCCGCTTGTGACCCTTCGGCCGTACTACCGCCGGCAGTGCGGTACTACCGCTGGGGCGCAAGAGAGAGAGAGAGAGAGAGAGAGAGAGAGAGAATCTCTCCAAAGATGATGGGGACGAGGCGGAGGTGCGAGGCACCCTAGTGGTACTACTGCTGTGGAGCCACGGGCGGTACTACCGCTGTGGAGCGGTACTGCCGCTTGTGGCTCCTCAGCGGTACTACCGCTGGGTTGCGCGGTACTACCGCTTGGACCCAGACAGGACAAGGAAGAGAGGAGAGAACTCTACAATGGAATGAAAAAGCTCGGAGGGTGAGAAGCTGATGTGTACGTGATGATTCCACCCATGCAATACCCCAGCGGACCCCCTCTTGATAGTATGGTGCCCTCTACGCAACTAGTCCACCGAGAAAGAGACGAAAGAGCTACACCGTCTTGAAATACACTCCGAGGGGAAGAAAGCGTCTCGTGTCAGGGGAGAATCTATGAATTATTCAAAGCACAAGATTAGTCCGCAAACATGTTGTCATCAATCACCAAAACTACCTTGAGAGAGATATGCCGTAACAATCTCCCCCTTTTTGGTGGATTGATGACAACTAGGGATTTGCGCAAGGAAAAGAAATAAAACGAAGAAAACTAAGAACTAAAAAATATAGACGGGCTCCCCCAGAATGTGTGCACCTAGATATGGCAAGACACACACATTCGGATCAACACTCCCCCTATATTTTATAGTCCAACAATACTAAGCACAAGATATATGAGAGAAGAGAATAAACAGGACAAGCATGCATCTCATAATAAACTACAGTACTCTGAATAGACAAAAGTAAAAAGGTAGCGATAGGGAGCATATGTCTCACACCATATGTCTAGAACTTAGGTCCCACACCAAACCAAACCAAAAAAAGACACCGAGAGAACACACAAGAAACCACAAGACAACTCAAAGCACGACAACAACACAAATCCCTACACTCTCTCCCCCTTTGGCAGCGAGATACCAAAAAGGGCAAAGAGTGACGCTACGACTCCAGGTGATGGGAAGAAGAAGATCTCGAACATCACATCTCTGCATCTTCATCGTGGGTCGAAAACTGCTCGGCATCGGAGTCGGTCCAAGGGCAGTGCTGATGAATCCACTCCTCCTCTTCAGTGATCTGTCCCTCAGAACCACTGGCAAATGTCGCTCCCAACTGACGCATGAGCTCCTTGTGGCGCATCCTAGCATGCTTCTCCGCCACATGAGTCATGTATTGACCATGAGACTCCATGCAGAAAAGCTTCTTCAACTTGTTTTTAAGCTTCTTCGCCCATGAGGGTTCAGCACTAGAGGGGCCAATATCCTCCTCGTGATCATCAGTGGCTGCCCCACCCTCGGTCTCCATGGCAGCAGCAGTAGCAGGCGGATCTCCCATGGCAGCAGCAGCAGACGGACCCCCTGTGGCAGCAGCAGCAGACGGGGTGGACCAATTGTCCTTCTTCCTCAGGCGCTTGATCTCATGAGAAACCAAGTCTCTAGTTTCTAGCAACACTCCGGGATAAGTCTGTGCCCAGGCCCTCTCAATGAGCCTCATGATGAAAGGGCCATATATAGGGCACTTGCGCTCAGACGCGACAGAGAGAAGTTCAGACCACATGACATGAGAAATATCCAGGCTCTGTCCAGTGCTTGCTTCCTTCTCATGCTGACAGAAAAGGAGCATGTCCACGAGGTAAGAGTGGACCATATCCAGATTCCCGATCCGAGGGAAGAGAGTCTCATGGAAGATGCGATGAAGAATGTCCAGATATGGAGACAGCTCATAGGTCTTCTTCCCAGTTACTGGGTGAACTTTCACAGTGCAGTAGGGCCAAAGGGCTTGCTTGTGGGTGGACGTAGCATTGCGGTGAGGGCGGAAACCGACAGGAGTCTCAAGCCCGGTATCCACCACATCAAGTAACTCCATGAAAGCCTTCCATTTGACGGAAAGCAACTTGCCATTGGTCATCCATGTCAGAGTCATGTCGCCATCGGTCCCAAGATGGACGGTGGCATAGAATTGAGCCACCAAATCCGCATCGAAATCCTTGTTGAATTGCATGATCCTGAGAATATTCAGCTGAGTGCACATCTGAAGTGCTTCGCCAAAGTACTCCGGGTCCTTCTCCATAGCATCAGTGTCAATGGAGCGAACATCAACAAACAGATTCTTCTTGGCCTTGATCACATCAAAGTAGATGGCAAACTGAAAACGGTTCCGGAACGGGCGGTTGACCAAAGTGGGTTCTTGGTCCACCGCATAGGGGTTGCGGCGACGCTTCTCCCAAAACTCCTTGTTGGTCATCTCAGTCACAGTCTTCCCTTTTGGCTTGTTGGCGGATCACTTCGATTGCTGAGGAGGTGGAGGAACACTTGCATATGCACTTGCTGGAGGTGGTTGGGTGCTCGAGGAACCACCGGCTGGCTCTGAGGTGCGGTAGCGTTTTGATGAAGCACGCCCGGGGTTGATATGGCGACCTTGCTGCTCGGACTGGTCATCACCTGGAGCCAAACACAAGAACATGCAAAACAACCAGAAAGAACGAGCATAAGCCAACAAACACAACAAAAAGATCAAGGTAAGGCAGGAATATGATGGAATCTGGCATGCAGCGGTAGTACCGTGGCATGCCCGCGGTAGTACCGCCCCAAGCGGTAGTACCGCCCCAAGGAGAGCGGTAGTACCGCTCGAGGTCAAGCGGTAGTACCGCTCCAACGAGAGCGGTAGTACTGCTCGAGGCGGAGAAACAGCAGTTTCCTACAGCACGAGGCGGAGAAACAGCGGTTTCTTACTACCGTGGTCAGATCTGGCACTACCGGCCTGCCAAATTCAAAAATATTCCTACCAAAATCTAATCGAGATAGTCTAGTTGCCTTCTCCAACCAACTCAAGCCTAGATTTAGCCAAAAATCTAGAGATGCAACCACCATTGCCCTTAAGAAACAAGATCTGAAAACGAGACAAAAGGAAAGAAGGAACGGGGGCAATACCGACATCCATGGCAAGAGAACGGGGTGGGGATCGACTCCACCAAAGGAAATGGAGAGGGACGCCCCGGAGACGGAGATCCGCCGGAGCCCTCCCGCGGTGAGAGGAGGCTGGAGAGAGGAAGAGGAAAGAGGGGGCAAAGTAAATGGGTATGGGGGAGAAGAAACCTCCCCCTACCCCGACTTATCCCCCGGGTCCCGTCCCTCAGCGGTAGTACCGTGCTGGGGGGCGGTAGTACCGCTCATGAGCGGTAGTACCGCGCACCACCAGCGATAGTACCGCCCAGCACGCCATGGCAACCAAACCAACACGGCTTTTGCTCGAAGGAACGACAAAAACGGCAAGAAAAAGAGCACACCAGCAAAACGACCAAGACACACCTCTTCAAAAGAGGGCGGTGGCCGAGGCCACCTATGTTTGAGTCAAAAGGTATGGCGCCGCGAAGATTTTAACCTTGGGCCCATGACCAAAACTCGTCTTTGAAGCACAAGTACCATCAACAATGGCTAAAGTGAAAGACTTGATCAATTTATGCATAATGGGGGGAGGGAGAGTTCATTGAGAGAACAACACTCCCCCTATGTCCATGCCTACACCTAAACTAGACAACAAAATGAGCGTGGTGGGGTGTGCAAGGGTTCAAGCCACATTGCTCGAATCAATGATATTTAGCTCATGCCTTAACTCGTGAAATCTTGCTTCATCCAAGGGCTTCGTGAAAATATCTGCAAGGTTGTCATGAGTGTTGACATAGTTGAGCTCGATCTCTCCTCGCCTAATGTGATCCCGGATGAAGTGATACCGAATCTCAATATGCTTCATCTTGAAGTGTTGCACCGAGTTGAGAGAGATCTTGATGGCACTTTCATTGTCACACCAAAGAGGCACTTTGTCACAAGTGACACTGTTATCCTTTAAAGTTTGCCTCATCCATAGGAGTTGAGCACAACAACTGCCGGCGGCAACATACTCCGTCTCAGTGGACGAGAGAGACACACAACTTTGCTTTTTGGAAGACCAACTTACCAAAGAGCAACCAAGGAATTGGCACCCTCCGGAAGTGGACTTCCTATCCACTTTGTCTCCCGCCCAATCGGAATCCGAGTACCCTACAAGCTTGAAGTTTGATCCTCTTGGGTACCACAAGCCAAAGTTTGGGGTATGAGCCAAATATCGAAAGATTCGCTTGACCGCCACATAGTGACTTTCCTTAGGTGCGGCTTGAAACCGTGCACAAATTCCCACACTCAACATGATGTCCGGTCTAGATGCACAAAGGTAAAGCAAGGATCCAATCATGGAACGATACACCTTTTGATCCACCACTTTACCATTGGGATCTAAGTCAAGTTGGCACTTGGTGGGCATTGGAGTGGAAGCCGGCTTGACGTCACTTAGCTTGGATCTCTTGAGCATGTCTTGAGTGTATTTGGATTGATTGATGAAGGATCCTTCTCTTCTTTGCTTCACTTTGAACCCTAGAAAGAACTTCAACTCTCCCATGGAGGACATCTCGAACTTTGAGGTCATGAGAGCAGCAAATTCCTCATTGAAAGCTTTGTTAGGAGAACCAAAGATAATATCATCAACATATAATTGGCACACAAACAACTCCCCTTTGACCTTCTTAGTAAAAAGAGTGGGGTCGATTAGCCCAACTTAAAAACCACGGTCTTGTAACAACTCGGTAAGGTGGTCATACCACGCACATGGGGCTTGTTTAAGGCCATAGAGTGCCTTATCGAGTTGATACACATGGTCGGGAAAGTAGGGATCCTCGAACCCGGGGGGTTGCTTGACGTAAACCAATTCATTGATTGGACCATTAAGAAAAGCACTCTTCACATCCATTTGTTGTAACTTAAAGTTATGATGAGAAGCATATGCAATCAACATGCGAATGGATTCAAGACGAGCAACGGGAGCAAAGGTTTCACCGTAGTCGATACCCTCGACTTGGGAGTAGCCTTGTGCTACCAAACGAGCCTTGTTGTGAATGATAATCCCATGGGCATCTTGCTTGTTTTTAAATATCCACTTGGTTCCTATGACACTGTGATTCCCGGTTGGTCTTGGCACTAATCTCCACACTTTGTTGCGCTCGAAGTTGTTGAGTTCTTCATGCATGGCATTGAGCCAATCCGGATCTTCTAGCGCTTCATAGACCTTGTGGGGTTCCACACAAGAGACAAACGCGTGATGCTCACAATAATTTGCTAATTGTCTACGAGTGCTTACCCCCTTTCTTAAGCTTCCAAGCACATTCATCATGAGATGATCCTTGGTGGAGAGCTTGGAAGCAACCTTGGCGGCACGACGCTCTAATTCCTCCTCGGGGGTGAGACGAGGAGTGGTCACTTGATCATCTTGAGTGTCGTCTTGGGCTTGTTCTTGTTCTTGAACTTGCTCGGAGGAGAGAACTTGACCTTGGGCATCACTTGAAGTGTCAACACCGTCTTGAGCGTGATCTTGCCCTTGGTCATGTTCTTGAGGATGAGGGCCTTCATGTTGTTCTTCAGAAGCGTGTGGGCCTTGGGTTGGTGATGGCTCCACTTGAGTGGAGCATTGTCCTTCTCCTTCGGCCACAAGGGGTTGCTCAATGGGTAGGATAAAGCCAACACACATTCTTCTTATGGCTTGGGGAGGAATTTCATCACCTACATCACAAGTGCCACTTTGCTCCACTTGGGAGCCGTTATTCTCATCAAACTCCACGTTACACGTCTCCTCAATAAGTCCCGTGGATTTATTGAGGACACGGTAAGCATGCGAGTTTGTAGCATAGCCAACAAATATGCCCTCATAAGCTCTAGCCTCAAATTTAGACAACCGAACACCTTTCTTGAGAATGAAACACTTACACCCGAATACCCGGAAGTACTTGAGGTTGGGCTTGTTACCGGTGAGTATCTCGTATGGAGTCTTGTTCAAGCCCTTGCGGAGGTAGAGCCGATTGGATGCATGACACGCGGTGTTGATGGCTTCGGCCCAAAAGTTGTACGGAGACTTGAACTCCACCATCATGGTCCTTGCCGCATCCATCAACGTCCGGTTCTTCCTCTCCGCAACACCGTTTTGTTGAGGGGTGTAGGGTGCGGAATATTGATGCTTGATTCCCTCATCACTAAGAAATTCATCCAAGGTGTAGTTCTTGAACTTGGTGCCGTTGTCACTTCTTATTGTCAAGATCTTTGCATTGTGTTGACGTTGAGCTTCATTTGCAAAGTCAATGACGGTTTGTTGGGTCTCGCTCTTCCTCTTGAAGAAATACACCCACGTGTACCTTGAGTAGTCATCCACAATCACCAAGCAATACTTCCTACCTCCAAGACTATCGAAGGATGGAGGCCCAAAGAGATCCATGTGAAGGAGCTCCAAGGGCTTCTTTGAATAAATGATAGTCGTGGGAGGGTGAGCCTTCTCATGTAGCTTTCCTTCGATACAGGCACTGCAAGCACGATCTTTAGCAAAACTAACATTCGTTAGTCCACGAACATGGTCCCCCTTGAGGAGACTTTGCAAAGATCTCATATTGACATGGGCTAAACGGCGATGCCAAAGCCATCCCACATCAACTTTAGCCATTAGGCATGTCGCGGTCTTAGTGGGTCGCTCCGAAAAGTTAATCACATATAGACCGTTCTCGACATGCCCAACAAAAGCTACTTTAAGAGTCTTGCTCCACAAGAGGGCCATGGTATCGATATCAAAGAAAGTGGCAAAGCCCATGATTACAAGTTGACGAACGGAAAGTAAATTGTATGCAAGGGACTCAACAAGCATGACCTTCTCGATCGAGAGATCATGAGAGATGAGAAGTCCCAATACCTTCCCTTTTCATGCAAATTTAATGATAATGAAACCTTAGCTGCTTATGCTAATGGTATATATGATTACTATGATGTGGAACAAATAGAAGAATTTGTTGCTTTTAAGGGTGCTTATGAAATTGAATCTTTGTTTGAAAAGTATGAAGCTTTTGATGATGATGTTTATAGGCCTGAAAATTTAGCTATCCCAAAATATTGCTATGATAATTATGAATATAATTCCTATATTAATGCACTTATTGAGAAAGTCTCCGCTATCCAAGAAGAGACTAATATTTTGCAGGAATCTATGGAAGAAGAAGAAGTCGATGAAATTGTGAGCTCATTGGATGAAAAAGATGAGGAGGAGAGCGAAGAACAAAAGGAGGAAGAGCGGATTGATCACCCGTGCCCACCTTCTAATGAGAGTAACTCTTTAACTCATACATTGTTTAATTTCCCTTCATGCTTACCGAAGGATGAATACTATGATAATTGCTATGATCTCGTTGATTTTTTTGAAATATCCCTTTTTGATGACGCTTGCTATGCTTGTGGCCAAGATGCTAATATGAATTATGCTTATGGAGATGAACTTGCTATAGTTCCTTATGTTAAACATGAAATTGTTGCTATTGCATCCACGCATGATAGTCCTATTATCTTTTTGAATTCTCCCGACTACACTATATCGGAGAAGTTTGCACTTATTAAGGATTATATTGATGGGTTGCCTTTTACTATTACACATAATAATTTTGATGAATATAATATGCATGTGCTTGCTGCTCCTACTTGCAATTACTATGAGAGAGGAACTATATCTCCACCTCTCTATGTTTCCAACATGGTAAAATTGCAAGAAACTGTTTATAGTATGCATTGGCCTTTACTGTGTGTGCATGAATTGTTCTTTTATGACATGCTGATGCATAGGAAGAGAGTTAGACTTCGTTGTTACATGATATATGTTACTTTGTGCTCACTACTAAATTACAAATCATTGCTAATTAAAATTGGCTTCGATATACCTTGGGATCTGGGTGGATTCATTACTTGAGCACTATATGCCTAGCTTAATGGCTTTAAAGAAAGCGCTGCCAGGGAGACAACCTGGAAGTTTTAGAGAGTCATTTATTTCTGTTGAGTGCTTTCATATAGTTTAAAAACAACAAAAATAAAGAGGGGAACCCAAAACTTTTTCAAAAAGGAAAGTGAAAGTGAGAAAGACAAGCATTGTTGAAGTGGGAGAGCTCCTTGAACTTTGTTCATGCTCACGGCAACTTTGTGAATCTTGATTACAGAAAATTTTCAAAAAAAATAATTATCCCCTCATACAATTCCATTGTATTATAAAAATAATGTGCCAAGGTTTGCCTTTAGGGTGTTTACATTTGCTTGATGGTTTGTACGGTGCAGGACAAAAACTTTGGCTGTAGTGCGCGATTTTACATTTTTAGCTGGAACGCCAAATGGTTCTGATTATTTTTGCACTGTCTTTATATACAAATTTTTTATTTTTCCTATTTTTTGCATATTTTTTCAAGTATCATAAGTATGGTGAATGTTCAGACTGTTACAGACTGTTCTGTTTTAGACAGATTCTGTTTTTGATGCATAGTTTGCTTGTTTTGATGAAACTAACGATTTATATCAGTGGATTAAGCCATGAAAAAGTTATATTACAGTATACACAATGCTAAAACAAAATATGAATTGGTTTGCAACAGTACTTATAGTAGTGATTTGCTTTATTATACTAACGAATCTTACCGAATTTTCTGTTGAAGTTTTGTGTGGATGAAGTGTTCGATGATCGAGAAGGTCTCGATGTGAGAAGAAGGAAGAGAGGCAAGAGCTCAAGCTTGGGGATGCCCGAGGCACCCCAAGTAAATATTCAAGGAGACTCAAGCGTCTAAGCTTGGGGATGCCCCCGAAAGCATCCCCTCTTTCTTCAACAAGTATCGGTATGTTTTTGGATTCGTTTCGTTCATGCGATATGCGCAATCTTGGAGCATCCTTTGCATTTAGTTTTCATTTTTCTTTTATGCACCATGCTGGTATGAGGTAGTCCTTGGTTGATTTATAGAATGCTCTTTCCACTTCACTTATATCTTTTGAGTATGGCTTTATAGAATGCTTCATGTGCTTCACTTATATCAGTTGAAGTTTGGATTGCCTGTTTCTCTTCACTTAGACAACCACCATTTGTAGAATGCTCTTTTGCTTCACTTAGATTTGTTAGAGCATGGGCATATCTTTTGTAGAAAGAATTAAACTCTCTTGCTTCACTTATATCTATTTAGAGAGATGACAGGAACTGGTCATTCACATGGTTAGTCATAAAATCCTACATAAAACTTGTAGATCACTGAATATGATATGTTTGATTCCTTGCAATAGTTTTGTGATATAAAGATGGTGATATTAGAGTCATGCTAGTGGGTAGTTGTGGATTAGTAGAAATACTTGTGTTGAGGTTTGTGATTCTCGTAGCATGCACGTATGGCGAACCGTTATGTAACGAAGTCGGAGCATGATGTATTTATTGATTGTCTTCCTTATGAGTGGCGGTCGGGGACGAGCGATGGTCTTTTCCTACCAATCTATCCCCCTAGGGGCATGCGTAGTAGTACTTTGCTTCGAGGGCTAATAAACTTTTGCAATACGTATGTGAGTTCTTTATGACTAATGTTGAGTCCATGGATTATACGCACTCTCACCCTTCCATCATTGTTAGCCTCTCTAGTATCGCGCAACTTTCGCTGGTACCATAAACCCACCATCTACCTTCCTCAAAACAGCCACCATACCTACCTATAATGGCATTTTCATAGCCATTTCGAGATATATTGCCATGCAACTTCCATCATCATCATGTACATGACTTGAGCATTCATTGTCATATTGCTTTGCATGATCGTAAGATAGATAGCACGATGTTTTCATGGCTTGTCCATTTTTTGATGTCATTACTATGCTAGATCATTGCACATCTTGGTACACCGCCGGAGGCATTCCTATAGAGTCACATCTTTGTTCTAGTATCGAGTTGTAATATTGAGTTATAAGTAAATAAAAGTGTGATGATCATCATTATTAGAGCATTGCCTCAAAAAAGAGAGGCCAAAGAAGCCTAAATAAAAAAGGGGGCCAAAGAAGCCCACAAAAAAAGAAAAAAAGAAAAAGAAAAAGAAAATAAAAGGGGGCAATGTTACTATCCTTTTACCACATTTGTGCTTTAAAGTAGCACCATGTTCTTCATATAGAGAGTCTCTTGAGTTATCACTTTCATATACTAGTGGGAATTTTCATTATAGAACTTGGCTTGTATATTCCAACGATGGGCTTCCTCAAATGCCCTAGGTCTTCCTGAGCAAGCAAGTTGGATGCACACCCACTTAGTTTCAGTTTGAGCTTTCATATACTTATATCTCTAGTGCATCCGTTGCATGGCAATTCCTACTCACTCACATTCATATCTATTGATGGGCATCTCCATAGCCCGTTGATACGCCTAGTTGATGTGATACTATCTTCTCCTTTTTGTCTTCTCCACAACCACCATTCTATTCCACCTATAGTGCTATATCCATGGCTCACGCTCATGTATTGCCTGAGGGTTGAAAATGCGGAAGCGCGTTAAAAAGTATGAACCAATTGCTCGGCTTGTCATCGGGGTTGTGCATGATGTGAATGTTTTGTGTGGTGAGGATGGAGCATAGCCAGACTATATGATTTTGTAGGGATAACTTTCTTTGGCCTTGTTATTTTGAAAAGACATGATTGCTTTATTAGTGGGCTTGAAGTATTATTGTTTTTATGTCAAATGATAGACTATTGCTTTGAATCACTCGTGTCTTAATATTCATGCCCTGATTAGATATGTGATCAAGATTATGCTAGGTAGCATTCCACATCAAAAATTATCTTTTTTATCATTTACCTACTCGAGGACGAGCAGGAATTAAGCTTGGGGATGCTGATACGTCTCCATCGTATCTATATTTTTTGATTGTTCCATGCCAATATTCTACAACTTTCATATACTTTTGGCAACTTTTTATACTATTTTTGGGACTAACATATAGATCCAGTGCCCAGTGCCAGTTCTTGTTTGCTGCATGTTTTATGTTTCACAGAAACCCCATATCAAACGGAATCCAAACGGGATAAAAACAGACGGAGAATATTTTTGGAATATTTGGAGAATTCCGGAAGAAAAATCCATGCAAGACGGTGCCCGAGGTGGCCACGAGGCAGGGGGACGCGCCCCTGACCCTCGTGCGCCACCTGTAAGGCGGTTGATGCCCTTCTTCGGCCGCAAGAAAGCTAATTTTTGGTAAAAAAAATCACGGCGAAGGTTTCAGTCCAATTGGAGTTACGGATCTCCATATATATACGAAACGGTGAAGGGGCAACAGACGAGAACGCAAAAACAGAGAGAGATAGAGAGACAGATCCAATCTCGGAGGGGCTCTCACCCCTCCCACGCCATGGAGGCCATGGACCAGAGGGGAAACCCTTCTCCCATCTAGGGAGGAGGTCAAGGAAGAAGAAGAAGGAGGGGGTCTCTCTCCCCCTCGCTTCCGCTGGCACCGGAGTGCCACCGGGGGCCATCATCATCACCGCAATCTTCACCAACAACTTCACCGCCATCATCACCAACTCTTCCCCCCTCTATTCAGCGGTGTAATCTCTCTCTCTTACCCGCTGTAATATCTACTTAAACATGGTGCTCAACACTATATATTATTTCCCAATGATGTATGGCTATCCTATGATGTTTGAGTAGATCCGTTTTGTCCTATGGGTTATTTGATGATTGTGATTGGTTTGAGTTGCATGTTTTATTATTGGTGCTATCCTATGGTGCTCTCCGTGTCGCGCAGCAAGCATGAGGGATTCCCGCTGTAGGGTTTGCAATATGTTCATGATTTGCTTATGGTGGGTGGCGTGAGTGACAGAAGCACATACCCGAGTAAGTAGGTTGTTTGCGTATGGGATAAAGAGGACTTGATGCTTTAATGCTATGGTTGGGTTTTACCTTAATGACCTTTAGTAGTTGCGGATGCTTGCTAGAGTTCCAATCATAAGTGCATATGATCCAAGTAGAGAAAGTATGTTAGCTTATGCCTCTCCCTCATATAAATTGCAATAATGATTACCGGTCTAGTTATCGATTGCCTAGGGACAAGTAACTTTCTCGTGACAACAAGCTCTCTACTAAACCTAACTTATTTGTGTCTTTATCTAAACAGCCCTTACTTTTTATTTACGTAATCTTTATTATCTTGCAAACCTATGCAACAACACCTACAAAGTACTTCTAGCTTCATACTTGTTCTAGGTAAAGCGAACGTCAAGCGTGCGTAGAGTTGTATCGGTGGTCGATAGAACTTGAGGGAATATTTGTTCTACCTTCAGTTCCTTGTTGGGTTCGACACTCTTACTTGTCGAAAGAGGCTACAATTGATCCCCTATACTTGTGGGTTATCAAAGAGTTACTCTCATTAGAAGGTGGGCACGGGTAGCTAATCCGCTCTTCCTCCTTTTGTTCTTCGCTCTCCTCATCATCTTTTTATCCAATGAGCCCACAATTTCATCAATTTCTTCTTCCATAGACTCCTGAAAAATATTAGTCTCTTCTTGGACAGCGGAGACTCTCTCAATAAAATCATCAATATCGGAATTGAATTCATAATTTTCATAGCAATATTTAAGTATAGCAAAATTTTCAGGTGTGTAAACAGCATCATCAAGATTTTCACACTCTTTAAACAAAGATTCAATTTCATAAGCACCCATAAAAGCAACAAATTCTTCTATTCGTTCCACATCATAGTAATCATATATACCATTAGCATAAGAAGCCAAGGTTTCATCATCATTAAATTTACATGAAAAGAGAAGGTGTGGAGCCTTCATCCTAGAGCAACAAGTATAATCATATATCAAGCATAGTTGCCGAGCATACCAATGCAACACATAAATTTGATCCCATAATAGTTTCCCTTTTTGAGTCAAGCGATAATCCCTAAAGTATTCACGTTGATCCCATTATAAATTTGAATGTGGTTTTCTCAGGATTATCAAAGTAGTTCATAATATCTTTCACATAATGAGCATCGAGGCTTTTAGGAGGTTCCCCATCTCCATGAGTAGCAAGTAAACCTATTTTTTTGGTATTTCGTGTTCCATATCCATAAATAAAGATAGAGAACAACTTAGAACAGCAAATAAAAATTACTTAGTAATAAAGCAAACAAGCACACACGAGAATAATCACCCCACGCTATAACTCCCCGACAACGGCGCTAGAAAAAGGTCTTGATAACCCACAAGTATAGGGGATCAATTGTAGCCTCTTTCAATAAGTAAGAGTGTCGAATCCAACGAGGAGCTAAAGGTAGAACAAATATTCCCTCAAGTTCTATCGACCACCGATACAACTCCACGCACGCTTAACGTCCGCTTTACTTAGGACAAGTATGAAACTAGAAATTCTTTGTAGGTGTTGTTGGATAGATTTGCAAGATAATAAAGAGCACATAAATAAAAAGTAGGGGTTGTTTAGATGAAGACACAACTAAGTTAATTTTAGTAAAGAGCTTGTTGTCACACAAGAAAGTTATTTGTCCCTAGGCAATCGATAACTAGACCGGTGATCATTATTGCAATTTTATTTGAGGGAGAGGCATAAGCTAACATACTTTCTCTTCTTGGATCATATTAACTTATGAGTGAAACTCTAGCAAGCATCCGCAACTACTAAAGATCATTAAGGTAAAACCCAACCATAGCATTATAAGGCATCAAGTCCTCTTTACTCCCATACGCAAACAACCTACTTACTCAGGTCTGTGCTTCTGTCACTCACGCCATCCACCATAAGCAAATCATGAACATATTGCAAACCCTACAACGGGGATCCCTCACGCTTGTGCGACGCGGAGAGCACCATAGGACAGCACCAATAATAAAACATGCAACTCAAACCAATCACGATCATCTATTAACCCATAGGACAAAACGAATCTACTCAAACATCATAGGATAGCCATACATCATTGGGAAATAATATATAGCATTGAGCACCATGTTTAAGTAGATATTACAATGGGTAAAAGAGGGGTTACACCGCTGCATAGAGGGGGGAAGAGTTGGTGATGACGGTGGTGAAGTTGTTGGTGTAGATCGTTGTTGCGATGATGGCCCCGGCGGTGTTCCGGCGCCACCGGGAGAGAGGGGGAGAGAACCCCCTTTCTTCTTCTTCTTCCTTGTCCTTCCCCCTAGATGGGAGAAGGGTTTCCCCTCTACTCCATGGCCTCCATGGTGGTGGAGGGGCGGGAGCCCCTCCGAGATTGGATCTGTCTCTCTGTTTCTGCGTTTTCTAATTCCGCCCTTTCACCGTTTCTTAAATTCCCGGAGATCCGTAACTCCGATTGGGCTGAATTTTGGACACGATTTTTATCCGGATATTGGATTTCTTGCAATGAAAGAAGGACACCAACCGCCTTACGGGGTGGCCACGAGGGCCCAGGGCGCGCCCCCTACCTCGTGGCCCCCTCGTGCAATCTCTCATGTTGATTCTTCTTTCCCAAAATCACATATATTCCAAAAAAAATCTCCATCAATTTTTATCCCGTTTGGACTCTGTTTGATATGGATTTTCTGCGAAACAAAAAACATGCAACAAACAGGAACTGGCACTGGGCACTGGATCAATATTTTAGTCCCAAAAATAGTATAAAAGTTGCCAAAAGTATATGAAAGTTGTATAATATTGGCATGGAACAATCAAAAATTATAGATACAACGGAGACGTATCAGTCACCAACTTCGAAGTCGAAAGTGTGATGAATCACCGGCGGCGTAACGACTCACTACGTCACCCCGCGTTTTCTGAACAAGAGTTTAATTCTCTTAATTCGATAGATGCATATATCGGAGCCGCCCGAGCAGGACTTGAGGGATCCGCAAACCTTATGTCAACCAACTTGCAGGTAAGTGATTGGTTTTGACAACTGAACACAAATCCTAACCCAGTAGCCCCCAAGCCTTAATTTGGTTGGGACGACCGAGTTAAGGGTCTGAATCTGCATATTGTTGCGACATGGTGTAGGACTCTAGGGAACAAAACAAAAAAAAATCCGAGGACCTTGAGCTAAGCCGAACATAGTTGGCATCTATGAAGGCCGAACTCGAGGAGGTCAAGAAATTCACCATGGAAGCCCATGATGAGTAAAAGATTTAACATGCAGAATTGCTTGGGGCAACTTTTCTAATGGAATATTGCCTTGTAGCAGCCGAGTCCATAAGTCAACTGCAGAAGGATTTGGACGCTGCCAGAGAATCTCAAAGGTACGCCAAATCGCAGCACGAAGCCGGCCGCCGGGTACTGACCCGAAGCCATGAGGAAAAGAACAAGCTTAAGGCGGAAAACTAGCGGCAAGCCGAAGAAATTGAGAGTTTAAAAACTCATCTGGCACAAGCCTACGAGGAGAACCTCAGAAAGGTGGCATGTTCGGTGAGTGAAATTTTAACTTGTGATTAAGTAAAGGACGTGTATTATGCAAATGTAAGATACATGCCACGTCTCTTGCTAGGTCTCCTTACCGGTCGTCCCGAGGAAGAGGCCATCTCGTTCGGAGGGAACCTGCTAAAGGAATTGTCCATTGTGCACGAGCGAGCTTGGAAAGCTATGAAGAGCAAGGTTAAGGCATTGTGGCCGAACAAGACGCTTCCGGAAGCTAACCGTTTTAAAGGAGCTCAGCGTCGCTTTGAGCTATGGAATATGTCGGCCTGTCGAGAAGGAGCGTGGGAGGCATGGGAGATGGTTAAGACCCACTTTACCAAACTTGACCGAGAGCATCTAACTCGAGTTGGGCCAGTAGGACCGGACGGGCAGGAACTGCCACTACACTTGGTGTATGACCAAGTGATGCCTGATGCTCAGTTTTCTCAGGAGGACTGTACCCTGTACGCCATAATAGACGACCTCGACCGAGAACTGGGTATTTGATTCCATGTATCCATGTACTTTACATCATATATTCTCCAACCGTGCTTTAAACATTGTCTTAACCGGCCATCAGCTTCTGCCTGTCCCGCCATTGTCCAAGGAGTGTTTCTTACTATGTGACCTGGAATCACCAGGAAATCATTTCGGAGAACTAGGCAATCCGACCATTCGGTGCAAACAAACAAAATGCGCTCGGGGGTCATGTTATATTACTGTTTAACGTAAGAAACATCTTCCAAATAAAATAGTTCCTCCATGGGTTCCTTTCTTTGGGTTGTCATGTTGACCATAGACGTTGTAACCGAATACCCGTGCTATGCAAGTTATGGTTACCTCGGGAAGATAACCTCGGTTTTTGGTGATGATCACCAATTATTTCCACTTCCCTCGTGGCCGATAAATTATTTTCTTAAGAATGCTAGCTTTCGGCTTCACCCGTCTAAGGTACGTACCTGGGTGATCCGGATGTAACAATCGCAGAGGTGCTCCCTTTACCCCCTAGCCAAACAATCGGGAATGTAGGGGTAAGCATAGGAGCAAGGCAACCCAGCTTGGCCAAATCTTAAGTCAAATTGATGCATATAGTGGCTTAAAAATGACACTAGAAGGGTGCAAACATGACGAGAACGAATATATGCACAAAAAGATATATTTATCAGCTTGGTGAAAGAAGCCCCCAAGTAAGACTAGGTAGTGCATTTTAAGATGTATGTCGAGGAAACCTTAACGTAGCTCGGTCTAGCCGAATACATCCTGGTGTAACATCCCAAATTTTCAATTTGGAATGTACGTCAGAGAATGAAAGCAGAACATCAGAAGCCAGCAGGATTGCTACAGCCTATGCCGATACCCGAATGGAAGTGGGATAAGCTTGGCATGGATTTTATCACCGGATTGCCCGGGACCAAATCATGATATGATTATATATGGGTAGTAGTTGATCACTTGACGAAAGTGGCTCACTTTATCCCTGTAAAAACCACGTATACAAGTGCGAAGTTGGCCAAGATATACATGACCAGGATCGTATGTCTGCATGGAGTTCCGAGGACCATCGTGTCAGATAGAGGAACACAGTTTACTTCAAAATTTTGGCATCAGTTGCACCTGACCTTGGGTACCAGACTGGAGTTCAGTACTACTTTTCATCCGCAGACAGATGGACAGACTGAGAGAGTCAATCAGATTCTGGAGGACATGTTGAGAGCTTGTGCATTAGACTACAGATCTAGTTGGGACGATAATTTGCCCTACGCAGAGTTCTCATACAACAAGCTACCAGGCCAGTTTGAAGATGGCACCATTCGAAGCATTGTATGGGAGAAGATGCTGAACACCGTTGATGTGGGATGAAGTTGGAGACCGCCAGTTGTTTGGACCAGATTTGATTAAGGAATCCGAAGAGAAGGTTAAACTAATTTGAGATAGACTGAAGTTAGCTCAGTCTCGACAGAAGAGTTATGCAGATTCAAAACGCAAGGAGGTAGTCTATGAAATTGGAGACAGAGCGTATCTGCGAGTGTCACCTCTTCGAGGTGTTAAACGTTTTGGTGTTAAGGGGAAATTAGCCCCGAGATTTGTGGGACCGTACCGTGTTCTGGAACACATGGGAGAAGTTGCCTACAAGTTGGAGTTACCCGAAGGACTGTCAGGAGTACATGATGTGTTTCATGTTTCCCAGTTGAAGAAGTGTCGTGCGGAGATGGCCGACATTCCTCTGAGAGATATAGTGCCCCTGGAAGCAATTCAGTTGGACAGTGATTTGACGTATGAGGAGAAGCCAATCAAGATTCTAGAGTTTGCTAGCCGAGTTACTTGTAGCAAGGTTATCAAAATTTGCAAAGTTCGGTGGAGCCACCATACCGAGGATGAAGCCACCTGGGAACGAGAGGATGATCTTCGCAAAGACCACCCACACCTATTTCCTAGCCAACCCGAATCTCGAGGGCGAGATTCATCTTAAGGGGGGTAGGTTTGTAACATCCCAAATTTTCAATTTGGAATCTTATACGTAGGTCATTCATGCATATCATATTTTATTTGCTTTTCATTTTGCGATCCTCGAAATTCTAAGCAACTCAAGGACCCTCGGAGAGAGTTGGGGATTTCACGGTTTTCATATTTGAATTTTATCAAATATCGAAACGAGGATCAGTTGTTTTATTATTTTTCTCTCCGAAAATATTTCATATTAAAATATATGAGAGGAGATAATATGACTTCTCCAAAATAAATGAAATATTGGAGGAAAAATATTAAAATTAACCTTTTGATTTTATTCGGATTTTATTGCTATTTTTATTTGCATAGGAAAAAAATATGCATTTTAAAAAATGCATTTTAGGCCAAGAAAATGTTCACCTTGTTCTAAATATTCTGTTTAGACGGTGAAAATTTGTTTTGGTATTTTAGATTTTTTTCTAGGATTTCTTTTTGGTGGAATATGTTAAAAAAAGAGGAAGCCCGCCTGACCGAACTGGGCCGTGGCCCAGCTGGCCCAGCCAGCCCGGCGCCGCCATCGTCTCTGAGCCGGACTCCTCGAGGGAGTCCGAGCTGCCGCCGTGTAACACCCTCGATGCGACTATATCTCCCACGTGTCGAGGCACGACTTAGAGGCATAATCGCATTGAAGGCATATGTCGCAAGTTAGGCAATCTTCACAACATCCCATGTAATATAAATATAATAAAGGGGAGATAACATAGTTGGCTTACACTCGCCACGTCAATCAAGTGCATAAATAACATTACATCATCCAAACACTCATGGCCCGACTACGGCGCCAAAATAAAAGAGAACCCAACATGCGACACCATCCCAATCACCCCCAACTAGGCACCACTACTGATCGTCGGGAAAGGAAACATAGTAACGTTGAGAGTCTTCGTCGAACTCCCACTTGAGCTCATACACGTCTCCTGGAGCGGAATCATCAGGCCCTGCATCTGGTGTAATAGTAATCTGTGAGCCACAGGGGCTCAGCAATCTCGCACCCTCGCGATCAAGACTATTTAAGCTTATAGGTAAGGCAAGGTAAATATATGGAGCTGCAGCAAGTGACTAGCAAGTATGGTGGCTAACTTATTCGCAAAAGAGAGTGAGAAGAGGAGGCAAAGAGCGAGCGTGAAACTAGAGAGCAACCTGCGCAAACATTACTCCAACACCGTGTCCACTTCCCGGACTCCACCGAGAAGAGGCCATCACGGTAACACACTCAGTTGATTCATTTTAATTAAGTTAAGGTTCAAGTTATCTACAACCGGACATTAACAAATTCCTATCTGCCCATAACCGCAGGCACGGCTTTCGAAAGTTCAATCCCTGCAGGGGAGTCCCAACTTAGCCCATGACAAGCTCTCACGGTCAACGAAGGAATAGACCTCCTCCCAAGACGTTCCGATCAGACTCGGTATCTCGGTAACTCAAGACACTTCGACAGGTTAAAACAAGACCAGCAACACCGCCCGAATGTGCCGACAAATCCCGATAGGAGCTGCACATATCTCGTTCTCAGGGCACACTCAGATGAGACTAGCTACGAGTAAAACCAACCCTCAAGTTTCCCCGAGGTGGCCCCGCAGGCAGCTCAGTTC
>NC_041382.1:342807950-342810271 GCF_002162155.2 Triticum dicoccoides
AAAAATAAGATGACCCTTGGGCTCCGGTAACCCAAGGGAAAAATAGGCTAGGTGGCAAATGGTAAAACCAAGGTTGGGCATTGCTGGAAAAGCTTTAATCAAGGCGAACTATCAAGGGGTCCCATTATAACCCAACCGCGTAAGGAACGCAAAATCCGGGAACATAACACCGATATGACGGAAACTAGGGCGGCAAGAGTGGAACAAAACACTAGGCGAGAGGCCGAGCCTTCCACCCTTTACCAAGTGTATAGATGCATTAAGATAACAAGATAATATGATGATATCCCAACAAGAAAATAAATATTCCAATAAGGAACGGCCTTCGATCTTCACCTGCAACTAGTAACGCTATAAGAGGGGCTGAGCAAAGCGGTAACATAACCAATCAACGGTTTGCTAGGACAATGGTGGGTTAGAGGTTTGACATGGCAATTTGGGAGGCTTGAAAGCAAATGGTAGGCATCATAGCAATGGCATAGCAAAAGAGCGAGCAAACTAGCATAGCAAAGATAGTAGTGATTTCGAGGGTATGGTCATCTTGCCTGCACAGTTGTCAGAGTTGACTGGATCCTCAAAAGCAAACTCAACGGGCTCCTCGTTAGCGAACTCGTCTCCCGGCTCTACCCAAACAAGACAAACAAGCAACAAGGATACAATCAACCACGTGCAAACTCAAACAACACAATGCAAAGATGATATGCTATGCGGGATGCGATGCGGGATGCAAAATGCAAGATATGACAGGAAATGCATGAACCTGGCCTCAACTTGGAAATCCAAGTGTGCCACTGGAAAGATGAGATGAAATCGCTTGAAAACGATATAAAGAACGCCGGAATCGGAGTTACGGTTTGGAAATGGCAAGCGATTCAAAAATGACACCGGTCTGCGATTTACAGCAAATAGGCATCTAAATGCAACGCAATGAACATGCTACAGCCACCAAATATGATAACAAAATACATGGCAGGGATGCACACAAGATGCTTAACAAAAGTCTAGCACTGAGCTACGGCCAAATCATCCATTAACAGGTTCAAACAAGCATGGCAAAAATGCATATGACAAACAGTTCTCAGACTTAGTGAAATTAACACTTGTCTGGAATTTCAGACCAGGTAGCCCTCTTCGGAGCAACAAAACTACATGCTACAGGACCTTAACATGACAAAGTAAAGCATGGCATGGAGCTACTCAAAGAGCCTAACAAAAGTCCCTTAGTGACCTTGAGCCAAAAGGGATCAGAAAATACAATTGCAAGCACGTGAACATAGCTAAAACATAATCAGTTTTCAGACTTACTGAAAACTGGCACATGCTGAAATATAACTCAAGTATGCATGTTTACGAGCTCGATGCACTCACTATAGAGCAAGTCCTGGCAAGACAAGCATACACCCATCAAGAAGGCACAAAATTCAAGCTAGACATGGCAAGAACAATAGCATAGCATGCACGGATCAACTACAACATCACCGGCAAAATTGCAAACAAGTTGACAATCTGCCCAGATTCACAAAGTAGCAAAAGTAGAGCTCAATTGACTCAAGCTAGGGTGCTCCATAATTGCAAACAAAGACATGGATGGATAGAACACTACAAGGTTAACAAAACATCCTTACTGATCATCCTCAAAAGAGGCACGGATCACTAGGAAACAACACGAACATATGGCATCATGAGATGAACAGCTCCAGGACTTAGTGAAATTACTAAGTCCCTGAAAACAGAATTAACAAGTGCACCACTTTGCAAGCTTGCACAAGTCACCACACACATCACAAAAATATATGGGTTGCACCTCTGGAAAGATGACAAAACCCTTAACAAAACACATGTAGAGCACACGGGCATATCATGCACACATTAATCATGGCAAAAATGACAAAAATGCTAAACGGAGTAGCAGATCTGACAAATAACTCAAGTAGCCCTCTTCTAACAGCATTTCGGGCATCAATATGAACTCAAATGAAAAAGATGCAGTGGAATGAAATGATGTACTCTCTGGGATGAACATTTTTATATGCTATATGCATGAATCGGAGCTACGGATGCAAAGTTACGGAGCCGCGAACATGTGCACATGGATCTGCAATTTCTGGGACTTAGTGAAAAAAACGACCTAGGGTGAGGGTTTACTGTTCATGCCAGATCTAGATCGGGATCGCACGGAGCCCGAGTATCGCCGGCCGGAGTCTTCGCCGGAGTTCGTCGGAGAGGGAGAAGATGGCCGGGGCGGCCGGATCCGTACGGGAGGCGAGGCCGGGAGGAGGCGGAGGAGCTGGCCGGCTTGGGGCGGCGCGCTGCCCGGCGGT
>NC_041382.1:342810434-342874219 GCF_002162155.2 Triticum dicoccoides
AGAGGGCCCGCCTCGGGCCTGGGCGGGCCGCGGTGGCGGCGGTGGCCGGGTGCTACGTGGCGCGCTGCCACTGGCTGCGGGCGGCGGCTGCGGCGTGTCTGGCCGGAACGGACACGTCCGGCGCGCGCGGTGGATTTTTTTAGGGTTTCGAGGAGGAAGGAGATCCGAAAGCGGAGGGGTTCTATTTATAGGCATAGAGGGAGCTAGGAGAGTCCAAATGAGGTGCAGTTTTCGGCCACGCGATCGTGATCGAACGCTCTAGATGATGGAGCAGAGTTAGGTGGGTTTTGGGCCAAATTGGAGGGGTGTTGGGCTGCAACACACACGAGGCCTTTTCGGTCCCTCGGTTAACCGTTGGAGTATCAAACGAAGTCCAAATGGTACGAAACTTGACAGGCGGTCTACCGGTAGTAAACCAAGGCCGCTTGTCAAGTCTCGGTCCAATCCGGAAATGTTTAATCCCCACACACGAAAGAAAGCTAGAAATGACCACCGGAGGAGAACGAAGCGCCGGAATGCAAAACGGACAACGGGGAAAATGCTCGAAGCATGAGACGAACACGTATGCAGATGCAACATGATGACATGATACGAGATGCATGACAACGACAACAACACACGGAGACAAAACCCGAACCCGAGGAAATAAATAAACTTAACGCCGGAAACGGCAAGAGTTGGAGTACAAATAGGGAAAGTTACATCCGGGGTGTTACACGCCGCCATGGCCTTGCCCCCTCCCGCAAGCCGCCTCCCCTCCCCATTTAAAAGCCGGACCGGGCCCCTCCTTGGATCCCCAAGCCGCCACAGCAGCCAGCCCCCGCAAGCCGCGCCGCCAGCCCGCCGCCGCTCGCCGCCGCCAAGCCCTGCCGCGCCGCCCTCCATCGCTCCGCGCTGCACCCCGCCGTCTCCCATGCCGCCGCCCGCTCACCGGAAGCCGCTGGAGCCGCGCCGGAGTTCGAATCTCGCCATTCGGATTTTTTTCGGTTTAGGTAAAAACCGCCGTTTTTTTAAAAAATAACCCTAGTTACGTTTTTATACCCATTCGTTGGTTTTCTCGGTTTAGTTTATTCAGCGGATGTTCGTCCGTACGTTTGTTTTAACGAACGGTTTTCGCCTGTTAGTCACAGACAACGAACGTTCGTTAGTTAGCATGTTCGTCCGTTTTTCTTTTTCTCGGGTTTTTTGCGATTATTTTCGATCGTGATTTCTGATCCGATTTTCGTTTTAGTTTTTCTTTTCGCTCGTTTATCTTCGTCTCGAAGCCCTCTTTACATTTAACCAACTTGAACAAGATTCTGGTACTGTAAAATTTGACTTTAGTCCAGATTAGTAATCGGATCTTGTTTCTTTCGCAGTTTGTGTTTCGTTGCTCCGTTTGATTTGATTCTTTTTGCAAACCGGAGTTCTTAAGTTGAACTTTCTGGTTAGATCTTATTATTTGAGTTTTATTCATGCATCTTTGTTTGATTGCTTATGTATGCTATTGTTTGTCTGCGATAGAACACCGGGAGTGCGAAGCGTGCTACTACGAGTCTCTAGGTTTCATGGATCATCAGCAAGGCAAATAACACTTTGATCATACCCCTTTATTACCCAGTTTTTTATGCATTAGTTCCAATCCTCAAACACTGCATGATTAGGATGTGATTAACTTGTGGGTTTGGGAAGTAGATGATGAGGTAGAACCTATTACCTGTTTTATTATCAAACCCTCGGGAGTTACCTCTACGTTGCTTATATTGCTATGCTATGCTCGTAGATGTGGTTTGGGTTTGAGTGTATCCATGCAGATGTGAGATTGTTCTTTAATGGTTCAACTTAAGGTGGCAACTTTAATACACATCTGGGTGGATTGCTTCTTTGGGCACATGGAGAATCCAGTGTTGTCCTAGGATATCCCGGAGTACCCGTGTGATCATCCTACGACCCGCCACCCAGGCTCAAAGGGATCTTAAGAATTATTCATGCTAGAAACTTCCGTGTGCAGCCACAAGCCAATATGGGCTCTGGCATAGTAGGAGTAAGTTGTGTGACCTCTTTCAGTGGTGGGCTAGCAGATGTAGAGGGAAAGTAGGTGTAACTGTCCACCCAGAGTAAAGAGTAAATGCTTCTGAAAGACTGTGTCTCGGTCATCCGTTTCTCAAACATCATGTAGTGCGAGAAATCCAACGGAGGAGATCGAGTCTTGTGGGGAAAAGTGCACAAACCTCTGCTGAGTGTACAATCTAATCATGGTTAGCCATGTCCCCTGTTATGGACATCTTGAGTATCTAGTACTTGGATTTTCCTATTGTATCTCATCACTCTAAATTAATTTGTTGGGTTAATGAACTACTTCAATTGGGATTGAGTTGGAGGAACCTTCTCAGTGTTGTTTCAACTACCATGATAGTTAAATAAAACTTATTCCTTCGTTGTAGGAAAAAATTGGCTTTTCGCAAAAACATTATAACCATACAGCCTCCACCAGCCAAATATGCATATAGTGTTGGCATTATTTCTGTTCATTGCTCTACTGTGTTACATTGCCAGCATATTCCATGTGCTGACCCGTTTTCGGGCTGCAACATATCACGTTGCAGACTTTTCAGACGAGAAGTAAGGTTCACTAGGTCGTGGTCGTGCAGCTCAGCTACGCCGTTGGAGTTGATGGACTCACTTTATCTTCCAAGACTTCCGCTGTTATCGTATTAGATGGCCTTAAGCCATATTTATTGTGATAAGTTCTCTTTTGGAGACATTCGATGTAATAAGTGTGTGATTGCTACTTTGTTATAAATCCTTCGAGTATTGTGTGTGTCAGCATTACCGATCCAGGGATGACACTGAAGCACAGAGACTTGACCGTCTGAGGTCGGGTCGCTACAAGATGGTATCAGAGCACACGCCAAGTGTAGGACACGACCACTAAGCTAAAGCCTTAGATCACTACTCTCTTCTCATTTCTGACTCCTCTCCATTTTCTACTCTTTAGGATGGCGGACGCAAGGAACAAGTTTGCACAACCGGATGAAGAAGCACCTTTTGGACGACACTTGAAGGAAGTCACTAAGTACCTGAACATTAGAATACCAAGCTTCACTGAGACTTACAACGCCACTTTACCAGAAGAGGGGCGCTGGATGATTCAAGTTCAAGTTCCAGGAAGGACATTCACGCCAGTCACTAAGCCCATAGAGTTTTCCTTTGATGCACCAACCTGGAGTCTAGGAAAGAGTATGGCAGCCCACATCACCATGGGACGCATTGGAGAAGTTTACCATAAGGAGCTTAAGGATACTATCTACCAGATTTGTGGGCGCCGAGATGAGCAATGGGAGATGATCAACACCAGGAAGGATAGATCAATCGCAGCTTTCATCCAGGAGTTAAACCAGCACATTCGTCGCCAGGAGAATCAAATGTGCGCAGGCATGATAGATTTAAAGAAGGCAATGACAAGGATCACCGAGCTTGAAGAAGAACTCAAGTCTACATGCCATGGATACGAGGAGGAGATGACGATACTAGTGGAGACGAATGACGATCTGACAAGGAAGCTAGGAGTATTCATGGGAGACCCCGCGCCAGGAGGAGAAGACGACAAACCTAAGGAGATTTGTTCTGAAGACTACATCATCATCGACAACACTGGTTCTGACCCGGATAGTAGTGATGATGACTTTGAAGACGAAGCTGGAGCAGACATCATGGAGTCTTCCACTGATCAAAATTTCTAGATGACCACCAAAACAGTAGTAGTAGTAGTCTACCATGTATATAGTGTAGTCTGAGCACTTTTGTAACGATAGTTAGATCGATTTGTATGCCCTTGCTTGATTGATTGAGTGATATGATCGTGTTTGTCTCATGTGCATACGGGTAGTGTTTTCCTCACTAGACCTCATTCTATTCTACTTCTCTTCCCTCTAAACCCTCAGATGCCTCCGAGACGTGACCCCGAATTTACCTTTCCACCGGAGCTCACTCAGTTGATCCAGCAGCAGAATACATTGATATAGTTGTTAGCTCAGAACCAAGGCAACAACAACAACAACAACAACCCACCGCCACCACCACCAGTTGACAACTTAGCCCGTTTTCTGAGGTTGCAGCCACCGGTGTTCTCCAGTAGCACCGAGCCGATAGTGGCAGATGATTGGCTCCATAGGATTGGAAGGGAGTTAACCACTGTAGGATGCACAGATGCTGAGAAGGTGTGATTTTCCGCACATAAGTTGGATGGACCAACAGCCTCATGGTGGGAGAATTACACTACCACCTATCTTATAGCCACTGTTACATGGGATCAGTTTCAGCAAGCATTCCGCACAACCCATGTCTCAACTGGAGCTATGAGCATGAAGAAGCGTGAGTTTCACAACTTACACCAAGGGAACCATACTGTCGGGCAGTACATGGATGAATTTAGTAAGCTATCTTGTTATGCTCATGATGATGTGGCCACAGATGCCGCAAAGCAGGAGAAGTTTATGGAAGGTCTGAATGATGAGATGAGCATGCAGTTGATGGTGGCAACATTCAACAACTACCAGGAGTTGGTAGACAAGGCTCTTATGATTGAAGGGAAGCAACAACAAATTGAGAGCCACAAAAGGAAGTATGGACAAAGAAGGTACAACTCAGGAGCTCAGCAGAAGCCTCGATTAACCTCGAACTCGGGAGGACTTGTCCATAACCATGGAGGTCACAACCACAATGGAGGGAGTTCTCACAACTACAGTGGCCCCAATAATGGAAACGGGAACAGAGCAGGTAGTAATCAGAACCGCTCTAACCCAGCCACACCCCCCAAGAAGGACCTAAGTCACATTACTTGTTTCAAGTGCGGGAAGACTGGACATTACGCCACTGATGCCCTGAAGCGAAGAATGGAAATGGCAATGGAAGCGCTGGGAAGAAGCCCAACCCTTTCAACAGGGGACAAGTGAACCACATGAACATGGAGGAGGTTGAGGAGCAGCCTGATGCCGTTATCGGTAAGTTTTTGGTTAAGTCGTTTACTGCAATCGTTCTTTTTGATACTGGTGCATCACATTCATACATATCAAGGGGATTTGTGGATAAGTATAAACTGCCCACTAAAGTTCTTAGGACACCTATGCTAGTAACCTCACACGGAGATGAGTATATGGCAAGCAGTGGATGTTTTCAGATGCCATTAGCCATTGGAAGCCATGTTTTCCCCTCAGCCTTGATAATTTGGAGTCACAAGGATTGGATGTGATATCGGGAATGGTTTGGCTATCGTTGTATGGGGGAAACATAGATTGCGCGAGTAAGTCAATTTTGCTCACTGATACGTCTCCGTCGTATCTAATTTTCCAAACACTTTTGCCCTTGTTTTGGACTCTAACTTGCATGATTTGAATGGAACTAACCCGGACTGACGCTGTTTTCAGCAGAATTGCCATGGTGTTATTTATGTGCAGAAACAAATGTTCTCGGAATGACCTGAAACTTCACGGAGCAACTTTTTGGAAAATATAAAAAATACCTACAAAAGATGAAGGCCAGGGGGCCCACCACCTGTCCACGAGGGTGGGGGGCGCCCCCCCTACCTCGTGGGCCCCCTGGTGCCTCTCCGACTCCAACTCCAACTCTATATATTGTGTTTCGGGGAGAAAAAAATCACGGAGAAGAATTCATCGCATTTTACGATACAGAGCCGCCGCCAAGCCCTAAAACCTCTCGGGAGGGCTGATCTGGAGTCCGTTCGGGGCTCCGGAGAGGGGAATCCGTCGCCATCGTCATCATCAACCATCCTCCATCACCAATTTCATGATGCTCACCGCCGTGCGTGAGTAATTCCATCGTAGGCTTGCTGGACGGTGATGGGTTGGATGGGATCTATCATGTAATCAAGTTAGTTTTGTTAGGGTTTGATTCCTAGTATCCACTATGTTCTGAGATTGATGTTGCTATGACTTTGCTATGCTTAATGCTTGTCACTAGGGCCCGAGTGCCATGATTTCAGATCTGAACCTATTATGTTTTCATCAATATATGAGTGTTCTTGATCCTATCTTGCAAGTCTATAGTCACCTATTATGTGTTATGATCCGTTAACCCCGAAGTGACAATAATCGGGATACTTACCGGTGATGACCGTAGTTTGAGGAGTTCATGTGTTCACTATGTGTTAATGCTTTGTTCCGGTTCTCTATTAAAAGGAGGCCTTAATATCCCTTGGTTTCCGTAAGGACCCCGCTGCCACGGGAGGGTAGGACAAAAGATGTCATGTAAGTTCTTTTCCATAAGCACGTATGACTATGTTCGGAATACATGCCTACATTATATCAATGAACTGAAGCTAGTTCTGTGTCACCCTAGGTTATGGCTGTTACATGATGAACCACATCCGGCATAATTATCCATCACTGATTCATTACCTACGAGCTTTCCATATATTGTTCTTCACTTATTTACTTTCCCGTTGCTATTGCTATCATCACTACAAAATACCAAAAACATTACTTTTACTACTGTTATCCTTTGCTACCGTTACCACTACTATCATATTACTTTGCTACTAAACACTTTGCTGCAGATATTAAGTTTTCAGGTGTGGTTGAATTGACAACTCAGCTGATAATACTTGAGAATATTCTTTGGCTCCCCTTGTGTCGAATCAATAAATTTGGGTTGAATACTCTACCCTCGAAAACTGTTGCGATCCCCTATACTTGTGGGTTATCAAGACTATTTTCTGGCGCCGTTGCCGGGGAGCATAGATCTATTCTTTGAGTCACTTGGGATATATATATCTGCTTATCATTATGAAGAACTTGAGAGATCCAAAAACCAAGATCTATCCCTCAACTACGAGGGGACGTAAGGAACTGCCATCTAGCTATGCACTTGATTCACCTTCTGTTTTGAGTAAGCTTGCGACACCTACACTTGCTTCTGCTATTCGTTCTGATATGTCGCATGTTATTGATGATGCCACTTCTACTATGCATGATACTTATGATGAAACTACTTCTATGCTTGATACTACTGTGCCACTTGGTGATTTTCTTGATGAACAACTTGCTAGGGCTAGAGAAATTGAAAATATTGAATCTAATGATACTGATGAAAGTGATGATGAAGAATCACTTGTTATTCCTAAGGGTTATGTTTTTGATCAAGAAGCTTCTTTAGCTATTTTAGCTTGCAAAGATAGATATGAACTCAAAAGGTTATTAGCTAAATGGAATAAGCAATCTCTAAATGCTAGAATGAAACCTGACCCTGCTTTTGCTACTTCACCTATCTGTGTTACTGATAAGGATTATGAATTCTCTATTGATCCTGATATAATTACTTTAGTTGAATCTGATCCTTTTCATGGTTATGAATCTGAAACTGTTGTGGCACATCTTACTAAACTGAATGATATAGCCACCTTGTTCACTAAAGATGAGAGAACTCGTTACTTTTATATCCTTAAAATATTTCCGTTCTCATTAAAAGGTGATGCTAAGATATGGTTTAATTCTCTTGATCCTGGTTGTGTGTGTAGTCCCCAGGATATGATTTATTACTTCTCTGCTAAATATTTCCCTGCTCATAAGAAACAAGCTGCTTTAAGGGATATATATAATTTTGTGCAAATTTAAGAAGAGAGTCTCCCACAAGCTTGGGGGAGGCTTCTTCAATTACTTAATGCTTTGCCTGATCATCCTCTTAAGAAAAATGAAATACTTGATATCTTTTATAGTTGGATGCTTTCAGAGATTACCTGGATAGTTGTGCTGGTTCCGTTTTCAGGGAAAGAACACCGGATGAAGCTGAAATTCTATTGAATAATATGTTGACAAATGAAAATAATTGGACACCTCCGGAGCCAATTCCTGAGCCTATTCCTAAACCAACTTCGAAGAAGAGGGGTATTCTATTTCTCAGTCCTGAAGATATGCAAGAGGCAAAGAAATCTATGAAAGAAAAAGGTATTAAAGCTGTAGATGTTATGAATTTACCTCCTATTGAAGAAATACATGGTCTTAATTTACCGCCTGTTGAAGAAACATATGATCTTAATCCTTTACCTATTGAAGAAACTCATGGTCTTGATAACCCGACACAGGTAGTAAAGGTAAATTCTCTCTATAGATATGATAAAGCTGAAATCCCATTTACTAAGTTTGCTAGCCCATGCTTAGATGAGTTTGATAAATTTATGGCTAAGCAAGAATACTTTAATGCTTATTTTGGTAGACAATTGAAATACAATTCAAATATGCTTGAACACTTGGGTGATTATATGGCTAATGTTAAAGGTGAACTTAAACTTATTAGTAAACATGCTTCTATGGTTACCACTCAAGTAGAACAAGTACTTAAGGCTCAAAATGATTTGCTCAATGAATTGAATAGTAAGGATAATGATAATGCTGTTAGAGTTATGACTAGAGGTGGTAGAATGACTCAGGAACCTTTGTATCCTGAAGGCCATCCTAAGAGAATTGAGCAAGATTCTCAGAGAAATAATATAGATGCACCTAGTTCGTCTAAAAAGAAGAAAAAGAAAAATGATAGGACTTTGCATGCTTCTAGTGAACCTGTTACTGAAACACCTGAGAATCCAAATGATATTTCTATTTTTGATGCTTAAACACAATCTGGTAATGAACCTGAAACTAGTGATAATGTTAATAATAATGTTCATGATGATGCTCAACCTATTAATGATAATGATATAGAAATTGAACCTGTTGTTGATCTTGATAACCCACAATCAAAGAATCAACGTTATGATAAGAAAGACTTTGTTGCTAGGAAACATGGTAAAGAAAGAGAACCATGGGTTCAGAAACCCATGCCTTTTCCTCCTAAACCATCCAAGAAAAAGGATGATGAGGATTTTGAGCGCTTTGCTGAAATGATCAGACCTATCTTTTTGCGTATGCGATTAACTGATATGCTCAAAACCAATCCTTATGCTAAGTACATGAAAGATATAATTACAAATAAAAGAAAGATACCAGAAGCTGAAATTTCCACCATGCTTGCTAATTATACTTTTAAGGGTGGAATACCAAAGAAACTTGGAGATCCAGGAGTACCCACTATACCATGCTCCATTAAAAGAAACTATGTCAAAACTGCTTTATGTGATCTTGGAACCGATGTTAGTGTTATGCCTCTCTCTTTATATTGTAGACTTGATTTGAATAAGTTGACACCTACTGAAATATCTTTGCAAATGGCTGACAAATCAACTGCTATACATGTCGGTATTTGTGAGGATGTGCCTGTTGTAGTTGCAAACGTTACTATTTTAACGGACTTTGTTATTCTTGATATTCCCGAGGACGATAGTACGTCTATTATTCTTGGAAGACCCTTTTTGAATACTGCAGGGGCTGTTATTGATTGCACTAAAGGCAATGTCACTTTTCATGTTAATGGTAATGAGCACACGGTACACTTTCCGAGGAAACAACCTCAAGTTCAGAGTATCAACTCTATTGGAAAAATTCCATCGATTATATTTGGAGGTTTTGAATTTCCCATTCCTACTGTCAAGAAGAAATATAATATTCTTATTATTGGGGATGTGCATATCCCCGTTGAGGTAACATGGTGTTATTTGAAATTTCGCCGGTTCCATGTTATTCGGAATGAGTTCGTTAACAAGACTTGATCAACCTTGTTAGTGGATTCCTTTCGATGATCATGAGATGGATGAAACTAGAAGACACAACCTTCTGTACCCTCCTTTTACTTTCTGTTATTTATATTAAATAAAATAAAAATAAATACTTTTTCGTCTGTTATCTGATTATCCGTGCAATATAATAATACCTCGAAAATAAAAGTTCCCCAAATGCCCTGAAATTTAAATATAATTTTTCT
Organism: Triticum dicoccoides; assembly: GCF_002162155.2. Lineage (NCBI taxonomy): Eukaryota > Viridiplantae > Streptophyta > Magnoliopsida > Poales > Poaceae > Triticum > Triticum dicoccoides. Next base: position 342,820,284 of record NC_041382.1, read on the forward strand.
AGAATATTTGAGAATATTTGGCACTGAGAACACAACAGGGGGGTCAACCACCTGCCCACAAGGGTGGAGGGCGTGCCCTACCCCCTGGGCGCGCCCCCTGCCTCGTGGGCCCATGGTGGCCCCCCTCCACTTATCCTTTCACCCACACACTCCTTCCTCCCCCAAACACGAATATCCAGCTCAAACCCGAGTCCAAGCTCGTTTTGCTGCCATTTTCGATCTCCTTGCTCAAATCACCTCTCACAAAACTTCTTGGGGAGATTGTTCCTTGGTATGTGACTCCTCCATTGATCCAATTAGTTTTTGTTCTAGTGCTTTATTCATTGCAATTTTTTGCTGCTTAGGTGACCCTGTTCTTGAGCTTGCATGCCAAATTTATATGGTCAAAAGTAGTTTTGATGCATGATATAGGCTCTAGGCACTTGTAGGAGTAGTTGCTATCAATATTATTGCGTTTGGTTTACTTTTATTTTGAAGTTACTAAAAATTTCAGAATTTTTCAGAAAATTATAAGGAGATTTTTGAGGGGCTCATCGAGCCGAATCTCAAGGGAAAAGCAAAATGAAGAGGCACAAAAGCCTAAATATAATTTGCCTCGCATCGCGGAGGTTAGGCCGTGTGAATGGCACTCCGATGAATTCCTGAGAGCAACCGGGATTTATGAGGATTTTTATGAATTGGCAAAGAATGCAGGCCTCACCAACTTCCTCCACGACCAACGCGAACAATATCTCTTACTCACCAATACTTTTGTGCAAAACTTCTACTATTATCCTAGGGAATCACCTCCTTCAGTAGAGTTTCATTTATATGATGTGGTTAAGAAGATGTCACTTTATGATTTTTGTCAGGTTTGTTTGATCCCTTTTGAGGGAAGTTTAGAGGAACTACATGGCAAGGTTGTGGAAGGTTTTATTGATACTATCACTGTAGGGGAAACTAGGAAGGTTTCCGATGCACGAATCACTAGCATACATTTTCCTGTTTTACGCTACTTTGCAATATTTGCTAGTCATTGCTTAATTGGTCACGGAAACTGTGGAAACCTTAGTGTTCTTGATATTTTTATTCTGTTCCACGGTTTATACGCTGATAACTCGGTTAGTATGGGCGGTATTATTGCTAAATGGTTAAGTCTTAACCGTACAAAAGGACCCATCTTTCGTGGTATTTATGCTTCAAGCCTTGCTGCACATTATGATATACCTATTAGGCACTATGAAAAAGAAGAAAAATTGCTGCCTCGTGTTTATTTAGATTATAAGAGTATGGTAGCACATGATTTTATTATAAAGAATAGGGAAGGGGAGCTAAAATACAAACTTTTCTTTGATAAACATCATCCTGAGACTATCACCTTGCCTGCGCCTTCCTTGTTTGATTTATCTTCAGGCAAGTACCTCGTCTCGCCAAAGGACATTCACGCCTACTGGAACCCTAAATCAGCCACAGAGCCAGAGGCGGAACCACAAGTTGATCCTCCGCGACAGTCTAATTACCAATGGGATTCGGAGATGATTGCCAACCAGTGGCAATCGGAGTCTTCTTCTTCGCAGTACGACCCCAACTATTATTATGGATATCCGCCAGGCCAACCGTGGCCATAGACCAACTTAGTCCAAAAGCCTAAGCTTGGGGGATTACGTATTTCTCACCGACATTACATTTATGCTCACACACTCATTGCTAGATGTCGGTGCTCATACTTTTTCATTGTATCATCCATGCTAGTTTATTTCCTTTTTATGCTTTCTTCTTGTGTGTTTAATGAACCTTCAGAAAAACCAGAAAATAAGTTGTAGCTTTTAGCTAGTTTTAATTTCCATGCTTGTAGTAGTAACTAAAAAGACAACCCAAAAAGATTTCCTATTCCTCTTTTACTTGTTGGGAGCTTTCCTATGTAAATAGTTTTATTTCTTTTCTTTTCTTTGGGGGTCGATAGGAGAAGACCATAATTAAATTGTTAAAGTGGATCTTATATGCATTATTGTTGATCTGACAAAAGAGCCCATATTGCCTTGTCTTCTCCTGTTTATTGAATGCTTGCAGATTCCAGCTTAGTCTAATGTACGTGCACTATTATTATTATTATTATTCAGGTCATTTGGTTGTGCAAGTGAAAGGCAATTATGACAATATATGATGGACTGACTGAGATGAGAAAAGCTGGTATGAACTCGACCTCTTTTGTTTTTGTAAATATGATTAGTTCATCGTTCCTGATTCAGCCTATTATGAATAAACATGTTTGCAATGACAACTAGAGATCATAGTTCCTTGTGCCATGCTTGATTAGCTATGAGTCATAATGGTTTACCTTGCGTGCCAACATGCTATTGAGATGGTTATGATGTGGTATGATAGGGTGGTATCCTCCTCTGAATGATTTAAGTGACTTGACTTGGCGCATGTTCATGCATGTAGTTGAAACAAAATCAACATAGCCTTCACGATATTTATGTTCATGGTGTATTATATCCTACTCATGCTTACATTCGGTGTTGATTAATTTTAATGCATGTTCATGACTGTTGTCGCTCTCTAGCTGGTCGCTCCCCAGTCTTTTGCTAGCCTTCACTTGTACTAAGTAGGAATACTGCTTGTGCATCCAATCCCTTAAACCCCAAAGTTATTCCACATGAGTCCACTATACCTACCTATATACGGTATCTACCTGCCGTTCCAAGTAAATTTGTATGTGCCAAACTCTAAACCTTCAAATAAATATCTTGTTTTGTATGCTCGAATAGCTCATGTATCAACTAGGGCTGTCTGTATCTTCCATGTTAGGCGGGTTATTCTCAAGAGGAGTGGACTCCGCTCCTCACTCACGAGATAAATGGCTGGTCACTGGGATGCCCAGTCCCATGCTTTATGCAAACTAAATCAAAATAATTGCAAACAAAACTCCCCCTGGGACTCTTGTTAGTTGTACGCACTCGTTGTTTCGAGCAAGCCATGGATTGATGCTTGTTGGTGGAAGGGGGAGTATAAAATCTACCATTCTGTTTGGGAACCGCCTATAATGTGTGTAGCATGGAAGATATCGCCATCTCTTGATTGTTATGTTGACAATGAAAGTATACCGCTCAAAATATTATTCACCTCTGTTTCAAAACCAAGCTCTGGCACCTCTACAAATCCCCGCTTCCCTCTGCGAAGGGCCTATCTATTTACTTTTATGCTGAGTCATCATCCTCTTATTAAAAAGCACTAGTTGGAGAGCACCGCTGTCATTTGCATTCATTATTGTTAGTTTACATTGAGTATGACTTGACTTGATCTCTTTTACCATGAATTACAATGTCTAGTCAGTCCTTGGTCTTTAAAGGTGCTCTGCATTTATGTTTTGCGGTCTCAGAAAGGGCTAGCGAGATACCATCTTGTTATATCATATTATGATTGTTTTGAGAAAGTGTTGTCATCCGAGATTTATTATTATTGCTCGCTAGTTGATTATGCTATCGATATGAGTAAACTTGAGACCTAAGCGTTATTGTGAATGTGCTTAGTTATAATCTTTGCTGAAAACTTGAATGCTGGCTTTACATATTTACAACAACAAGAGCAAACAGAGTTTGTAAAAGTTTTTCTTTATCACTTTCAGTTTGTCAACTGAATTGCTTGAGGACAAGAAAAGTTTTAAGCTTTGGGGAGTTGATACGTCTCTGTCGTATCTACTTTTCCAAACACTTTTTCCCTTGTTTTGGACTCTAACTTGCATGATTTGAATGGAACTAACCCGGACTGACGATGTTTTCAGCAGAATTACCATGGTGCTATTTATGTGCAGAAACAAACGTTCTCGGAATGACCTGAAACTTCACGGAGCAACTTTTTGGAAAATATAAAATATACCTACAAAAGATGAAGGCCAGGGGGCCCACCACCTGTCCACGAGGGTGGGGGGCGCGCCCCCTACCTCGTGGGCCCCCTGGTGCCTCTCCGACTCCAACTCCAACTCTGTATATTGTGTTTCGGGGAGAAAAAATCAGGGAGAAGAATTCATCGCGTTTTACGATATGGAGGCACCGCCAAGCCCTAAAACCTCTCGGGAGGGCTGATCTGGAGTCCGTTCGGGGCTCCGGAGAGGGGAATCCGTCGCCATCGTCATCATCAACCATCCTCCATCACCAATTTCATGACGCTCACCGCCGTGCGTGGGTAATTCCATCGTAGGCTTGCTGGACGGTGATGGGTTGGATGGGATCTATCATGTAATCGAGTTAGTTTTGTTAGGGTTTGATCCCTAGTATCCACTATGTTCTAAGATTGATGTTGCTATGACTTTGCTATGCTTAATGCTTGTCACTAGGGCCCGAGTGCCATGATTTCAGATCTGAACCTATTATGTTTTCATCAATATATGAGTGTTCTTGATCCTATCTTGCAAGTCTATAGTCACCTATTATGTGTTATGATCCGTTAACCCTGAAGTGACAATAATCGGGATACTTACCGGTGATGACCGTAGTTTGAGGAGTTCATGTACTCACTATGTGTTAATGCGTTGTTCCCTCTATTAAAAGGAGGCCTTAATATCCCTTAGTTTCTGTAAGGACCCCGCTGCCACGGGAGGGTAGGACAAAAGATGTCATGCAAGTTCTTTTCCATAAGCATGTATGACTATGTTCGGAATACATGCCTACATTATATCAATGAACTGGAGCTAGTTCTGTGTCACCCTAGGTTATGACTGTTACATGATGAACCGCATCCGGCAGAATTCTCCATCACTGATCCATTGCCTACGAGCTTTCCATATATTGTTCTTCGCTTATTTACTTTCCCGTTGCTATTGCTATCATCACTACAAAATACCAAAAACATACTTTTACTACTGTTATCCTTTGCTACCGTTACCACTAGTATCATATTACTTTGCTACTAAACACTTTGCTGCAGATATTAAGTTTCCAGGTGTGGTTGAATTGACAACTCAGCTACTAATACTTGAGAATATTATTTGGCTCCCCTTGTGTCGAATCAATAAATTTGGGTTGAATACTCTACCCTCAAAAACTGTTGCGATCCCCTATACTTGTGGGTTATCACTCACCACCCCGGAGGGAAAAAGGATCAAGTATGTATCTAGGCATGCGCCTAGGAGGAGCCAAGTAAATACCCTCACAGGAGTTGTTCAGGAGGAAGTGCCTGTAGTGAAGGATTACCCAGATGTTTTTTCCAGAGGAGTTACCAGGCATGCCACCAGATCGAGACATTGAGTTTTTGATAGAGCTATTGCCAGGTACCGGGCCAATATCAAATAGACCCTTGTAACGCCCCGAGACCGATGTGCCAGGTGTCCTCTAGTTATTTGTTGTTGTTGCCTTGTCATTGCTTGCGTGTCATGCATTGCATATCATGTCATCATGTGCATTTCATTTGCATACATGTTCGTCTCATGCATCCGAGCATTTTCCCCGTTGTCCGTTTTGCAATCCGGCGCTCCTATGTCACTCGGTGCCCCTTTCTACCTCTTTTCGTGTGTGGGGGTTAAACATTTCCGGATTGGACCGAGACTTGTCATGCGGCCTTGGTTTACTACCGGTAGACCGCCTGTCAAGTTTCGTACCATTTGGACTTCGTTTGATACTCCAACGGTTAACCGAGAAACCGAGAAGGCCTTGTTTGTGTTGCAGCCCAACACCTTTCCAATTTGGCCCAAAACCCACCTAAACCTCCTCCATCATCTCGGTTGGCCGAAAACTGCACCTCATTTGGACTCTCCTAGCTCCCTCTACATATAAATATGTGACCTGCCCCGAAAATTCCGCGGTACAAACCCAAGATCTCTCCTCTCCGCGTCGCCGGACAAATTTTCCACCGACGGACATGTCCGCCGCCGCCTGCATCCAATCGGAGGCCGCCATCAGTCTGCCGCCGCCCTCTCTCTCCTCAGCCCCGTCGCCGGCCTGCGGGACCCAGATCGGGCCCGCGCGAGCCCACACCGCCACCGTCGTCCGCCCGTTTTGGCCCGCCGCCTCCTCGCCGGACTTGCGCCGCCTGCTCGCCGGGGTGCCTCACCGCCGCGCCCCTTCGTGCTCGCCGCCGTCGGCAGCCGCCCGCCGGAGCCGCGGCCCGCCGCCACCGCCTCCCGCGGAGGAGCCCGCAACCACCGCCGCCCGGCTCCCGTGCCTGCGACGCCTCCCTCTCGCGGCCGAGCCCCTTCGCCGCCCCGGGCGCCATCGCCGGCGTGGCCATCCGTCGCCCCAACCATGCTACTCCGGCGCCGCCCGACTTCGCCACGGCCGCCTGCTACCTCCTCGTCGCCGGCGCCCTCTCCGGCCACCGGATCCGGCGCTCCTCCGGCTTCCTCCTTGTTCTCCTTCTCCGGCGACGACAAAAAACTCCGGCGAACTGCTACAGTGATTCCGGCGAGATTCGGATCTGGATCTGGAAGAACATGGTTGACTTTTATCCCCCGAAACCCTAATTTTTGGCAATTTTCATCATGCTATAACTCTGCATCCGTAGCTCCGATTTGTGCATGCAGCATATCAAAATGTTTGACTCGACGAGTACATCATTTCATCTCATTGCATCATTTTCATTTGAGCTCATCTTGTTGCCCGAAATGCTGTTGGAAGAGAGCTATGTGAGGTATTTGTCTGATCCGTTTCAGCAAATGGCATTTTGTCATTTTTGCCATGATTAATGTGTGCATGCTATGACCCTGAGCTCTACATGTATTTTGTTATATGCCATGCCATCTTTACAGTGGTGCTTCCCATGTATTTTTGTGATATTTGTGGTGACTAGCACAAGCTTGCAAAGTAGCGTAATCGGTAATGCTGATTTCAGGGACTTAGAATTTCACTAAGTCCTTGTCCTGATTTTGTTGATATGCCATATGTTCATGTTGTTTACTAGTGATCCGTGCCTCTTTTGAGGATGATCAGTAAGGATGTGTTGTTAACATTGTGGTGCTATATCCATCCATGTCTTTGTTTGCATTTATGGAGCAACCTAGCTTGAGTCAATCGAGCTCTACTTTTGCTATATCGTGATCCTGGCAGATTGTTGATATGTTTAGCGATTATGCCGAGGATGTTGCTATTGATCCGTGCATGCTATGTTGTTGTTCTTGCCATGTCTAGCTTCTATGCCATGTATTCTTGATGGGTGTATGCTTAGTTTGTCATGCCATGCTTTGTAGTGAGTGCATCGAGCTCGTAAACATGCCTACTCGTTAACTGTTTGGCATGCTCCAGTTTTTCACTAAGTCTGAGATCTGTTTATGCTTTTGCCGTGTTCACATGCTTGCAATTGTATTTTCTGACCCCTTTTGGCTCAAGGTCACCAAGGGACTTTTGCTAAGTGCTTTGAGTAGCCTCATGCCATGCCTTGCTTTGCCATGTTAAGTTCCTGTAGCATGTAGTTTTCATGTTCTAAAGTGTGCTTCCTGATGATAAATTCCAAACTTGTGTTAATTTCACTAAGTCTGAAACCTGTTATCATTTGCTCTTTTGCCATGCTTGTTTGAACCTGTTAGTGGATAAATTAGCCGTAGCTCAGTGTTCATCTTTTGTCAAGCATCATGAGTGGATCCCTGCCATGTATTTTGTTGCCATGTTTGAGTGCTGTAGCATATATAACTTGTTGCATTTAGATGGCTACTTGCTGATTATCGCAGACTGGTGCCATATTTGTTTTGCTTGCCATTTCCAAACCGTGCATCCGATTCCGGTGATCTTTATATCGCTTTCAACCGAAATCACCTCATCTTTCTAGTGGCACTCTTGGATTTCCATGTTGAGGCCAGATTCAATCATTCTGTGTCAAATCATGCATATGCACCGCATCCCGCATCCCGCATATCATATCATGTTCATGTGTTGGTTGTTTACTACGTCGTGTGCTTCTTTCCGGTGTTGCTTCTTCGGGTTGGTTCCGGTAACGTCGCGTTTGTGAGGACCCGTTCGACTATGTCCGTTTGCCTTCTTCATGGACTCATTCTTCTTCCTTGCGGGATCTCAGGCAAGATGACCATACCCTTGAAATCACTTCTATCTTTGCTTGCTAGTTGCTCGCTCTTTTGCTATGCCTATGCTGCGATACCTACCACTTGCTTATGATGCCTCCCATATTGTTGAGCCAAGCCTCTAACCCACCTTGTCCTAGCAAACCGTTGTTTGGCTATGTTACCGCTTTGCTCAGCCCCTCTTATAGCGTTGTTAGTTGCAGGTGAAGATTGGAGTTTGTTCCTTGTTGGAACATGGATATTTTGTTGGGATATCACAATATCTCTTATTTAATTAATGCATCTATATACTTGGTAAAGGGTGGAAGGCTCGGCCTTATGCCTGGTGTTTTGTTCCACTCTTGCCGCCATAGTTTCCGTCATATCGGTGTTATGTTCCCGGATTTTGTGTTCCTTACGCGGTTGGGTTATAATGGGAACCCCTTGACAGTTCGCCTTGAATAAAACTCCTCCAGCAAGGCCCAACATTGGTTTTAGCCTTTGCCACCTAGCCTTTTTCTTTCCCTTGAGTCGGCCAGCTCAAGGGTCATCTTATTTTAACCCCCCCGGGCCAGTGCTTCTCTAAGTGTTGGTCCAAACTGAGCAATGTCCGAGGCTACCAGGGGCAACTCTGGGCTGGCTTACCCGACATCTTGCTCATCCGGTGTGCCCTGAGAACGAGATATGTGCAGCTCCTATCGGGATTTGTCGGCACATCTGGGTGGCTTTGCTGGTCTTGTTTTACCATTGTCGAAATGTCTTGTAACCGGGATTCCGAGTCTGATCGGGTCTTCCCGCTAGAAGGAATATCCTTCGTTGACCATGAGAGCTTGTGATGGGCTAAGTTGGGACACCCCTGCAGGGATTTGAACTTTCGAAAGCCGTGCCCGCGGTTATGGGCAGATGGGAATTTGTTAATGTCTGGTTGTAGAAAACCTGAAGTTGATCTTAATTAAAATACATCAACCGCGTGTGTTACCGTGATGGTCTCTTCTCGGCGGAGTCCGAGAAGTGAACACGATGTTGGAGTTATGTTTGACGTAGGTTGTTCTAGGATCACTTCTTGATCATAGTTGTTCGACCATGCTTTTGCCTTTCTCTTCTCGCTCTCATTTGCGTTGTTAGCCACCAGATATGCTAGTCGCTTGCTGCAGCTCCACCTCATACGTTTTCCCTACCTATAAGCTTAAATAGTCTTGATTGCGAGGGTGTAAGATTGCTGAGTCCCCGTGACTCACAGATACTTCCAGAACCAGTTTGCGACATTGCTTTCAATGCGGTTATGCCTCTAAGTCGTGCTTCGACACGTGAGAGATATAGCCGCATCGAGGGCGTTACAACCCTACCGAATGCCCACAAACGATCTAGAAGAGATCAAGAAGAAGATTAAGAAGTTGTTGGAGAAAGGTTATATTCGAAGGAGTTCATCACCATGGGGAGCCCCAGTGCTTTTGGTTGAGAAGAAGGATAAGTCTCTAAGAATGGTTGTCGATTATCGTGCGTTGAATGGAGTGACAATTAAGAACAGGTACCCCCTGCCGATGATCAATGATTTATTTGACCCGTCGACAGGAGCTAAAGTGTTTTCGAAGTTCGATCTACGATCAGGATATCACTAGCTGAAGATTCGAGAGAAGGATATACCTAAGACAGCTTTCACCACAAGATACGGGCTTTATGAGTATACGGTCATGTCTTTTGGATTGACTAACGCCCCTGCCTGTTTCATGAGTATGATGAGCAAGGTGGTCATGGAGTTCTTGGATAAGTTCGTTGTGGTGTTCATTGATGATATCTTGGTATACTCGAAGAGTGAAGAGGAGCACAAGGAACATTTACGTTTAGTTCTCGGGAAGCTCAGGGAACATCAGTTGTATGCCAAGTTCAGCAAATGTGAGTTTTGGTTGAAGGAAGTTAGATTCCTTGGACATGTTATATCAGGAGAAGGTATAGCCGTGGATCCCACCAAGGTTCAGTCAGTCACTGAGTGGTTGGCACCCACCTCAGTTGGAGAGATCCGCAGTTTTCTTGGACCCACGGGATACTATTGGAGTTTATTGAGAATTTATCTAAGATAGCAAAGCCTATGACGACATTGTTGAAGAAGGACACTAAGTTCCATTGGACTGAAGAATGTGAAGCAAGTTTCCAGGAGTTGAAGAAATGTTTGACTACAACCCCAGTGCTGATTCTGCCGGATATACGCAAGGGATTCCAAGTGTATTGTGATGCTTCACGCTTAGGACTTGGAGGAGTACGAATGCAAGACGGAAGAGTTGTTTTGTATGCCTCACGACAACTAAAAGCGCATGAGTTAAATTATGCCACGCATGATTTGGAGTTAGCAGCTGTGGTGCACGCGCTCAAGACCTGGAGACATTTTCTCATTAGAAACCATTGTGATGTATACACGGATCACAAGAGTTTGAAGTACATCTTCACACAGAAGGAGCTGAACCTCAGGTAGAGGATATGGTTAGAACTCATAAAGGATTATGATATGAAGCTGCATTATCATCCAGGAAAGGCCAATGTCGTAGCAGATGCTTTGAGCCGTAAGAGTTATGTCAACACCCTCGTAAGCGAAGGGATGCCAAAGGAGTTAGCCGAGGATCTTAGGGAACTTCGATTGGAAATAGTTCCTAAAGGGTTTTTTGGCAAAGTTGGAGGTTAAATCAACACTATTGGAAAAGATTCGAGAAGCTCAGAAGGATGACAATGATATCACTGAGATAAAGGAGAAGATGAGTGTAGGGAAAGCCAAAGGGTTTCGTGAGGATGAGCATGGCACCTTGTGGTTTGAGGACCGTATATATGTGCCCAATAATGCAGAGATCATGAAGTTGATATTATAGGAAGCTCATGACTCGCCATACTCGATACACCCTGGAAACACCAAGATGTATTTGGATTTGAAGGAGTGTTTCTGGTGGAATGGTATGAAGAAGGATATTGCCAAGTATGTAGCCATCTGTGATGTATGTCAGAGAGTGAAGGCAGAACATCAGAAGCCAGCAGGATTGCTACAATCTATGCCGATACCCGAATGGAAGTGGGATAAGCTTGGCATGGATTTTATCACCGGATGGCCTAGGACGAAATCAGGATATGATTCTACATGGGTAGTAGTTGATCGCTTGACGAAAGTGGCTCACTTTATCCCCGTAAAAACCACGTATACAAGTGCGAAGTTGGCCAAGATATACATGACCAGGATCGTATGTCTGCATGGAGTTCCGAGGACCATGGTGTCAGATAGAGGAACACAGTTTACTTCAAAATTTTGGTATCAGTTGCAACTGACCTTGGGTGCCATACTGGAGTTCAGTACAGCTTTTCATCCGCAGACAGATGGAAAGACTGAGAGAGTCAATCAGATTCTGGAGGACATGTTGAGAGCTTGTGCATTAGACTACGGATCTAGTTGGGACGATAATTTGCCCTACGCAGAGTTCTCATACAACAACAGCTACCAGGCCAGTTTGAAGATGGCACCATTTGAAGCATTGTATGGGAGAAGATGCAGAACACCGTTGGTGTGGGATGAAGTTGGAGACCGCCAGTTGTTTGGACCAGATTTGATTAAGGATTCCGAAGAGAAGGTTAAACTAATTCGAGATAGACTGAAGGTAGCTCAGTCTCGACAGAAGAGTTATGCAGATTCAAAATGCAAGGAGGTAGTCTATGAAATTGGAGACAGAGCGTATCTGCGAGTGTCACCTCTTTGAGGTGTTAAACGTTTTGGTGTTAAGGGGAAATTAGCCCCGAGATTTGTGGGACCGTACCGTGTTATGGAATGCATGGGAGAAGTTGCCTACAAGTTGGAGTTACCCGAAGGACTGTCAGGAGTACATGATGTGTTTCATGCTTCCCAGTTGAAGAAGTGTCATGCGGAGATGGCCGACATTCCTCTGAGAGATATAGTGCCCCTGGAAGCAATTCAGTTGGACAGTGATTTGACATATGAGGAGAAGCCTGTCAAGATTCTAGAGTTTGCTAGCGGAGTTACTCGCAGCAAGGTTATCAAATTTTGCAAAGTTCAGTGGAGCCACCATACCGAGGATGAAGCCACCTGGGAACGAGAGGATGATCTTCGCAAAAACCACGCACACCTATTTCCTAGCCAACCCAAATCTCAAGGGTGAGATTCATCTTAAGGGGGGTAGGTTTGTAACATCCCAAACGGAGAAGACTGTGTCTTGGTCACCCGTTTCTCAAACATTATGTAGTACGAGAAATCCAACGGAGAAGATTGAGTCTTGTGGGGAAAAGTGCACAAACCTCTGCAGAGTGTACAATCTAATCATGGTTAGCCGTGTCCCCGGTTATGGACATCTTGAGTATCTAGTACTTGGATTTTCCTATTGTATCTCATCACTCTAAATTAATTTGTTGGGTTAATGAACTACTTTAATTGGGATTGAGTTGGAGGAACCTTCTCAGTGTTGTTTCAACTACCATGATAGTTAAAATAAAACTTATTCCTTTGTTGTAGGGAAAAATTGGCTTTTCGCAAAAAAACATTATAACCATACAACCTCCACCAGCCAAATATGCATATAGTGTTAGCATTATTTCTGTTCATTGCTCTACTGTGTTACATTGCCAGCATATTCCATGTGCTGACCCATTTTCGGGCTGCAACATATCACATTGCAGACTTTTCAGACGAGGAGTAAGGTTCGCTAGGTCGTTGCCGTGCAGCTCAGCTATGCCGTTGGAGTTGATGGACTCACTTTATCTTCCAAGCCTTCCGCTGTTATCATATTAGATGGCCTTAAGCCATATTTATTGTGATAAGTTCTCTTTTGGAGACATTCGATGTAATAAGTGTGTGATTGCTACTTTGTTATAAATCCTTCGAGTACTGTGTGTGTCAACATTACCGATCCAGTGATGACACTGAAGCACAGAGACTTAACCGTTTGAGGTCGGGTCGCTACACCTGGGAAATGCTAGCCAATCCAAAAAAGTAAAAGAGAAAGGAAATCTACAAAGAGAAGAAAAAACTAGTGAGGGTGATGGCACCGGTCTAGCCGTAGAAGCGCTGAAGCCGAGCTACGTTCCATGGGTTCAGTTCAAGGTGATTGTCCGTTGGGTTGCAGAGGCGATACGCTCTTCCTGCAAGCACCTCATCAATTATGAAGGGACCCTCCCTTTTAGGTGAGAGCTTATTCTTATGCTTCCCCGGGAGGTGTAAAACGAGTTCGCCCACATTATATGCCTTCGCCCGAACTTCCCTACTTTGGTAGCGTCGGGCCTGCTATTGATAAAAAGTAGAGTGGGTCCGAGCTATATCGCCTCTCCTTCCAGTGCATCCAGGTCATCCTGCCGATCTAGCTCAGCCTCCTTCTCTTTGTACATGCGCACTCTGGGCGCGTCATGGATGAGGTCACAGGGGAGGACTGTTTTTGCCCCGTATACCATAAAAACGGTGTGTATCCCATTGATCGATTAGGGGTGGTGCGCAGGCCCCACAATACGGAGTCAATGGCAGTCAGATTCTTTCAGGGAACGGACCAGTCGGGGTTTAATGCCTCTTAGGATGAGTCCATTGGCCCGTTCGACCTGTCCATTGGTCTGTGGGTGATATCCGAGGCATAATCGAGCTTAATGCCCATGTTAGCGCACCAGTCCTTTACCTTCTGGGCCATGAAATTGGATCCATTGTCCGTTATTATGATGTATGGGACACCCTAATGGTGGACCACGCCGGATATAAAGTCGATGACCGGTCCAGACTCGGCTTAAGTTACTGGGTTTCACCTCAATCCACTTAGTGAGTTTCACGAGCATGACTAGTAGATATTTCTTTTTCTTGGTCCCCCCTTTAAGTGGTCCAACCTGAAGGAAATATGCCCTAGAGGCAATAATAAAGTTGTTATTTATATTTCCTTATATCATGATAAATGTTTATTATTCATGCTAGAATTGTATTAACCGGAAACTTAGTACACGTGTGAATACATAGACAAACAAAGTGTCACTAGTATGCCTCTACCTGACTAGCTCGTTGATCAAAGATGTTTAAGTTTCCTAGCCATGGACAAAGAGTTGTCATTTTATAAACGGGATCACATCATTAGAGAATGATGTGATTGACTTGACCCATCCGTTAGCTTAGCACTTTGATCGTTTAGTTTACTGCTATTGCTTTCTCCATAACTTCTACATGCTCCTATGACTATGAGATTATGCAACTCCCGAATACCGGAGGAACACTAGTGTGCTATCAAATGTCACAACATAACTGGGTGACTATAAAGATGCTCTACAAGTGTCTCCGATGGTGTTTGTTGAGTTGGCATAGATCGAGATTAGGATTTGTCACTCCATGTATCGGAGAGGTATCTCTAGGCCCTCTCGGTAATGCGCATCACTATAAGCCTTGCAAGCAATGTAACTAATGAGTTAGTTACGGGATGTAGCATTACGGAACGAGTAAAGAGACTTGCCGGAAAGGAGATTGAACTAGGTATTAAGATACCGACGATCGAATCTCAAGCAAGTGACATACCGATGACAAAGGGAACAACATATGTTGTTATGCAAATTTGACCGATAAAGAACTTCGTAGAATATGTAGGAACCAATATGAGCATCCATGTTCCGCTATTGGTTATTTATCGGAGATGAGTCTCGGTAATGTCTACATAGTTCTTGAACCCGGAGGGTCCGCACGCTTAACGTTCGGTGACGATCGGTATTATGAGTTTATGTGTTTTGATGTAACGAAGGTAGTTCGGAGTCCCGGTTGTGATCACGGACATGACGAGGAGTCTCATAATGGTCGAGACATAAAGATTGATATATTGGAAGCCTATGGTTGGACATCGGAATGGTTCTGGATGAGTTCGGGCATTTACCGGAGTACCGGGAGGTTACCAAAACCCCCTGGGGAGTATATGGGCCTTATTGGGCCTTAGTGGTAAATAGGAGAGGAAGGGAAAGGTGGAGGGTGCCCCCCTAGCCCAATCCGAATTGGGTGGGCGGCCGGCCCCCCTTCCTTCCTTCTCTCTTCTCTCCTACTCCTACTAGGGAAAGGGGGGAATCCTACTCCCAGTGGGAGTAGGACTCCCCCTAGGGCGCGCCATAGAGAGGGACGGCCCTCCCCTCCTCCACTCCTTTATATACGGGGGAGGGGGGCACCCATAGACATACAAGTTGATCTCTTAGCCGTGTGCGGTGCCCCCCTCCACAGATTTCCACCATGGTCATATCGTTGTAGTGCTTAGGCGAAGCCCTGCGTCGGTAACTTCATCATCACCGTCATCACGCCTTCATGCTAACGAAGCTCTTCCCCGACACTCAGCTGGATCTAGAGTTCATGGGACGTCACCGAGCTGAACGGAGAAGCCCGGTGGGTCAAAGCCCACAGATGAGCGTGGCAGAAGCAGGACCACAGGTAGCTCGCAGCGGCGATTCTGGATGCAACACCCGCAAGACAACGGGCCGGTGGTTTAAAGCGACACTGTGGTGACTTAGAGCAGAGGCGCGGGTGCTTGGTAATGAAGGCGACGACCATGGCCATGGAAGATCGAAAACCGCGGTCTAGAGGCGAGGTGAACCAGCAGGTCGACGGAGGCGGCGCCGAGGAGCACTAAAACGGGGCGACTCATGGAGGAGTGGCAAGGTGGTTACACTGTAGTGGCGGGTCGAAGACGAATGCGGCGGCTCAGTGAGGGGCAGCCGATTCGAGGCACACTGAGGCGGCCTGCCGGCGAGGCGCGACTGAGCTAGCGTCAGGTTGAAGAGGAACGGGCGGTTGAATGTTTGACGTGGAGTACCCGAAGTGGCAGGAAGAGCCACAATGGAGGAAGTAGATTCAATGGCGAAGGTGAGCCGGCGTGGGCGTGCTCAGAGACTGGTCGTGGCCAAGCAGCTCCAGGCGGCACCGTAGCAGAGGCGGGTTAAGGCCAAGGCAATTTGACGAGGCTGCAACCGTGGAAATAGGAGGCCACGGCCGCGGTGGCAGAGGTAACTCGCTGCAGCACTACTCCAATGTCAGGACCCCGACTCGATGCCACATAGGTCTAGCATGTAACACCTCATATCACTTTGCGGCCTCACGCATGGTATTCCCACGGGTGTCGTCTTACTTTTGCCCGGGACCGTTTGCGCCTTTTGGCACACGTATATGATAGTGTCGCTAGCATCCATATGATAAGGAGCCCGGGCTGACATGGCTAGTCGTAAACCCAAAGTGGCACAGACTTATAGGGACAGGCATCCACGACCCAGCAACGAACGTGTCGGTCATCAGCAAGTGGGTCCGGGCTGTAGCACTGGGCTAGCAGGACTCCGGTAAACCGGGCTGTAGCGGGCTAACAGGACTCCGGTACTCAATGCGTGACATTTCCCGAAGGGACAGACACATGAACGAAGAAGGACACATGCCGGCCAGCCTAAGTGTTCCGGAGCAGTAGCAAGCTACCATGGCTCAGTGGTAACACTAGGAGACATTTCCCGGTAAGAGAGGCTACTAAAGATAAACAACTAGATAGTCAGATCCCACACATACCAAGCATTTCAATCATACACACAATATGCTCGATATGTGCAAATACAACAAGGCATCACAACATGACTCTACGACACAAGTACTTTATTTAAGGCTCAGAGAGCCATACATAACATACACATAGGTACGGGTCACACGACCCAGCATTCAAGTCATACAGTCATACAAACCAGCAGCGGAAGTAACTTGTCTGAGTACAGACAACTAGTAAAATAAAAGAGGCTTGGAAAGCCTAGCTATACTACGTGGTCCTTCACAAGCTCAGGATCACCACCTGGGCCTTAGCCTACTCATCGATGTCAACGTCTACGAAGAACCCATCAGAAGGGGTTGCAGCGTCTTCTGTAAAAATGTAAATTGTAGCAACATGAGTACAAAAGTACTCAACAAGACTTACATCAGATCCTACATACATGCACATTATCAAGAAGGGTTGGTGGAGTTATTGCAGCAAGCCAGCTTTGACTCTTGGCTAGGCTATCCTACGAGACTCCAACTTGAAATGGTTTTGCGCACACGAGTCCACTACTCACCACTTCAATACACTACCGAGGATCCACCTCCGTCTTCCTACGGAAGAGCCATCCTCGGCACTCACACTTATCTTGAGGCTTTTAGTAGTTTCCATTTACTTGTCTATGAATTGTATAGGCAACCAAGTAGTCCTTTACCGCAGACGCGGCTATTCGAATAGATCATGATAACCCTGCAGGGGTGTACTTCTTCATACATGTTTCCACCACTTAGCGTCTGCACACGACATGTGCTCGACAGACTTCAAGCGAAAGCCGACATGGGTGTAGACCACGACCTACCTAAACACCTAAGTCTCCAATCCAGGTTTATCGCCTATCTAGGTTCCATCCACAGGGAGTCCGGCCGAGGTTTCCCATACGGCCCCGAATGATGTGTACAGGGTTCTCGAGATACCTAACGGGTATTCGATACACCGTGCCACGTACCTACCGCATCACAGCCCACCCCTACGGTCAGCGCTGTCCATGGCCTCCAGTAGGCTACAAACACCAGAAACTACTTGCAACTCCTGGACAGAGAACTAGGGTGAATAAGAAGTCGAGCGGGGTCATATTTCAGGGCCCAATGCATGGTAGTAGCTGTATCTTAAATCACACATACAGATCGCAGTGCTTAAGGTCGGCTTCAATGAAACAACCCACCATGTACTCCTACATGGCCTCTCATCGATACCTTTACCAAATCGTGTTCACCACATCACTCTCATTACCGACATAATCATTTCACTCTAGCCCATCACCCAGATGAACCAGACCTGACACGACTCTAAGCATAGCAGGCATAGCAAGGTAGGAACAACACATACATATGGCTCAATCAACTCCTACACATGCTAGTGGGTTTCATCTAGTTACTGTGGCAATGACAGGTCATGCAGAGGAAATGGGTTCAACTACCGCAGCACACAGCAGTTTGAAACGCGTTGTCTTAATGCAGTAAAAGAGAGCAAGAGCGGGAACATGGGATTGTATCGATATGATCAAATGGTTGGTTGCTTGCCTGATGGTTCGATGCACTGATATGGTTCTTCGCTAGGGTAATCACGGTACTCCTCGGAGGCAGAACCTGCCGCAAAGAACACCGATACACAGCCATCACCAAACAATGTGTGACAATATGATGCATGCATGAAACATGGCAATATGAGTGTGTTGGGCTAATGCAACTAAGACCAGAAGGGTTTGAACCAATTTGAACCAAAGATTCAAATTTCAAACTCATACATGGCCCTTTAAAGTGTTTTATCTTGTTCTGCATAAAACAGCAAGTTCACTTGTTTAATCATGCATGAAAACAGTACAGATGGATAGATTGGATTTTTCTGATCATTTTTCATATATAACTTGTCTGATTTGGAGTTACAGATTAAAAGTTATGAATTTTTGAAGTTTAAACTATATTATGGAATTTCCTATATTAGAATAAATCCAGAAATTAATTTATTGCGTCAACCATGCGTCAGAATGACGTCAGGGTCAACGGAGGCGTCCAGGTCAAACCTGACTGTGGGTCCAGGGTGTCAGGGTAATTAGTTTAGTTTAAAGTTTAACTAAAACTAACCCTATTTAGTTAACAGGGCTGGGCCCCACCTGTCATTGACTCATCGGGGTCAACCAGGGCCCACCCGCGGTCAAAGCCAGGTCGGCTGCATCGGTGTTTAGCCGCTGACGAGCCAGACGCGGCGGCGGAAGTGGTTTTTGCCGTTCCGGCAACCAAACGAGTCGCGGAGGCCATCGGAGTGGAGCTGAGGACGAGCCGCAGCTCTTGGTGGAGTCCGTTGGGGTCGGGGTGGCCGGAGTTGGCGCCGGCGACGACTTTGGCGGCCACCGGAGTTCGGCCGAAGGCGAACTTGACGCTAGAGGGGTCGGTGAGGTGCGGGGAGTAGCTGGTTAGGTGCTACGTGACGTGGTGAGCATGATGGACACCAAGTTGTGGCCGGAGGGTGACCGGGAGCATGTCGGCGACAAGCTCCGCGGCGGTGGGTGCGGTTGAGCTCCGGGAGGTCATTACACAGCTCGGGAGCAAGAAAAGAAGGGAGGGGAAGATGGTTAAGCTCACGGGGAGTTCGACGAAACACTTGGTGCGGCCGGGGACGGGCCGGAGCGACGACGGCGTTGAAGGGGATCTCCAGCGACGGCGGTTCGGTCGAGGTCGATGCGGTGGGCTCGGGCCTTGCAAGCGCTCGGGGCTTGGCTTGCTCTAAGGAGAGGAGGGTGGCGGAGCTCCTGGACACGGCGGCACGACGTGGGGTTGACGGAGGGCGTGGCTACGGCGAGGGGGTGGCGGCGATGGCGTCGGCCATGGCGGGGGAACGCGAGAGAGAGGAGTTGGGGAAGAATGGAGGTGTCCTGGGGGTTCACGGCTCGACGTGGAGTTCATCCATCCAGCAACGAAGCGAGGAGGTGAAGCAGGGCGACGGCCAGCTGCGTGGCGCACGCTGCGGCCGCCGTCGGGCACCTGCCTGCCTGCCTGGCCGGCAAGCAGCTCGCTGGCGCGGCGCTGGGCTGGGCCGGCAGGTGGGCCGGGTGCTGGGCGCCAGGTAAGTTTTTTGTTATTTCTCCTATTTTCTATTTTTTTAATTCCTCTGCAACTTTGTTGAATTATTAAAAATACTTAGGCAACTCCTAAAGTCACCAAACTACTCCTGGTCCATAGTTGGATTATTTCCAACATGAAACATTTTAGTTTGGAGATATTTGAGCATTTGAAATATTTTATATAATTTTAAATGCCCAAATTCAAATATCTATGATTTAATTCAAAGACCCTAAGATGACCTAGGAAAATGTGCACCACTTTTGGCAGAGGTTCTGAACCAAGACAAAAATGATGGGCATTTTAGAAGGGCATTTCAAGTTCATTGAAAAAGTTTTTAGTAAACCCTAGTTGGTTTCAGAGGGGGCTGGGGGTTCTGTCATCCCCATTTCAGGTTTCTGATGAAAGAATAGACATGATGCAACACTCTAATGCATGAACTAGCTAGGGTGTGACATCCAAGGCGGGGGCGGTTCGCCCACGGCAGATCATGATGGCTCAAAGCAGCAGAGGCGGGACCCACGGGTCGACAACGGTGGCAGGCCGCTTAGCGCGGGATCGATGGAAATAGAAGGTGACCTGGCGCAGCGGCGGTTCATAAGTGCAGCGGCGGCGGCGGCAGGGCCCAGGCCGGCCGTAACGGTTTAGAGGCAAGTCACTGCGGCGGTTCAGCATCGCAGGCTGGTGATGCAGTGAGTCATAACAACGGTGGAGGTGACCCGGCTGGGGCGATTCATAAACCGGCCGCGGGCAGCGTGAGTCGGCCAGAGGCAAAGGCCGCAGCAGTGAAGGCATCTGGCGGCTAAAGGCGCGGGCAACGAGTAAGGCTGCGGTAGCGGCAGCGGCTCAACACTGCGGCCCAAGATGACCACTTTGAAACAGAGGTAAGGCCAAACTGGGTTAGCAGCTTCTACACTCGAAGTGGCATTGTGTGATGACGGTTGTAGTTTCCATCTCCAGTAGATTTGATTGATTCTCTGGGCTCGAACCTGAAGCATGGTCGCAATCTGCACTGTCTTTTGTTTGATCTCAGAGAGCCATATCAATTTAACTCCTGCAGGATTTGTACGGTACAAAGAGCAGGAGCCCCAACGTATTTAACCCTCTGTATTGTACGCGCGGGAAAACATATAGTCTGATCCAGCCATTGTAAAACTTTGCAGTGGAATTCCTGAAGAATCTTTGACCCGGTGACTTGTTGTGCCGTATGAAGGCGAAAACTTCAACTCGTCTCAATCTAGTCTGGCACATGCTTTCTCAACGAGGTGGCTTGGTATGGCCACAGGAGCAGTGAGTCGATGAAGCGGGGGACCACGATGGCGGTTTGAGGCAAGGCGGCCGTGAGCGACTTGCAGCAGATATAAGCAGCATGGTCAAAGCGGAGAGCGGCAGCGCCGGCTTGGCCACGGCGGCTTATGGCAGTAGAGGACGGTAGAGACGAGCCGGTGTTGGAGTACAGTAGCCAGCGCGCCTCGGCGGGTCAACGGCGCAGGCAAACCAGGCGGGTCCACGGCAAAGGCGAGCTGCTGGCTTGGAGTTACCCCAGAAGCGAGGTAAGGCCGCAGTAGTGGCATGCCGTCAACTCGGAGGTAGCTCAGAGCGGTTCGTAGACGGCTTGGCAACTTAGCAGAACGACGCTTGGAGCGGTGGGTTAAAGCCATGGCGGGTTGACCGGGGCGGTGTCTTGACAAGGCGGAGGTGGGTCGCGGCGAACCTCGGTAGAAGAGCAGACCGGCCCCGAGACATTTGAGCATTTGAAATATTTTATATAATTTTAAATGCCCAAATTCAAATATCTATGATTTAATTCAAAGACCCTAAGATGACCTAGGAAAATGTGCACCACTTTTGGCAGAGGTTCTGAACCAAGACAAAAATGATGGGCATTTTAGAAGGGCATTTCAGGTTCATTGAAAAAGTTTTTAGTAAACCCTAGTTGGTTTCAGAGGGGGCTGGGGGTTCTGTCATCCCCATTTCAGGTTTCTGATGAAAGAATAGACATGATGCAACACTCTAATGCATGAACTAGCTAGGGTGTGACAACTCACCCCCACTCAAAAGAATCTCGTCCCGAGATTTGGGTTCCTCCGGAAAGAAGGCGGGATACTCGAGTCGAAGACGATCCTCCCTTTCCCAAGTTGCTTCATCCTCAGAATGGTGCGACCATTAAACTTTGAGAAACTTGATATTATGACGTCGAGTGGTACGCTCGGCCTGATCGAGGATACGAATGGGGTACTCTCGATACGTGAGATTATCTTGGAGATCAAGCGTTTCGTGGTCCACTCCACGGATAGGATCCGAGAAGCAACGCCTGAGTTGAGAAACGTGGAAGACATCGTGGACTCTGGAGAGATGCGGAGGTAGTTCCAACTTGTAGGCAACTTCTCCTCGTTTAGCGAGAATACGAAAAGGTCCAATGTAACGGGGAGCCAATTTGCCTTTGATACCGAAATGATGGGTTCCCTTCAGAGGAGTAACCCGAAGGTAAGCCTTCTCGTCAACCTCGAAAGTCATAGCCTTATGTTTTCGGTCATATTGACTCTTTTGACGAGATTGGGCTGTTTTCAACTTTTCACGAACGATGCGAACTTGCTCTTCTGCTTCCTGGATCATATCCGGGCCAAAGAATTGTCTTTCCCCGGTTTCTGACCAATTAAGGGGTGTTCGACACCGTCGTCCATAGAGAACTTCAAAAGGGGCTTTACCCAAGCTAGATTGATAGCTGTTGTTGTAAGCAAATTCGGCAAATGGAAGGCATTTCTCCCATTCCATTCCGAATGAGATAACAGAGGCTCGAAGCATGTCTTCTAGGATCTGGTTGACGCGTTCTACTTGACCACTTGATTGAGGGTGAAAAGCGGTGCTAAAGGAAAGGCAGGTTCCCATAGCATTTTGGAAACTTTCCCAAAATTGAGAGGTGAAAAGACTTCCTCGATCCGAGTTAATTTCCAAAGGAACACCATGGAGAGACACTATTCGGGAGATGTACAAGTCTGCTAACTGACTAGCAGTTATACTCTCACGAACAGGTAAGAAATGGGCTACCTTGGAAAGACGATCGACAACGACGAAGATAGCATTATTCCCTCTCTTGGTCCTGGGAAAACCGGTAATGAAATCCATACCAATTTTATCCCATTTCCATTCAGGAATAGCTAGGGGTTGAAGGGTGCCAGCAGGCCGTTGATGCTCTGCTTTTACACGACGGCAGACGTCGCAATTAGCAATATACTGAGCAATTTCTCTCTTCATCCTAGTCCACCAGAACCTCTGGCGTAGGTCCTGATACATCTTGGTACTACCGGGATGAATGGTGAGAGGAGATTCATGAGCCTCCTTAAGGATCAACTGCCGTAGATGCTGGTTCTTGGGAACCACTAAACGGTTCTCAAAGTACACAACACCATGATCATTTGTGGAGAAACATCTAGCACCTCCGCTAGCAATGTTCTCCTTGATCTTAGATATTCCCTTATCTCGCTTTTGGGCAGCGATAATTTGATCCGTAAGAGTAGGTTTCGCCACCAAGGTGGAAAGAAATCCTTGAGGAACAATGTGAAGGTTAAGCTTCCGAAATTCCTCATGGAGAAGCGGTTGACTTTGTTGTAACATCAGGTTGTTACAATAAGATTTACGACTTAGCGCATCATCCATGACGTTGGCTTTCCCTGGGGTGTAAGTTATTCCTAAGTCGAAATCTGTGATCAACTCGACCCAACGTCTTTGCCTGAGATTCAAATCCGGTTGGGTGAAGATGTACTTCAGACTTTGGTGATCAGTGAATATTTCGCAACGATTACCGAGGAGGTAATGTCGCCAGGTTTTAAGTGCATAGACTACAGCTGCAAGCTCTAGATCATGAGTAGGATAATTCTCCTCATGTGGGTGCAATTGCCGTGAAGCGTAAGCAATTACGTGTCGATCTTGCATGAGAATGCAACCTAGTCCTTGTCGCGAGGCGTCGCAGTAGATAACAAAGTCCTTAGAGAAATCTGGCGGTACCAGTACGAGAGCAGAAGTCAGGCGTCTTTTCAGTTCCTGAAAGCTGTGCTCACATTGTGGAGTCCATTCGAACTTTTTATCTTTCTTGAGGAGTTCGGTTAGAGGTTTCGCGACTTTGGAGAAATTTTCGACAAAGCGATGGCAATAGCTCGCTAAGCCTAGAAAATTCCGAACTTGCTTGACCGATTCAGGTGGAGTCCAATTAAGGACGGCTTGAACTCGCTCAGGGTTAACAGCAATACCTTTACCAGATATTACATGACCCAGATAGGTCACTTCTGACAACCAAAATTCACATTTAGAAAATTTGGCATAAAGACGATGCTCTCAAAGTTTCTTCAACACTAGCCTTAGATGTTCGGCATGTTCTTCCTCGTTCTTGGAGTAGATGAGTATATCATCGAGATAAACCACGACGAATTTATCCAAATACTCCATGAAGATTGAGTTCATTAACCGAGAAAAGGTGGCTGGAGCGTTGGTTAAACCGAAAGACATGACGGTGTACTCGTATTGGCCATAACGAGTAACAAAGGCCGTTTTAGGAATGTCCCCGTTCCTGATTTTGATTTGATGGTAGCCCAACCTCAAATCCATTTTGGAGAAGATTGAGGATCCAGCGAGCTGATCATACAGGTCGTTGATCCTGGGGAGCGGATATTTGTTCTTGATTGTGACCAAATTGACAGGTCGATAATCTACAACTATCCGGTCCGTACCATCCTTCTTCTTGACGAAGAGGACGGGGCAAGCCCACGGAGATGAACTAGGTCGGATGAAACCCTTTTTCAAGGACTCATCGAGTTGTTTCTTAAGCTCGGCTAGTTCTAGTGGTGCCATCTTATAGGGTCTTCTAGCAATCGGGACGGTTCCTGGAATGAGGTCTATTACGAACTCAACATCCCTGTCAGGTGGAACACCTGGCAATTCCTCTGGGAAGACATCCGGGAAGTCACGGACTACCGGAACGTCCTCAAGGTCTGGCAAAGGGCTGGCGTTAAGAGAATATAACTGTCGCTTGGCTATTCGGGTCAAGACATTGACTATCTTCCCCGAAGGATGGGTGAGTTGAACAGTCCTAGAGAAGCAATCAATTTTGGCATGATGGGCTGACATCCAGTCCATACCCAAGATGATATTAATGTCTGAAGATTTGAGAGCTATCAAAGATGCAAGGAAAACAAGTCTGTCGACTTGGATTTCATTTCCATGACTTACCCTGGAGGTTTGCCATTTGGATCCCGGAGTTTGAATTACCATAGAGGTGGGCATCTCACAAAATGTGGTGTTATGCAGACGAGCATAGCTCTCGGATATAAATGAATGAGATGCTCCTGTATCGAAAAGAACAGATGCCAGGTGGCAATTAACAAGGAGCGTACCGAGAACGACGTTGGGATCCTCTTGAGCTTCTTCGGCAGAGATACAGTTGACATGGCCACGTGCAGTGGTGGCCGGCTTGGCGTAGAACACTTTCCCTGTCGGCTTGCCACGGCCAACAGCTTTAGCAGATTGGTTGGGGTTGGTCTGGGGACACTCGCGCATATAGTGGCCAGATTCCCCACACTTAAAACAAGTCACGGAACTGGTGCGTGGAGGAGCATTGCTGGTTGGACCACCATAGGGCTTGGCTGGTGCAAACTGTTGAACGGGGCGAGGCGCCTGGAAGGATGGCCTCGGTGTGAACCTGGGTGGCAAGGCAGTGTTAGGCACCCACACGCGGCGCTTCTGAGGACCAGCACCGGATGAGGAACCCATGTCACGGCCATGCTTGCGTGTTGCGTCATAATCAGTCTGACCAGTCTCAGCACTGATGGCATTGTTAACAAGCTTCTGAAAAGATGTGCACTCATGCAGATGGAGGTCGCGGCGAAGGTCATGACTAAGTCCCTTACGGAACCTTGCTTGCTTCTTGGCATCAGTAGAGACTTCCTCAGTTGCATATCGTGCGAGGTTACCGAACTCCCTGCTGTAAGCATCCACAGAGAGTCGGCCTTGAGTGAAACTGCAAAATTCCTCACGCTTACGGTCCATGAGACCCTCCGGAATGTGATGTTCACGGAAAGCCTCGCTAAATTCAGCCCAAGTAGTGACATGGTCCGCTGGGCGCATAGCTCCATAATTCTCCCACCATAGACTGGCGGGGCCTTCAAGATGATATGCAGCAAAGGTGACCTTGTCAGCCTCAGCTACTAGCGCAGAATGCAGTTTGTGAGAAATACTGCGAAGCCAGTCATCAGCGTCGAGAGGCTCGACGGAGTGGTGGAACGTGGGTGGATGTAACTTGATGAAATCACTGAGTGACACCAAGTTAGTCCTCTGATGGTGTGCTGTGTTCTGTTCAATACGCTCCAACAAACGGTTGGTCTCCCGCTTGTTTCTCTCGGCTTCCAGCATAACTTCGGCTAGGGAAGGAGGGTGAGGCAGGTTTGCATTCCCGACTTCACTGCCTTCGGCCTGCTCTTGGGAAATAGGGTTATTGCGCGTGTTGACCATCCTAGGTAAACAAGACAATGATTTAGTCAGAATGATAAGATTCCGACATAGAATATAGAATGTAAGGAATAACTCGGAATGCAAGATGATCATCCGTATGACATGGTAGATACAGAAACTGCTCCTTTTATTCCATCGTCATACACACCATACAAGGTTTAGTACAAGACCAAACAAGGTACTATTACGGTGAAAAGAGGATTACATCTCATCGGAGGCATCCCAAGCTCCTATACATTATTTTTCTACACCTCCGGAAGGCGGTACAAACTAGGTCATATCCCACGAGTCACGCAGGACGATAGACGACACCGCTAGCACGAACTAGTGATACTACCACTAACTCAGACCGATCCGTAGTAGTCCTCGTAGAAGTCACCTCCATAGCCTGGAAGCTCAACATGATCATCCGGGAACAGACGATCTCGCGGAGCTTGTGGACCATAGGGGCTAGGATGAGGTCTTGGACCAACAGACGGTGGCCTGCGGGGACCACGAGGTGGGGTGATGCCTCCTACATCACGCCAACCCATCATGTCTGGCAGAGCAGATCTCACAGGGTAGAGATCGCGCATATCCGAATATCCAGCTTGCACAGCCGGTGCAAACCGAGTCAAAGTGGCCCAATGGTCAGCACGGGTATTGAAAAGCTCTAGCCTCAAGGCCCGACTTTCACGGTCCTTATCCTCGAGCATCTCAGCAGTGGTGCGAGTCCGTGAATCCTCCTGAGTGGGGTCAGCATAGATAGCCTGGAGATACCCTTGTGCTCCCGGAAGTGACGCTGGCATATACCGGAAATCAGAGTCCCGAAATAGCCCAGTCCTGACTCGCATGATGGTCATCATAGAGTAGGCGGCATCCTGCACAGCCATCTCAATAGTAACCCCGAGTCCATAGGAGCAGTGAAGGGGCTCGGTGGATCCAGGATAAGATGGAAATATCCTGACAGTGCAGAGATACTGGCTTTGATTAAAGTCTCGAAATTGCTCTTCGACCGTGTACTCAGGATACCAACGGTATCCAGCCTCAGTCATTACCCTGACCAACATGGCAGTATGGCCGGGTACATCTAGGCATCGAGTCAGGCGAACCACTTGATTGAGGTCGCGAGTGGCCATCTGAAAGCACAACCATAATGCAAAGGCATTAGAATTTCTAGCAAAATTTCGACAGCATAACAGCTGTAAATGCTCAAAAAGGATTTTGAGACATTTGACAAAGGATTTCATACACACTCAACAACATCATATCAAAGTTCTGGGTCCATCCTAGCAACATAATGTGGTAGTAGAACTGAACTAGGCTTGTATCCATCAAACCTATAAGGTACTACTGATTAGTAACACGTGAACCTGATAGAGAGAAAAGATCCTAATTCCTTAACCCCCGGTGGAAGAATAGACTGATTCAGATCAGAATGTCATAAGATAAAGAAGTAAAAGAGCCTTACGTTCCAACCCACAAACAATTCCCCTACATATAACTAAAGAATTTCTAGACTCAACATCGACCAGTTTGGCTTGGAGAACCTACAGGCAGTCCGGCTCTGATGCCAACGCTGTCAGGACCCCGACTCGATGCCACATAGGTCTAGCATGTAACACCTCATATCACTTTGCGGCCTCACGCACGGTATTCCCACGGGTGTCGTCTTACTTTTGCCCGGGACCGTTTGCGCCTTTTGGCACACGTATATGATAGTGTCGCTAGCATCCATATGATAAGGAGCCCGGGCTGACATGGCTAGTCGTAAACCCAAAGTGGCACAGACTTACAGGGACAGGCATCCATGACCCAGCAACGAACGTGTCGATCATCAGCAAGTGGGTCCGGGCTGTAGCACTGGGCTAGCAGGACTCCGGTAAACCGCGCTGTAGTGGGCTAACAGGACTCGGGTACTCAATGCGTGACATTTCCCGAAGGGACAGACACAGGAATGAAGAAGGACACATGCCGGCCAGCCTAAGTGTTCCGGAGCAGTAGCAAGCTACCATGGCTCAGTGGTAACACTAGGAGACATTTCCCGGTAAGAGAGGCTACTAAAGATAAACAACTAGATAGTCAGATCCCACACATACCAAGCATTTCAATCATACACACAATATGCTTGATATGTGCAAATACAACAAGACATCACAACATGACTCTACGACACAAGTACTTTATTTAAGGCTCAGAGAGCCATACATAACATACAGATAGGTACGGGTCACACGACCCAGCATTCAAGTCATACAGTCATACAAACCAGCAGCGGAAGTAACTTGTCTGAGTACAGACAACTAGTAAAATAAAAGAGGCTTGGAAAGCCTAGCTATACTACGTGGTCCTTCACAAGCTCAGGATCACCACCTGGGCCTTAGCCTACTCATTGATGTCAACGTCTACGAAGAACCCATCAGAAGGGGTTGCAGCGTCTTCTGTAAAAATGTAAATTATAGCAACATGAGTACAAAAGTACTCAGCAAGACTTACATCAGATCCTACATACATGCACATTATCAAGAAGGGTTGGTGGAGTTATTGCAGCAAGCCAGCTTTGACTCTTGGCTAGGCTATCCTACGAGACTCCAACTTGAAATGGTTTTGCGCACATGAGTCCACTACTCACCACTTCAATACACTACCGAGGATCCACCTCCGTCTTCCTACGGAAGAGCCATCCTCGGCACTCACACTTATCTTGAGGCTTTTAGTAGTTTCCATTTACTTGTCTATGAACTGTATAGGCAACCAAGTAGTCCTTTACCGCGGACGCGGCTATTCGAATAGATCATGATAACCCTGCAGGGGTGTACTTCTTCATACATGTTTCCACCACTTAGCGTCTGCACACGACATGTGCTCGGCAGACTTCAAGCGAAAGCCGACGTGGGTGTAGACCACGACCTACCTAAACACCTAAGTCTCCAATCCAGGTTTATCGCCTATCCAGGTTCCATCCGCAGGGAGTCCGGCCGAGGTTTCCCATACGGCCCCGAACGATGTGTACAGGGTTCTCGAGATACCTAACGGGTATTCGATACACCGTGCCATGTACCTACTGCATCACAGCCCACCCCTACAGTCAGCGCTGTCCACAGCCTCCAGTAGGCTACAAACACCAGAAACTACTTGCAACTCCTGGACAGAGAACTAGGGTGAATAAGAAGTCGAGCGGGGTCATATTTCAGGGCCCAATGCATGGTAGTAGCTGTATCTTAAATCACACATACAGATCTCAGTGCTTAAGGTAGGCTTCAATGAAACAACCCACCATGTACTCCTACATGGCCTCTCATCGATACCTTTACCAAATTGTGTTCACCACATCACTCTCATTACCGACATAATCATTTCACTCTAGCCCATCACCCAGATGAACCAGACCTGACATGACTCTAAGCATAGCAGGCATAGCAAGGTAGGAACAACACATACATATGGCTCAATCAACTCCTACACATGCTAGTGGGTTTCATCTAGTTACTGTGGCAATGACAGGTCATGCAGAGGAAATGGGTTCAACTACCGCAGCACACAGCAATTTGAAACGCGTTGTCTTAATGCAGTAAAAGAGAGCAAGAGCGGGAACATGGGATTGTATCGATATGATCAAATGGTTGGTTGCTTGCCTGATGGTTCGATGCACTGATATGGTTCTTCGCTAGGGTAATCACGGTACTCCTCGGAGGCAGAACCTGCCGCAAAGAACACCGATACACAGCCATCACCAAACAATGTGCGACAATATGATGCATGCATGAAACATGGCAATATGAGTGTGTTGGGCTAATGCAACTAAGACCAGAAGGGTTTGAACCAATTTGAACCAAAGATTCAAATTTCAAACTCATACATGGCCCTTTAAAGTGTTTTATCTTGTTCTGCATAAAACAGCAAGTTAACTTGTTTAATCATGCATGAAAACAGTACAGATGGATAGATTGGATTTTTCGGATCATTTTTCATATATAACTTGTCTGATTTGGAGTTACAGATTAAAAGTTATGAATTTTTGAAGTTTAAACTATATTCTGGAATTTCCTATATTAGAATAAATCCAGAAATTAATTTATTGCGTCAGCCATGCGTCAGAATGACGTCAGGGTCAACGGAGGCGTCCAGGTCAAACCTGACTGTGGGTCCAGGGTGTCAGGGTAATTAGTTTAGTTTAAAGTTTAATTAAAACTAACCCTATTTAGTTAACAGGGCTGGGCCCCACCTGTCATTGACTCATCGGGGTCAACCAGGGCCCACCCGCGGTCAAAGCCAGGTCGGCTGCATCGGCGTTTAGCCGCCGGCGAGCCAGACGCGGCGGCGGAAGTGGTTTTTGCCGTTCCGGCAACCAAACGAGTCGCGGAGGCCATCAGAGTGGAGCTGAGGACGAGCCGCAGCTCTTGGTGGAGTCCGTTGGGGTCGGGGTGGCCGGACTTGGCGCCGGCGACGACTTTGGCGGCCACCAGAGTTCGGCCGAAGGCAAACTTGACGCTAGAGGGCTCGGTGAGGTGCGGGGAATAGCTGGTTAGGTGCTACGTGACGTGGTGAGCATGATGGACACCAAGTTGTGGCCGGAGGGTGACCGGGAGCACGTCGGCGACGAGCTCCGCGGCGGTGGGTGCGGTTGAGCTCCGGGAGGTCATTACACAGCTCGGGAGCAAGAAAAGAAGGGAGGGGAAGATGGTTAAGCTCACGGGGAGTTCGACGAAACACTTGGTGCGGCCGGGGACGGGCCGGAGCGACGACGGCGTTGAAGGGGATCTCCGGCGACGGCGGTTCGGTCGATGTCGATGCGGTGGGCTCGGGTCTTGCGAGCGCTCGGGGCTCGGCTTGCTCGAAGGAGAGGAGGGTGGCGGAGCTCCTGGACACGGCGGCACGACGTGGGGTTGACGGAGGGCGTGGCTACGGCGAGGGGGTGGCGGCGATGGCGTCGGCCATGGCGGGGGAACGCGAGAGAGAGGAGTTGGGGAAGAATGGAGGTGTCCTGGGGGTTCACGGCTCGACGTGGAGTTCATCCATCCAGCAACGAAGCGAGGAGGTGAAGCAGGGCGACGGCCAGCTGCGTGGCGCACGCTGCGGCCGCCGTCGGGCACCTGCCTGCCTGCCTGGCCGGCAAGCAGCTCGCTGGCGCGGCGCTGGGCTGGGCCGGCAGGTGGGCCGGGTGCTGGGCGCCAGGTAAGTTTTTTGTTATTTCTCCTGTTTTCTGTTTTTTTAATTCCTCTGCAACTTTGTTGAATTATTAAAAATACTTAGGCAACTCCTAAAATCAGCAAACTACTCCTGGTCCATAGTTG
This sequence comes from Triticum dicoccoides, assembly GCF_002162155.2. NCBI lineage: Eukaryota > Viridiplantae > Streptophyta > Magnoliopsida > Poales > Poaceae > Triticum > Triticum dicoccoides. The sequence goes on from NC_041382.1 coordinate 342,851,614, forward strand.
GATTATTTCCAACATGAAACATTTTAGTTTGGAGATATTTGAGCATTTGAAATATTTTATATAATTTTAAATGCCCAAATTCAAATATCTATGATTTAATTCAAAGACCCTAAGATGACCTAGGAAAATGTGCACCACTTTTGGCAGGGGTTCTGAACCAAGACAAAAATGATGGGCATTTCAGGTTCAATGAAAAAGTTTTTAGTAAACCCTAGTTGGTTTCAGAGGGGGCTGGGGGTTCTGTCATCCCCATTTCAGGTTTCTGATGAAAGAATAGACATGATGCAATACTCTAATGCATGAACTAGCTAGGGTGTGACATCCAAGGCGGGGGCGATTCGCCCACGGCAGATCATGATGGCTCAAAGCAGCAGAGGCGGGACCCACGGGTCGACAACGGTGGCAGGCCGCTTAGCGCGGGATTGATGGAAATAGAAGGTGACCTGGCGCAGCGGCGGTTCATAAGTGCAGCGGCGGCGGCGGCAGGGCCCAGGCCGGCCGTAACGGTTTAGAGGCAAGTCACTGCGGCGGTTCAGCATCGCAGGCTGGTGATGCAGTGAGTCATAACAACGGTGGAGGTGACCCGGCTGGGGTGATTCATAAACCGGCCGCGGGCAGCGTGAGTCGGCCAGAGGCAAAGGCCGCAGCAGTGAAGGCATCTGGCGGCTAAAGGCGCGGGCAATGAGTAAGGCTGCGGTAGCGGCAGCGGCTCGACACTGCGGCCCAAGATGACCACTTTGAAACAGAGGTAAGGCCAAACTGGGTTAGCAGCTTCTACACTCGAAGTGGCGTTGTGTGATGACGGTTGTAGTTTCCATCTCCAGTAGATTTGATTGATTCTCTGGGCTCGAACCTGAAGCATGGTCGCAATCTGCACTGTCTTTTGTTTGATCTCAGAGAGCCATATAAATTTAACTCCTGCAGGATTTGTACGGTACAAAGAGCAGGAGCCCCAACGTATTTAACCCTCTGTATTGTACGCGCGCGGGAAAACATATAGTCTGATCCAGCCATTGTAAAACTTTGTAGTGGAATTCCTGAGGAATCTTTGACCCGGTGACTTGTTGTGCCGTATGAAGGCGAAAACTTCAACTCGTCTCAATCTAGTCTGGCACATGCTTTCTCAACGAGGTGGCTTGGTATGGCCACAGGAGCAGTGAGTCGACGAAGCGGGGGACCACGATGGCGGTTTGAGGCAAGGCGGCCGTGAGCGACTTGCAGCAGATATAAGCAGCGTGGTCAAAGTGGAGAGCGGCAGTGCCGGCTCGGCCACGGCGGCTTATGGCAGTAGAGGACGGTAGAGACGAGCCGGTGTTGGAGTACAGTAGCCAGCGCGCCTCGGCGGGTCAACGGCGCAGGCGAACCAGGCGTATCCACGGCAAAGGTGAGCTGCTGGCTTGGAGTTACCCTAGAAGCGAGGTAAGGCCGCAGTAGTGGCATGCCGTCAACTCGGAGGTAGCTCAGAGCGGTTCGGAGATGGCTTGGCAACTTAGTAGAACGACGCTTGGAGCGGTGGGTTAAAGCCATGGCGGGTTGACCGGGGCGGTGTCTTGACAAGGCGGAGGTGGGTCGCGGCGAACCTCGGTAGAAGAGTAGACCGGCCCCGAGAGAAGGTAGGCCCGGCTCGGAACGGCTTCGGGTGTAACTTGACGCACCACAACAGGGGCGACTTAGCAAAAAACAACACCGACCACTAGTTAAAAACCATCTTGACTCCACGCGTGACTCTACAAGTAGTAGTAATTAGCTCTTTTTGGCAGCGATTAAGAGGCCGAGTCGTGGTTGGTTTGACTCCGCTGTCACTTATGTCAGCGACCGTAGCAAATATTGATGCCTTCGGTTTCGAAGGATCACCGGATCCTCAGTGACTTAACCCTAATTTCCCTTGAACTCAAAACCTCGCCCGGGCATTAGATCCGACTGCTGTTTTAGACTGATAAACTCAAAACTGATGCAAATCTTTCCAAGCCGGTTTCTCTTCATCCAGAAAATTATGAACTTCTCGATCCCTGAGAAAAGATCCCTCCAAGAACTCATCACCACCGTGCGCAGGCCCCACGGTGGGCGCCAACTGTCGTGGAATTGTCACGGCAGATGTCCTAGTGTGAGGACTTAGTCGTGAGGCCAACGCATCTATGTGGTAGCTTGAGAGGGGTTGATCGGAATCGAGAGACGCAACACAAGACAAGGATTTAGATAGCTTCGGGCCCCGGGAAACATCATCCGGTAACGACCCTACATGCTGTTCGTGGTTAGGTCTTATTATCATAATGAGGGAGTCGCCGTAAACCGGCTCTCCTAGTTATGTCTAGCCTTAAGATTCTCCTCTCTTCTCTTGGGGTGCCCTGCCCCTCCTTATATAAGTTGAAGGGGCGGGTCACATGTAGAGTCCATCTCGGACTAAGACTTAAACTATTCAGACTTCTCTTCATGGGCTTCTTAACATCTTGGGCTTCTTAACATCTGCCGGGTTACCATTTGACTTACCATATGACTTATCATCTGTCGGGTTATGATCTGACTAAACATCTGCCGGGTTATGATGTGACTTAACATCTGCCGGTTTATGATCTCACTTAACATCTGCCTTATCATCTGCCTTAACATCTGCCGGGTTACGATCTGACTTAACATCTACCGGGTTATGATCTGACTTAACATCTGCCTTAACATCTACTGGGTTAGGATCTGACTTAACTGTCCCAGCTGGGTCATAACTTCCTCCGGGTCATATTGCAGGGTATATCCCCGACAGTGGTAGTTGTTTTGATCTTGCTGAAAAAACAGAAACTTGTGCGCCCAGGAAAATAATTTTCATTTGTTATTGAAGCGTGATTTTAATCTGATTCATTTTGCACAAGATTGGTACACAAATTTCCCAGGTTGTCCTAATTTTTCAGAATTTTTGGAGTTACAGAAGTATTCTAGAGTTACCGATTACTTCAGGCTGTTCTGTTTTTGACAGATTCTGTTTCTATATGTTGTTTGCTTATTTTGATGAATCTGTGGGTAGTATCGGGGGGTATGAACCATGGAAAAGTCGGAATATAGTAGATATTACACCAATATAAATAAAGATTGATTTCACAACATAACCAAAAGTGGTCATTTATTTTCTTATACTAACGGAACTTATGAGATTTTCTGTTGAGTTTGTGTTGTGAAGTTTTCAAGTTTTGGGTAAGGATTTGATGGACTATGGAATAAGGAGTGGCAAGAGCCTAAGCTTGGGGATGCCCAAGGCACCCAAAGGTAATATTCAAGGACAAACAAGAGCCTAAGCTTGGGGATGCCCCAGAAGGCATCCCCTCTTTCGTCTTCATCTATCAGTAACTTTACTTGAGGCTATATTTTTATTCACCACATGATATGTGTTTTGCTTGGAGCGTCTTGTATTATATGAGTCTTTGCTTTTTAGTTTGCCACAATAATCCGTGCATGCTATGTTGTTGTTCTTGCCATGTCTAGCTTCTATGCCATGTATTCTTGATGGGTGTATGCTTAGTTTGTCATGCCATGCTTTGTAGTGAGTGCATCGAGCTCGTAAACATGCCTACTCGTTAACTGTTTTGCATGCTCCAGTTTTTCACTAAGTCCGAGATCTGTTTATGCTTTTGCCATGTTCACATGCTTGCAATTGTATTTTCTGATCCCTTTTGGCTCAAGGTCACTAAGGGACTTTTGCTAAGTGCTTTGAGTAGCCTCATGCCATGCCTTGCTTTGCCATGTTAAGTTCCTGTAGCATGTAGTTTTCATGTTCTAAAGTGTGCTTCCTGATGATAAATTCCAAACTTGTGTTAATTTCACTAAGTCTGAAACCTGTTATCATTTGCTCTTTTGCCATGCTTGTTTGAACCTGTTAGTGGATAAATTAGCCGTAGCTCAGTGTTCATCTTTTGTCAAGCATCATGAGTGGATCCCTGCCATGTATTTTGTTGCCATGTTTGAGTGTTGTAGCATATATAACTTGTTGCATTTAGATGGCTACTTGCTGATTATCGCAGACCGGTGCCATATTTGTTTTGCTTGCCATTTCCAAACCGTGCATCCGATTCCGGTGATCTTTATATCGCTTTCAACCGAAATCACCTCATCTTTCTAGTGGCACTCTTGGATTTCCATGTTGAGGCCAGATTCAATCATTCTGTGTCAAATCATGCATATGCACCGCATACCGCATCCCGCATATCATATCATGTTCATGTGTTGGTTGTTTACTATGTTGTGTGCTTCTTTCCGGTGTTGCTTCTTCGGGTTGGTTCCGGTAACGTCGCGTTTGTGAGGACCCGTTCGACTACGTCCGTTTGCCTTCTTCATGGACTCATTCTTCTTCCTTGCGGGATCTCAGGCAAGATGACCATACCCTCGAAATCACTTCTATCTTTGCTTGCTAGTTGCTCGCTCTTTTGCTATGCCTATGCTGCGATACCTACCACTTGCTTATGATGCCTCCCATATTGTTGAGCCAAGCCTCTAACCCACCTTGTCCTAGCAAACCGTTGTTTGGCTATGTTACCGCTTTGCTCAGCCCCTCTTATAGCATTGTTAGTTGCAGGTGAAGATTGGAGTTTGTTCCTTGTTGGAACATGGATATTTTGTTGGGATATCACAATATCTCTTATTTAATTAATGCATCTATATACTTGGTAAAGGGTGGAAGGATCGGCCTTATGCCTGGTGTTTTGTTCCACTCTTGCCGCCATAGTTTCCGTCATATCGGTGTTATGTTCCCGGATTTTGCGTTCCTTATGCGGTTGGGTTATAATGGGAACCCCTTGACAGTTCGCCTTGAATAAAACTCCTCCAGCAAGGCCCAACATTGGTTTTACCATTTGCCAGCTAGCCTTTTTCTTTCCCTTGAGTCGGCCAGCTCAAGGGTCATCTTATTTTAACCCCCCCGGGCCAGTGCTTCTCTAAGTTTTGGTCCAAACTGAGCGATGTCCGAGGCTACCAGGGGCAACTCTGGGCTGGCTTACCCGACGTCTTGCTCATCCGGTGTGCCCTGAGAACGAGATATGTGCAGCTCCTATCGGGATTTGTCGGCACATCTGGGTGGGTTTGCTGGTCTTGTTTTACCATTGTCGAAATGTCTTGTAACCGGGATTCCGAGTTTGATCGGGTCTTCCCGCTAGAAGGAATATCCTTCGTTGACCGTGAGAGCTTGTGATGGGCTAAGTTGGGACACCCCTGCAGGGATTTGAACTTTCGAAAGCCATGCCTGCGGTTATGGGCAGATGGGAATTTGTTAATGTCCAGTTGTAGAAAACCTGAAGTTGATCTTAATTAAAATACATCAACCGCGTGTGTTACCATGATGGTCTCTTCTCGGCGGAGTCCGAGAAGTGAACACGGTGTTGGAGTTATGTTTGACGTAGGTTGTTCTAGGATCACTTCTTGATCATAGTTGTTCGACCATGCTTTTGCCTTTCTCTTCTTGCTCTCATTTGCGTTGTTAGCCACCAGATATGCTAGTCGCTTGCTGCAGCTCCACCTCATACCTTTTCCCTACCTATAAGCTTAAATAGTCTTGATTGCGAGGGTGTAAGATTGCTGAGTCCCCGTGACTCACAGATACTTCCAAAACCAGTTTGCAGGTGCCGATGTTACCGAGCAGGTGACGCAACCAAGCTCAAGGAGGAGCTCGATGAAGATCTTGTCCTTTGTGTTGTTTCGTTCTAGTTGATCAGTAGTGGAGCCCAGTTGGGGTCGATCGGGAATCTGTGTAGCATTTGGGGTAGTCTTCTTTTATTTTGGTTCCGTAGTCGGACCTTGATTGTATCTGATTGATGTAATGCTTTACTCGTGTAATTGTGTGAAGTGGCGATTGTAAGCCAACTATGTATCTCTTTCCCGTATGTATTACATGGGTTGCGTGAAGATTACCTCACTTGCGACATTGCTTTCAATGCGGTTATGCCTCTAAGTCGTGCTTCGACACATGAGAGATATAGCCGCATCGAGGGCGTTACAACCCTACCGAATGCCCACAAACGATCTAGAAGAGATCAAGAAGAAGATTAAGAAGTTGTTGGAGAAAGGTTATATTCGAAGGAGTTCATCACCATGGGGAGCCCCAGTGCTTTTGGTTGAGAAGAAGGATAAGTCTCTAAGAATGGTTGTTGATTATCGTGCGTTGAATGGAGTGACAATTAAGAACAAGTACCCCCTGCCGATGATCAATGATTTATTTGACCAGTCGACAGGAGCTAAAGTGTTTTTGAAGATCGATCTGCGATCAGGATATCACTAGCTGAAGATTCGAGAGAAGGATATACCTAAGACAGCTTTCACCACAAGGTACGGGCTTTATGAGTATACGGTCATGTCTTTTGGATTGACTAACGCCCCTGCCTATTTCATGAGTATGATGAGCAAGGTGTTCATGGAGTTCTTGGATAAGTTCATTGTGGTGTTCATTGATGATATCTTGGTATACTCGAAGAGTGAAGAGGAGCACAAGGAACATTTACGTTTAGTTCTCGGGAAGCTCAGCGAACATCAGTTGTATGCCAAGTTCAGCAAATGTGAGTTTTGGTTGAAGGAAGTTGGATTCCTTGGACATGTTATATCAGGAGAAGGTATAGCCGTGGGTCCCACCAAGGTTCAGTCAGTCACTGAGTGGTTGGCACCCACCTTAGTTGGAGAGATCCGCAGTTTTCTTGGACTCACGGGATACTATTGGAGTTTATTGAGAATTTATCTAAGATAGCAAAGCCTATGACGGCATTGTTGAAGAAGGACACTAAGTTCCATTGGACTGAAGAATGTGAAGCAAGTTTCCAGGAGTTGAAGAAACGTTTGACTACAACCTCAGTGCTGATTCTGCCGGATATACGCAAGGACTTCCAAGTGTATTGCGATGCTTCACGCTTAGGACTTGGAGGAGTACGAATGCAAGACGGAAGAGTGGTTTTGTATGTCTCACGACAACTGAAAGCGCATGAGTTAAATTATGCCACGCATGATTTGGAGTTAGCAGCTGTGGTGCACGCGCTCAAGACCTGGAGACATTTTCTCATTAGAAACCGTTGCGATGTATACACGGATCACAAGAGTTTGAAGTACATCTTCACACAGAAGGAGCTGAACCTCAGGCAGAGGATATGGTTAGAACTCATAAAGGATTATGATATGAAGCTGCATTATCATCCAGGAAAGGCCAATGTCGTAGCAGATGCTTTGAGCCGTAAGAGTTATGTCAACACCCTCGTAAGCGAAGGGATGCCAAAGGAGTTAGCCGAGGATCTTAGGGAACTTCGATTGGAAATAGTTCCAAAAGGGTTTTTGGCAAAGTTGGAGGTTAAATCAACACTATTGGAAAAGATTCGAGAAGCTCAGAAGGATGACAATGATATCACTGAGATAAAGGAGAAGATGAGTGTAGGGAAAGCCAAAGGGTTTCGTGAGGATGAGCACGGCACCTTGTGGTTTGAGGACCGTATATATGTGCCCAGTAATGCAGAGATCATGAAGTTGATATTATAGGAAGCTCATGACTCGCCATACTCGATACACCCTGGAAACACCAAGATGTATTTGGATTTGAAGGAGTGTTTCTTGTGGAATGGTATGAAGAAGGATATTGCCAAGTATGTAGCCATCTGTGATGTATGTCAGAGAGTGAAGGCAGAACATCAGAAGCCAGCAGGATTGCTACAACCTATGCCGATACCCGAATGGAAGTGGGATAAGCTTGGCATGGATTTTATCACCGGATGGCCCAGGACGAAATCAGGATATGATTCTACATGGGTAGTAGTTGATCGCTTGACGAAAGTGGCTCACTTTATCCCCGTAAAAACCACGTATACAAGTGCGAAGTTGGCCAAGATATACATGACCAGGATCGTATGTTGCATGGAGTTTCCAGGACCATGGTGTCAGATAGAGGAACACAATTTACTTCAAAATTTTGGTATCAGTTGCAACTGACCTTGGGTGCCATACTAGAGTTCAGTACAACTTTTCATCCGCAGACAGATGGAAAGACTGAGAGAGTCAATCAGATTCTGGAGGACATGTTGAGAGCTTGTGCATTAGACTACGGATCTAGTTGGGACGATAATTTGCCCTACGCAGAGTTCTCATACAACAACAGGTACCAGGCCAGTTTGAAGATGGCACCATTTGAAGCATTGTATGGGAGAAGATGCAGAACACCGTTGATGTGGGATGAAGTTGGAGACCGCCAGTTGTTTGGACCAGATTTGATTAAGGAATCCGAAGAGAAGGTTAAACTAATTCGAGATAGACTGAAGGTAGCTCAGTCTCGACAGAAGAGTTATGCAGATTCAAAATGCAAGGAGGTAGTCTATGAAATTGGAGACAGAGCGTATCTGCGAGTGTCACCTCTTCGAGGTGTTAAACGTTTTGGTGTTAAGGGGAAATTAGCCCCGAGATTTGTGGGACCGTACCGTGTTCTGGAATGCATGGGAGAAGTTGCCTACAAGTTGGAGTTACCCGAAGGACTGTCAGGAGTACATGATGTGTTTCATGTTTCCCAGTTGAAGAAGTGTCATGCGGAGATGGCCGACATTCCTCTGAGAGATATAGTGCCCCTGGAAGCAATTCAGTTGGATAGTGATTTGACATATGAGGAGAAGCCTGTCAAGATTCTAGAGTTTGCTAGCCGAGTTACTCGCAGCAAGGTTATCAAATTTTGCAAAGTTTAGTGGAGGCACCATACCGAGGATGAAGCCACCTGGGAATGAGAGGATGATCTTCGCAAAAACCACCCACACCTATTTCCTAGCCAACCCAAATCTCGAGGGTGAGATTCATCTTAAGGGGGGTAGGTTTGTAACATCCCAAATTTTCAATTTGGAATGTTATACGTAGGTCATTCATGCATATCATATTTTATTTGCTTTTCATTTTGTGATCCTCGAAATTCTAAGCAACTCAAGGACCCTCGGAGAGAGTTGGGGATTTCACGGTTTTCATATTTGAATTTTGTCAAATATCGAAACGAGGATTAGTTGTTTTATTATTTTTCTCTCCGAAAATATTTCATATTAAAATATATGAGAGGAGATAATATGACTTCTCCAAAATAAGCGAAATATTGGAGGAAAAAAATATTAAAATCAACCTTTTGATTTTATTCGGATTTTATTGCTATTTTTATTCGCATAGGAAAAAATATGCATTTTCAAAAACTGCATTTTAGGCCAAGAAAATGTTCACCTTGTTCTAAATATTCTATTTAGACGGTGAAAATTTGTTTTGGTATTTTTTTAGTTTTTTTATTTTTTTCTAGGATTTCTTTTCGGCGGAATATGTTTAAAAAAAGAGGAAACCCGCCGGACCAAACTGGGTCGCGGCCCAGCTAGCCCAGCCAGCCCCGCGCCGCCGTCGTCTTCGAGCCGGACTCCTCGAGGGAGTCCGAGCCGCCGCCGCCGCCATGGCCTCGCCCCCTCCCGCAAGCCGCCTCCCCTCCCCCTTTAAAAGTCGGACCCGGCCCCCCCTTGGAGCCCCAAGCTGCCACCGCCTCCAGCCCCCGCAAGCCGCGCCGCCAGCCCGCTGCCTCGCGCCGCCGCACGCTGCCGCTTGCCGCCTGCTGCTGCGCCGCTGCCAAGCCCTGCCGTGCCGACCTCCGCCGCCCCGCGTTGCACCCCGCCGTCGCCCGCGCCGCCGCCCGCTCGCCGAAAGCCGCCGGAGCCGCGCGGAGTTCGAATCTCACCGTTCAGTTTTTTTCGGTTTATGTAAAAACCGCCATTTAAAAAAACCCTAGTTACGTTTTTTAGACCGATTCGTTGGTTTTCTTGATTTAGTTTATTCAACGGACGTTCGTCCGTACGTTCGTTTTAACGAACGGTTTTCGCCCGTTAGTCACAGACAACGAACGTTCGTTCGTTAGCCTGTTCGTCCATTTTTCTTTTTCTCGGGTTTTTCGTGATTATTTTCGATCGCGATTTCTGATCCGATTTTTGTTTTAGTTTTTCTTTTCGCTCATTTATCGGAATTAGGCGATTCAAATGCCTAGATCTTTGTCTCGAAGCCCTCTTTCCGTTTAACCAACTTGAACAAGATTTTGGTACCGTAAAATTTGACTTTAGTCCAGATCAGTAATCAGATCTTGTTTCTTTCGCATTTTGTGTTTTGTTACTCCGTTTGTTTGATTCTTTTTGCAAACCGGAGTTCTTAAGTTGAAGTTTCTAGTTAGATCTTCTTATTTGAGTTTTACCCATGCATCTTTGTTTGATTGCTTATGTATGCTATTGTTTGTCTGCGATAGAACACTCGGAGTGCGAATCATGCTACTACGAGTCTCTAGGTTTCACGGATCATCAGCAAGGCAAGTAACACTGTGATCATACCCCTTTATTACCCAGTTTTTTATGCATTAGTTCCAATCCTCAAACACTGCATGATTAGGATGTGATTAACTTATGGGTTTGGGAAGTAGATGATGAGGTAGAACCTAATACCTATTTTACTATAAAACCCTCGGGAGTTACCTCTATGTTGCTTATATTGCTATGCTATGCTTGTAGACGTGGTTTGGGTTTGAGTGTATCCATGACAGATGTGAGATTGTTAATTAATGGTTCAACTTAAAGTGGCAACTTTAATAAACATCTAGGTGGATTGCTTGTTTGGGCACCTAGAGAATCTAGTGTTGTCCTAGGATATCCCGGAGTACCCGTGTGATCATCCTACGGTCCGCCACCCAGGCTCAAAGGGATCTTAAGAATTACTCATGCTAGAAACTTTCGTGTGCAGCCACAAGCCATTATGGGCTCTGGCATAGTATGAGTAAGTTGTGTGACCTCTTTCCGTGGGCTAGCAGATGTAGAGGGAAAGTAGGTGTAATTGTCCACCCAGAGTAAAGAGTAAATGCTTCTGAAAGACTGTGTCTTGGTCATCCGTTTCTCAAACATTATGTAGTACGAGAAATCCAACGGAGGAGATCGAGTCTTGTGGGGAAAAGTGCACAAACCTCTGCAGAGTGTACAATCTAATCATGGTTAGCCGTGTCCCCGGTTATGGACATCTTGAGTATCTAGTGCTTGGATTTTCCTATTGTATCTCATCACTCTAAATTAATTTGTTGGGTTAATGAACTACTTTAATTGGGATTGAGTTGGAGGAACCTTCTCAGTGTTGTTTCAACTACCATGATAGTTAAAATAAAATTTATTCCTTTGTTGTAGGGAAAAATTGGCTTTTCGAAAAAAAACATTATAACCATACAACCTCCACCAACCAAATATGCATATAGTGTTAGCATTATTTCTGTTCATTGCTCTACTGTGTTACATTGCCAGCATATTCCATGTGCTGACCCGTTTTCGGGCTGCAACATATCACATTGCAGACTTTTCAGACGAGGAGTAAGGTTCGCTTGGTCGTTGCCGTGCAGCTCAGCTATGTCGTTGGAGTTGATGGACTCACTTTATCTTCCAAGCCTTCCGCTGTTATCATATTAGATGGCCTTAAGCCATATTTATTGTGATAAGTTCTCTTTTGGAGACATTCGATGTAATAAGTGTGTGATTGCTACTCTGTTATAAATCATTCGAGTACTGTGTGTGTCAACATTACCGATCCAGTGATGACACTGAAGCACAGAGACTTAACCGTTTGAGGTCGGGTCGCTACACCTGGGAAATGCTAGCCAATCCAAAAAAGTAAAAGAGAAAGGAAATCTACAAAGAGAAGAAAAAACTAGTGAGGGTGATGGCACCGGTCTAGCCGTAGAAGCGCTGAAGCCGAGCTACGTTCCATGGGTTCAGTTCAAGGTGATTGTCCGTTGGGTTGCAGAGGCGATACGCTCGTCCTACAAGCACCTCATCAATTATGAAGGGACCCTCCCTTTTAGGTGAGAGCTTATTCTTATGCTTCTCCGGGAGGTGTAAAACGAGTTCGCCCACATTATATGCCTTCGCCCGAACTTCCCTACTTTGGTAGCGTCGGGCCTGCTGTTGATAAAAAGTAGAGTGGGTCCGAGCTATATCGCCTCTCCTTCCAGTGCATCCAGGTCATCCTGCCGATCTAGCTCAGCCTCCTTCTCTTCGTACATGCACACTCTGGGCGCGTCATGGATGAGGTCACAGGGGAGGACTGCTTTTGCCCCGTATACCATAAAAACGGTGTGTATCCCATTGATCAATTAGGGTGGTGCCCAGGCCCCACAATACGGAGTCAATGGCAGTCAGATTCTTTCAGGGAACAGACCAGTCGGGGTTTAATGCCTCTTAGGATGAGTCCATTGGCCCGTTCGACCTGTCCATTGGTCTGTGGGTGATATCCGAGGCATAATCGAGCTTAATGCCCATGTTAGCGAACCAGTCCTTTACCTTCTGGGCCATGAAATTGGATCCATTGTCCATTATTATGATGTATGGGACACCCTAATGGTGGACCACGCCGGATATAAAGTCGATGATCGGTCCAGACTCGGCTTAAGTTACTGGGTTTCGCCTCAATCCACTTAGTGAATTTCACGAGCATGACTAGTAGATATTTATTTTTCTTGGTCCCCCCTTTAAGTGGTCCAACCTGAAGGAAATATGCCCTAGAGGCAATAATAAAGTTGTTATTTATATTTCCTTATATCATGATAAATGTTTATTATTCATGCTAGAATTGTATTAACCGGAAACTTAGTACATGTGTGAATACATAGACAAACAAAGTGTCACTAGTATGCCTCTACCTGACTAGCTCGTTGATCAAAGATGTTTAAGTTTCCTAGCCATGGACAAAGAGTTGTCATTTTATAAACGGGATCACATCATTAGAGAATGATGTGATTGACTTGACCCATCCGTTAGCTTAGCACTTTGATCGTTTAGTTTACTGATATTGCTTTCTCCATAACTTCTACATGCTCCTATGACTATGAGATTATGCAACTCCCGAATACCGGAGGAACACTTAGTGTGCTATCAAACGTCACAACATAACTGGGTGACTATAAAGATGCTCTACAAGTGTCTCCGATGGTGTTTGTTGAGTTGGCATAGATCGAGATTAGGATTTGTCACTCCATGTATCGGAGAGGTATCTCTAGGCCCTCTCGGTAATGCGCATCACTATAAGCCTTGCAAGCAATGTAACTAATGAGTTAGTTACGGGATGTAGCATTACGGAACGAGTAAAGAGACTTGCCGGAAAGGAGATTGAACTAGGTATTAAGATACCCACGATCGAATCTCAAGCAAGTGACATACCGATGACAAAGGGAACAACATATGTTGTTATGCAGTTTGACCGATAAAGAACTTCGTAGAATATGTAGGAACCAATATGAGCATCCATGTTCCGCTATTGGTTATTTACCGGAGATGAGTCTCGGTCATGTCTACATAGTTCTTGAACCCGCAGGGTCCGCACGCTTAACATTCGGTGACGATCGGTATTATGAGTTTATGTGTTTTGATGTAACGAAGGTAGTTCGGAGTCCCGGATGTGATCACGGACATGACGAGGAGTCTCATAATGGTCGAGACATAAAGATTGATATATTGGAAGCCTATGGTTGGACATCGGAATTGTTCTGGATGAGTTCGGGCATTTACCGGAGTACCGGGAGGTTACCGAAACCCCCCGGGGAGTATATGGGCCTTATTGGGCCTTAGTGGTACAGAGGAGAGGAAGGGAAAGGTGGAGGGTGCCCCCCTAGCCCAATCCGAATTGGGTGGGCGGCCGGCCCCCCTTCCTTCCTTCTCTCTTCTCTCCTACTCCTACTAGGGAAAGGGGGGAATCCTACTCCCAGTGGGAGTAGGACTCCCCCTAGGGCGCGCCATAGAGAGGGACGACCCTCCCCTCCTCCACTCCTTTATATACGGGGGAGGGGGGCACCCCATAGACATACAAGTTGATCTCTTAGCCGTGTGCGGTGCCCCCTCCACAGATTTCCACCATGGTCATATCGTTGTAGTGCTTAGGCGAAGCCCTGCGTCGGTAACTTCATCATCACCGTCATCACGGCTTCATGCTAACAAAGCTCTTCCCCGACACTCAGCTGGATCTAGAGTTCATGGGACGTCACCGAGCTGAACGGAGAAGCCCGGTGGGTCAAAGCCCACAGATGAGCGTGGCAGAAGCAGGACCACAGGCAGCTCGCAGCGGCGATTCTGGATGCAACACCCGCAAGACAACGGGCCGGTGGTTTAAAGCGGCACTGTGGTGACTTAGAGCAGAGGCGCGGGTGCTTGGTAATGAAGGCGACGACCGTGGCCATGGAAGATCGAAAACCGCGGTCTAGAGGCAAGGTGAACCAGCAGGTCGACGGAGGCGGCACCGAGGAGCACTAAAACGGCGCGACTCATGGAGGAGTGGCAAAGAAGGTCGTGAGCGACTTGCAGCAGATATAAGCAGCGTGGTCAAAGTGGAGAGCGGCAGCGCCGGCTCAGCCACGGCGGCTTATGGCAGTAGAGGACGGTAGAGACGAGCCGGTGTTGGAGTACAGTAGCCAGCGCGCCTCGGCGGGTCAACGGCGCAGGCGAACCAGGCGGGTCCACGGCAAAGGCGAGCTGCTGGCTTGGAGTTACCCCAGAAGCGAGGTAAGGCCGCAGTAGTGGCATGCCGTCAACTCGGAGGTAGCTCAGAGCGGTTCGGAGACGGCTTGGCAACTTAGCAGAACGACGCTTGGAGCGGTGGGTTAAAGCCATGGCGGGTTGACCGGGGCGGTGTCTTGACAAGGCGGAGGTGGGTCGCGGCGAACCTCGGCAGAAGAGCAGACCGGCCCCGAGACAAGGTAGGCCCGGCTCGGAATGGCTTCGGGTGTAATTTGACGCACCACAACAGGGGCAACTTAGCAAAAAATGACACCGACCACTAGTTAAAAACCATCTTGACTCCACGCGTGACTCAACAAGTAGTAGTAATTAGCTCTTTTTGGCAGTGATTTAGAGGCCGAGTCGTGGTTGGTTTGACTCCGCTGTCACTTATGTCAGCGACCGTAGCAAATATTGATGCCTTCGGTTTCGAAGGATCACCAGATCCTCAGTGACTTAACCCTAATTTCCCTTGAACTCAAAACCTCGCCCGGGCATTAGATCCGACTGCTGTTTTAGACTGATAAACTCAAAACTGATGCAAATCTTTCCAAGCCGGTTTCTCTTCATCCGAAAAATTATGAACTTCTCGATCCCTGAGAAAAGATCCCTCCAAGAACTCATCACCACCGTGCGCAGGCCCCACGGTGGGCGCCAACTGTCATGGAATTGTCACAGCAGATGTCCTAGTGTGAGGACTTAGTCGTGAGGCCAACGCATCTATGTGGTAGCTTGAGAGGGGTTGATCGGAATCGAGAGACGCAACACAAGACAAGGATTTAGACAGCTTCGGGCCCCGGGAAACATCATCCGGTAACGACCCTACATGCTGTTTGTGGTTAGGTCTTATTATCATCATGAGGGAGTCGCCGTAAACCGGCTCTCCTAGTTATGTCTAGCCTTAAGATTCTCCTCTCTTCTCTTGGGGTGCCCTGCCCCTCCTTATATAAGTTGAAGGGGCGGGTCACATGTAGAGTCCATCTCGGACTAAGACTTAAACTATTTAGACTTCTCTTCATGGGCTTCTTAACATCTTGGGCTTCTTAACGTCTCGGGCTTATTAACCCCAAGCGACTCTGTCTGCTGGGTTATGACTGTCTGCCGGGTTACCATCTGACTTACCATCTGACTTATCATCTGTCGGGTTATGATCTGACTTAACATCTGCCGGGTTATGATCTGACTTAACATCTGCCGGTTTATGATCTGACTTAACATCTGCCTTATCATGTGCCTTAACATATGCCGGGTTACGATCTGACTTAACATCTACCGGGTTATGATCTGACTTAACATCTGCCTTAACATCTACTGGGTTAGGATCTGACTTAACTGTCCCAGCTGGGTCATAACTTCCTCCAGATCATATTGCAGGGTATATCCCCGACAGTGGTAGTTGTTTTGATCTTGCTGAAAAAACAGAAACTTTTGCGCCCAAGATAATAATTTTCATTTGTTATAGAAGCATGATTTTAATCTGATTCATTTTGCACAAGATTGGTACACAAATTTCCCAAGTTGTCCTAATTTTTCAGAATTTTTGGAGTTACAGAAGTATTCTAGAGTTACCGATTACTTCAGGCTATTCTGTTTTTGACAGATTCTGTTTCTATATGTTGTTTGCTTATTTTGATGAATCTGTGGGTAGTATCGGGGGGTATGAACCATGGAAAAGTCGAAATATAGTAGATATTACACCAATATAAATGAAGAATGATTTCACAACATAACCAAAAGTGGTGATTTATTTTCTTATACTAACAGAACTTATGAGATTTTCTGTTGAGTTTGTGTTGTGAAGTTTTCAAGTTTTGGGTAAGGATTTGATGGACTATGGAATAAGGAGTGGCAAGAGCCTAAGCTTGGGGATGCCCAAGGCACCCAAAGGTAATATTCAAGGATAAACAAGAGCCTAAGCTTGGGGATCCCCGGAAGGCATCCCCTCTTTCGTCTTCGTCTATCAGTAACTTTACTTGAGGCTATATTTTTATTCACCACATGATATGTGTTTTGCTTGGAGCGTCTTGTATTATATGAGTCTTTGCCTTTTAGTTTGCCACAATAATCCGTGCATGCTATATTGTTGTTCTTGCCATGTCTAGCTTCTATGCCATGTATTCTTGATGGGTGTATGCTTAGTTTGTCATGCCATGCTTTGTAGTGAGTGCATCGAGCTCGTAAACATGCCTACTCGTTAACTGTTTTGCATGCTCCAGTTTTTCACTAAGTCTGAGATCTGTTTATGCTTTTGCCATGTTCACATGCTTGCAATTGTATTTTCTGATCCCTTTTGGCTCAAGGTCACTAAGGGACTTTTGCTAAGTGCTTTGAGTAGCCTCATGCCATGCCTTGCTTTGCCATGTTAAGTTCCTGTAGCATGTAGTTTTCATGTTCTAAAGTGTGCTTCCTGATGATAAATTCCAAACTTGTGTTAATTTCACTAAGTCTGAAACCTGTTATCATTTGCTCTTTTGCCATGCTTGTTTGAACCTGTTAGTGGATAAATTAGCCGTAGCTCAGTGTTCATCTTTTGTCAAGCATCATGAGTGGATCCCTGCCATGTATTTTGTTGCCATGTTTGAGTGCTGTAGCATATATAACTTGTTGCATTTAGATGGCTACTTGGTGATTATCGCAGACCGGTGCCATATTTGTTTTGCTTGCCATTTCCAAACCGTGCATCCGATTCCGGTGATCTTTATATCGCTTTCAACCGAAATCACCTCATCTTTCTAGTGGCACTCTTGGATTTCCATGTTGAGGCCAGATTCAATCATTCTGTGTCAAATCATGCATATGCACTGCATACCGCATCCCGCATATCATATCATGTTCATGTGTTGGTTGTTTACTATGTTGTGTGCTTCTTTTCGGTGTTGCTTCTTTGGGTTGGTTCCGGTAACGTCGCGTTTGTGAGGACCCGTTCGACTACGTCCGTTTGCCTTCTTCGTGGACTCATTCTTCTTCCTTGCGGGATCTCAGGCAAGATGACCATACCCTCGAAATCACTTCTATCTTTGCTTGCTAGTTGCTCGCTCTTTTGCTATGCCTATGCTGCGATACCTACCACTTGCTTATGATGCCTCCCATATTGTTGAGCCAAGCCTCTAACCCACCTTGTCCTAGCAAACCGTTGTTTGGCTATGTTACCGCTTTGCTCAGCCCCTCTTATAGCATTGTTAGTTGCAGGTGAAGATTGGAGTTTGTTCCTTGTTGGAACATGGATATTTTGTTGGGATATCACAATATCTCTTATTTAATTAATGCATCTATATACTTGGTAAAGGGTGGAAGGCTCGGCCTTATGCCTGGTGTTTTGTTCCACTCTTGCCGCCATAGTTTCCGTCATATCGGTGTTATGTTCCCGGATTTTGCGTTCCTTATGCGGTTGGGTTATAATGGGAACCCCTTGACAGTTCGCCTTGAATAAAACTCCTCCAGCAAGGCCCAACATTGGTTTTACCATTTGCCAGCTAGCCTTTTTCTTTCCCTTGAGTCGGCCAGCTCAAGGGTCATCTTATTTTAACCCCCCCGGGCCAGTGCTTCTCTAAGTTTTGGTCCAAACTGAGCGATGTCCGAGGCTACCAGGGGCAACTCTGGGCTGGCTTACCCGACGTCTTGCTCATCCGGTGTGCCCTGAGAACGAGATATGTGCAGCTCCTATCGGGATTTGTCGGCACATCTGGGTGGCTTTGCTGGTCTTGTTTTACCATTGTCGAAATGTCTTGTAACCGGGATTCCGAGTCTGATCGGGTCTTCCCGCTAGAAGGAATATCCTTCGTTGACGTGAGAGCTTGTGATGGGCTAAGTTGGGACACCCCTGCAGGGATTTGAACTTTCAAAAGCCGTGCCCGCGGTTATGGGCAGATGGGAATTTGTTAATGTCCGGTTGTAGAAAGCCTGAAGTTGATCTTAATTAAAATACATCAACCGCGTGTGTTATCGTGATGGTCTCTTCTCGGCGGAGTCCGAGAAGTGAACACGGTGTTGGAGTTATGTTTGACGTAGGTTGTTCTAGGATCACTTCTTGATCATAGTTGTTCGACCATGCTTTTGCCTTTCTCTTCTCGCTCTCATTTGCGTTGTTAGCCACCAGATATGCTAGTCGCTTGCTGCAGCTCCACCTCATACCTTTTCCCTACCTATAAGCTTAAATAGTCTTGATTGCGAGGGTGTAAGATTGCTGAGTCCCCGTGACTCACAGATACTTCCAGAACCAGTTTGCAGGCGCCGATGTTACCGAGCAGGTGACGCAACCAAGCTCAAGGAGGAGCTCGATGAAGATCTTGTCCTTTGTGTTGTTTCATTCTAGTTGATCAGTAGTGGATCCCAGTTGGGGTCGATCGGGAATCTGTGTAGCATTTGGGGTAGTCTTCTTTTATTTTGGTTCCATAGTCGGACCTTGATTGTATCTGATTGATGTAATGCTTTACTCATGTAATTGTGTGAAGTGGCGATTGTAAGCCAACTATGTATCTCTTTCCCTTATGTATTACATGGGTTGCGTGAAGATTACCTCACTTGCGACATTGCTTTCAATGCGGTTATGCCTCTAAGTCGTGCTTCGACACGTGAGAGATATAGCCGCATCGAGGGTGTTACAACCCTACCGAATGCCCACAAACGATCTAGAAGAGATCAAGAATAAGGTTAAGAAGTTGTTGGAGAAAGGTTATATTCGAAGGAGTTCATCACCATGGGGAGCCCCAATGCTTTTGGTTGAGAAGAAGGATAAGTCTCTAAGAATGGTTGTTGATTATCGTGCGTTGAATGGAGTGACAATTAAGAACAAGTACCCCCTGCCGATGATCAATGATTTATTTGACCAGTCGACAGGAGCTAAAGTGTTTTCGAAGATCGATCTGCGATCAGGATATCACTAGCTGAAGATTCGAGAGAAGGATATACCTAAGACAGCTTTCACCACAAGGGACGGGCTTTATGAGTATACGGTCATGTCTTTTGGATTGACTAACGCCCCTGCCTATTTCATGAGTATGATGAGCAAGGTGTTCATGGAATTCTTGGATAAGTTCGTTGTGGTGTTCATTGATGATATCTTGGTATACTCGAAGAGTGAAGAGGAGCACAAGGAACATTTACGTTTAGTTCTCGGGAAGCTCAGGGAACATCAGTTGTATGCCTAGTTCAGCAAATGTGAGTTTTGGTTGAAGGAAGTTGGATTCCTTGGACATGTTATATCAGGAGAAGGTACATCCGTGGATCCCACCAAGGTTCAGTCAGTCACTGAGTGGTTGGCACCCACCTCAGTTGGAGAGATCCGCAGTTTTCTTGGACTCACGGGATACTATTGGAGTTTATTGAGAATTTATCTAAGATAGCAAAGCCTATGACGGCATTGTTGAAGAAGGATAAGTTCCATTGGACTGAAGAATGTGAAGCAAGTTTCCAGGAGTTGGAGAAACGTTTGCCTACAACCCCAGTGCTGATTCTGCCGGATATACGCAAGGACTTCCAAGTGTATTGCGATGCTTCACGCTTAGGACTTGGAGGAGTACGAATGCAAGACGTAAGAGTGGTTTTGTATGCCTCACGACAACTGAAAGCGCATGAGTTAAATTATGCCACACATGATTTGGAGTTAGCAGCTGTGGTGCACGCGCTCAAGACCTGGAGACATTTTCTCATTAGAAACCGTTGCGATGTATACACGGATCACAAGAGTTTGAAGTACATCTTCACACAGAAGGAGCTGAACCTCAGGCAGAGGATATGGTTAGAACTCATAAAGGATTATGATATGAAGCTGCATTATCATCCAGGAAAGGCCAATGTCGTAGCAGATGCTTTGAGCCGTAAGAGTTATGTCAACACCCTCGTAAGCGAAGGGATGCCAAAGGAGTTAGCTGAGGATCTTAGGGAACTTCGATTGGAAATAGTTCCTAAAGGGTTTTTGGCAAAGTTGGAGGTTAAATCAACACTATTGGAAAAGATTCGAGAAGCTCAGAAGGATGACAATGATATCACTGAGATAAAGGAGAAGATGAGTGTAGGGAAAGCCAAAGGGTTTCGTGAGGATGAGAGCACGGCACCTTGTGGTTTGAGGACCGTATATATGTGCCCAATAATGCAGAGATCATGAAGTTGATATTATAGTAAGCTCATGACTCGCCATACTCGATACACCCTGGAAACACCAAGATGTATTTGGATTTGAAGGAGTGTTTCTAGTGGAATGGTATGAAGAAGGATATTGCCAAGTATGTAGCCATCTGTGATGTATGTCAAAGAGTGAAGGCAGAACATCAGAAGCCAGCAGGATTGCTACAACCTATGCCGATACCCGAATGGAAGTGGGATAAGCTTGGCATGGATTTTATCACCGGATGGCCCAGGACCAAATCAAGATATGATTCTACATGGGTAGTAGTTGATCGCTTGACGAAAGTGGCTCACTTTATCCCCATAAAAACCACGTATACAAGTGCGAAGTTGGCCAAGATATACATGACCAGGATCGTATGTCTGCATGGAGTTCCGAGGACCATGGTGTCAGATAGAGGAACACAGTTTACTTCAAAATTTTGGTATCAGTTGCAACTGACCTTGGGTGCCATACTGGAGTTCAGTACAGCTTTTCATCCGCAGACAGATGGAAAGACTGAGAGAGTCAATCAGATTCTGGAGGACATGTTGAGAGCTTGTGCATTAGACTACGGATCTAGTTGGGACGATAATTTGCCGTACACAGAGTTCTCATACAACAACAGCTACCAGGCCAGTTTGAAGATGGCACCATTTGAAGCATTGTATGGGAGAAGATGCAGAACACCGTTGATGTGGGATGAAGTTGGAGACCGCCAGTTGTTTGGACCAGATTTGATTAAGGAATCCTAAGAGAAGGTTAAACTAATTCAAGATAGATTGAAGGTAGCTCAGTCTCGACAGAAGAGTTATGCAGATTCAAAATGCAAGGAGGTAGTCTATGAAATTGGAGGCAGAGCGTATCTGCGAGTGTCACCTCTTCGAGGTGTTAAACGTTTTGGTGTTAAGGGGAAATTAGCCCCGAGATTTGTGGGACTGTACCGTGTTCTGGAATGCATGGGATAAGTTGCCTACAAGTTGGAGTTACCCGAAGGACTGTCAGGAGTACATGATGTGTTTCATGTTTCCCAGTTGAAGAAGTGTCATGCGGAGATGGCCGACATTCCTCTGAGAGATATAGTGCCCCTGGAAGCAATTCAGTTGGACAGTGATTTGACATATGAGGAGAAGCCTGTCAAGATTCTAGAGTTTGCTAGCCGAGTTACTCGCAGCAAGGTTATCAAATTTTGCAAAGTTTAGTGGAGCCACCATACCGAGGATCAAGCCACCTGGGAATGAGAGGATGATCTTCGCAAAAACCACCCACACCTATTTCCTAGCCAACCCAAATCTCGAGGGTGAGATTCATCTTAAGGGGGGTAGGTTTGTAACATCCCAAATTTTCAATTTGGAATGTTATACGTAGGTCATTCATGCATATCATATTTTATTTGCTTTTCATTTTGTGATCCTCGAAATTCTAAGCAACTCAAGGACCCTCGGAGAGAGTTGGGGATTTCACGGTTTTCATATTTGAATTTTGTCAAATATCGAAACGAGGATCAGTTGTTTTATTATTTTTCTCTCTGAAAATATTTCATATTAAAATATATGAGAGGAGATAATATGACTTCTCCAAAATAAGCGAAATATTGGAGGAAAAAAATATTAAAATCAACCTTTTGATTTTATTCGGATTTTATTGCTATTTTTATTTGCATAGGAAAAAATATGCATTTTCAAAAATTGCATTTGAGGCCAAGAAAATGTTCACCTTGTTCTAAATATTCTATTTAGACAGTGAAAATTTGTTTTGGTATTTTTTTAGTTTTTTTTTATTTTTTTCTAGGATTTCTTTTTGGCGGAATATGTTTAAAAAAAGAGGAAGCCCGCCAGACCAAACTGGGTCGCAGCCCAGCTAGCCCAGCCAGCCCCGCGTTGCCGTCGTCTTCGAGCCGGACTGCTCGAGGGAGTCCGAGCCACCGCCGCCGCCATGGCCTCGCCCCCTCCCGCAAGCTACCTCCCCTCCCCCTTTAAAAGCCGGACCCGCCCCC
>NC_041382.1:342874375-343004476 GCF_002162155.2 Triticum dicoccoides
CGCCTCCAGCCCCCGCAAGCCGCGCCGCCAGCCCGCCGCCTCGCGCCGCCGCACGCCGCCGCTTGCCGCCTGCTGCTGCGCGGTTGCCAAGCCCTGCCGTGCCGACCTCCGCCGCCCCGCGCTGCACCCCGCCAACGCCCGCGCCGCCGCCCGCTCGCCGAAAGCCGCCGGAGCCGCGCCTGAGTTCGAATCTCACCGTTCGGTTTTTTCCGGTTTATGTAAAAACCGCCGTTTTAAAAAAACCCTAGTTACGTTTTTAGACCGATTCGTTGGTTTTCTCGATTTAGTTTATTCAACGGACGTTCGTCCGTACGTTCATTTTAACGAACGGTTTTCGCCCGTTAGTCACAGACAACGAACGTTCGTTCGTTAGCCTGTTCGTCCATTTTTCTTTTTCTCGGGTTTTTCGTGATTATTTTCGATCGCGATTTCTGATCCGATTTTTGTTTTAGTTTTTCTTTTCGCTCATTTATCGGAATTAGGCGATTCAAGTGCCTAGATCTTTGTCTCGAAGCCCTCTTTCCGTTTAACCAACTTGAACAAGATTTTGGTACCATAAAATTTGACTTTAGTCCAGATCAGTAATCAGATCTTGTTTCTTTTGCATTTTGTGTTTTGTTACTCCGTTTGTTTGATTCTTTTTGCAAACCGGAGTTCTTAAGTTGAAGTTTCTAGTTAGATCTTCTTATTTGAGTTTTACCCGTGCATCTTTGTTTGATTGCTTATGTATGCTATTGTTTGTCTGCGATAGAACACTCGGAGTGCGAATCATGCTACTACGAGTCTCTAGGTTTCACGGATCATCAGCAAGGCAAGTAACACTGTGATCATACCCCTTTATTACCCAGTTTTTTATGCATTAGTTCCAATCCTCAAACACTGCATGATTGGGATGTGATTAACTTATGGGTTTGGGAAGTAGATGATGAGGTAGAACCTAATACCTGTTTTACTATCAAACCCTCGGGAGTTACCTCTACGTTGCTTATATTGCTATGCTATGCTTGTAGACGTGGTTTGGGTTTGAGTGTATCCATGATAGATGTGAGATTGTTAATTAATGGTTCAACTTAAAGTGGCAACTTTAATACACATCTAGGTGGATTGCTTGTTTGGGCACCTGGAGAATCTAGTGTTGTCCTAGGATATCCGGAGTACCCGTGTGATCATCCTACGGTCCGCCACCCAGGCTCAAAGGGATCTTAAGAATTACTCATGCTAGAAACTTCCGTGTGCAGCCACGATCCATTATGGGCTCTGGCATAGTATGAGTAAGTTGTGTGACCTCTTTCTGTGGGCTAGCAGATGTAGAGGGAAAGTAGGTGTAACTGTCCACCCAGAGTAAAGAGTAAATGCTTCTGAAAGATTGTGTCTTGGTCATCCGTTTCTCAAACATCATGTAGTACGAGAAATCCAACAGAGGAGATCGAGTCTTGTGGGGAAAAGTGCACAAACCTCTGCAGAGTGTACAATCTAATCATGGTTAGCCGTGTCCCCGGTTATGGACATCTTGAGTATCTAGTGCTTGGATTTTCCTATTGTATCTCATCACTCTAAATTAATTTGTTGGGTTAATGAACTACTTTAATTGGGATTGAGTTGGAGGAACCTTCTCAGTGTTGTTTCAACTACCATGATAGTTAAAATAAAACTTATTCCTTTGTTGTAGGGAAAAATTGGCTTTTCGCAAAAAAACATTATAACCATACAACCTCCACCAACCAAATATGCATATAGTGTTAGCATTATTTCTGTTCATTGCTCTATTGTGTTACATTGCCAGCATATTCCATGTGCTGACCCATTTTCGGGCTGCAACATATCACATTGCAGACTTTTCAGACGAGGAGTAAGGTTCGCTAGGTCGTTGCCGTGCAGCTCAGCTATGCCGTTGGAGTTGATGGACTCACTTTATCTTCCAAGCCTTCCGCTGTTATCATATTAGATGGCCTTAAGCCATATTTATTGTGATAAGTTCTCTTTTGGAGACATTCGATGAGTGTGTGATTGCTACTCTGTTATAAATCCTTCGAGTACTGTGTGTGTCAACATTACCGATCCAGTGATGACACTGAAGCACAGAGACTTAACCGTTTGAGGTCGGGTCGCTACACCTGGGAAATGCTAGCCAATCCAAAAAAGTAAAAGAGAAAGGAAATCTACAAAGAGAAGAAAAAACTAGTGAGGGTGATGGCACTGGTCTAGCCGTAGAAGCGCTGAAGCCGAGCTACGTTCCATGGGTTCAGTTCAAGGTGATTGTCCGTTGGGTTGCAGAGGCAATACGCTCGTCCTACAAGCACCTCATCAATTATGAAGAGACCCTCCCTTTTAGGTGAGAGCTTATTCTTATGCTTCTCCGGGAGGTGTAAAACGAGTTCGCCCACATTATATACCTTCGCCCGAACTTCCCTACTTTGGTAGCGTCGGGCCTGCTATTGATAAAAAGTAGAGTGGGTCCGAGCTATATCGCCTCTCCTTCCAGTGCATCCAGGTCATCCTGCCGATCTAGCCCAGCCTCCTTCTCTTCGTACATGCGCACTCTGGGCGCGTCATGGATGAGGTCATAGGGGAGGACTGCTTTTGCCCCGTATACCATAAAAACGGTGTGTATCCCATTGATCGATTAGGGGTGGTGCGCAGGCCCCACAATACGGAGTGAATGGTAGTCAGATTCTTTCAGGGAATGGACCAGTCGGGGTTTAATGCCTCTTAGGATGAGTCCATTGGCCCGTTCGACCTGTCCATTGGTCTGTGGGTGATATCCGAGGCATAATCGAGCTTAATGCCCATGTTAGCACACCAGTCCTTTACCTTCTGGGCCATGAAATTGGATCCATTGTCCATTATTATGATGTATGGGACACCCTAATGGTGGACCACGCCGGATATAAAGTCGATGACCGGTCCAGACTCGGCTTAAGTTACTGGGTTTCGCCTCAATCCACTTAGTGAATTTCACGAGCATGACTAGTAGATATTTCTTTTTCTTGGTCCCCCCTTTAAGTGGTCCAACCTGAAGGAAATATGCCCCAGAGGCAATAATAAAGTTGTTATTTATATTTACTTATATCATGATAAATGTTTGTTATTCATGCTAGAATTGTATTAACCGGAAACTTAGTACATGTGTGAATACATAGACAAACAAAGTGTCACTAGTATGCCTCTACCTGACTAGCTCGTTGATCAAAGATGTTTAAGTTTCCTAGCCATGGACAAAGAGTTGTCATTTTATAAACGGGATCACATCATTAGAGAATGATGTGATTGACTTGACCCATCCGTTAGCTTAGCACTTTGATCGTTTAGTTTACTGCTATTGCTTTCTCCATAACTTCTACATGCTCCTATGACTATGAGATTATGCAACTCCCAAATACCGGAGGAACACTTAGTGTGCTATCAAACGTCACAACATAACTGGGTGACTATAAAGATGCTCTACAAGTGTCTCCGATGGTGTTTGTTGAGTTGGCATAGATCGAGATTAGGATTTGTCACTCCATGTATCGGAGAGGTATCTCTAGGCCCACTCGGTAATGCGCATCACTATAAGCCTTGCAAGCAATGTAACTAATGAGTTAGTTACGGGATGTAGCATTACGGAACGAGTAAAGAGACTTGCCGGAAAGGAGATTGAACTAGGTATTAAGATACCGACGATCGAATCTCAAGCAAGTGACATACCGATGACAAAGGGAACAACATATGTTGTTATGTAGTTTGACCGATAAAGAACTTCGTAGAATATGTAGGAACCAATATGAGCATCCATGTTCCGCTATTGGTTATTTACCGGAGATGAGTCTCGGTCATGTCTACATAGTTCTTGAACCCGCAGGGTCCGCACGCTTAACATTCGGTGACGATCGGTATTATGAGTTTATGTGTTTTGATGTAACGAAGGTAGTTCGGAGTCCCGGATGTGATCACGGACATGGCGAGGAGTCTCATAATGGTCGAGACATAAAGATTGATATATTGGAAGCCTATGGTTGGACATCGGAATGGTTCTGGACGAGTTCGGGCATTTACCAGAGTACCGGGAGGTTACCGAAACCCCCCGGGGAGTATATGGGCCTTATTGGGCCTTAGTGGTAAAGAGGAGAGGAAGGGAAAGGTGGAGGGTGCCCCCCTAGCTCAATCCGAATTGGGTGGGTGGCCGGCCCCCCTTCCTTCCTTCTCTCTTCTCTCCTACTCCTACTAGGGAAAGGGGGGAATCCTACTCCCAATGGGAGTAGGACTCCCCCTAGGGCGCGCCATAGAGAGGGACGGCCCTCCCCTCCTCCACTCCTTTATATACGGGGGAAGGGGGCACCCCATAGACATACAAATTGATCTCTTAGCCGTGTGCGGTGCCCCCCTCCACAGATTTCCACCATGGTCATATCGTTGTAGTGCTTAGGCGAAGCCCTGCGTCGGTAACTTCATCATCACCGTCATCACGCCTTCGTGCTAACGAAGCTCTTCCCCGACACTCAGCTGGATCTAGAGTTCATGGGACGTCACCGAGCTGAACGGAGAAGCCCGGTGGGTCAAAGCCCACAGATGAGCGTGGCAGAAGCAGGACCACAGGCAGCTCGCAGCGGCGATTCTGGATGCAACACCCGCAAGACAACGGGCCGGTGGTTTAAAGCAGCACTGTGGTGACTTAGAGCAGAGGCGCGGGTGCTTGGTAATGAAGGCGACGACCGTGGCCATGGAAGATCGAAAACCGCGGTCTAGAGGCGAGGTGAACCAGCAGGTCGACGGAGGCAGCGCTGAGGAGCACTAAAACGGGGCGACTCATGGAGGAGTGGCAAGGTGGTTACACTGTAGTGGCGGGTCAAAGACGAATGCGGCGGCTCAGTGAGGGGCAGCCGATTCGAGGCACACTGAGGCGGCCTGCCGGCGAGGCGCGGCTGAGCTAGCGTCAGGTTGAAGAGGAACGGGCGGTTGAATGTTTGACGTGGAGTACCCGCAGTTGCAGGAAGAGCCACAATGGAGGAAGTAGATTCAATGGCGAAGGTGAGCCGGCGTGGGCGTGCTCAGAGACTGGTCGTGGCCAAGCAGCTCCAGGCGGCACCGTAGCAGAGGCGGGTTAAGGCCAAGGCAATTTGACGAGGCTGCAACCGTGGAAATGGGAGGCCACGGCCGCGGTGGCAGAGATAACTCGCTGCGGCACTACTCCAAGGCGGGGGCGGTTCGCCCACGGCAGATCATGATGGCTCAAAGCAGCAGAGGCGGGACCCGCGGGTCGACAACGGTGGCAGGCCGCTTAGCGCGGGATCGATGGAAATAGAAGGTGACCTGGCGCAGCGGCGGTTCATAAGTGCAGCAGTGGCGGCGGCAGGGCCCAGGCCAGCCGTAACGGTTTAGAGGCGAGTCACTGCGGCGGTTCAGCATCGCAGGCTGGTGATGCAGTGAGTCATAACAACGGTGGAGGTGACCCGGCTGGGGTGATTCATAAACCGGCCGCGGGCAGCATGAGTTGGCCAGAGGCAAAGGCCACAATAGTGAAGGCATCTGGCGGCTAAAGGCGTGGGCAACGAGTAAGGCTGCGGTAGCGGCAGCGGCTTGACACTGCGGCCCAAGATGACCACTTTGAAACAGAGGTAAGGCCAAACTGGGGTTAGCAGCTTCTACACTCGAAGTGGCGTTGTGTGATGATGGTTGTAGTTTCCATCTCCGGTAGATTTGATTGATTCTCTGGGCTCGAACCTGAAGCATGGTCGCAATCTGCACTGTCTTTTGTTTGATCTCAGAGAGCCATATCAATTTAACTCCTGCAGGATTTGTACGGTACAAAGAGCAGGAGCCCCAACGTATTTAACCTCTGTATTGTACGCGCGCGGGAAAACATATAGTCTGATCCAGCCATTGTAAAACTTTGCAGTGGAATTCCTGAAGAATCTTTGACCCGGTGACTTGCTGTGCCGTATGAAGGCGAAAACTTCAACTCGTCTCAATCTAGTCTGGCACATGCTTTCGCAACGAGGTGGCTTGGTATGGCCACAGGAGCAGTGAGTCGACGAAGCGGGGGACCACGATGGCGGTTTGAGGCAAGGCGGCCGTGAGCGACTTGCAGCAGATATAAGCAGCGTGGTCAAAGCGGAGAGCGGCAGTGCCGGCTCGGCCACGGTGGCTTATGGCAGTAGAGGACGGTAGAGACGAGCCGGTGTTGGAGTACAGTAGCCAGCGCGCCTCGGCGGGTCAACGGCGCAGGCGAACCAGGCGGATCCACGGCAAAGGTGAGCTGCTGGCTTGGAGTTACCCTAGAAGCGAGGTAAGGCCGCAGTAGTGGCATGCCGTCAACTCGGAGGTAGCTCAGAGCGGTTCGGAGATGGCTTGGCAACTTAGTAGAACGACGCTTGGAGCGGTGGGTTAAAGCCATGGCGGGTTGACCGGGGCGGTGTCTTGACAAGGCGGAGGTGGGTCGCGGCGAACCTCGGTAGAAGAGTAGACCGGCCCCGAGACAAGGTAGGCCCGGCTCGGAACGGCTTCGGGTGTAACTTGACGCACCACAACAGGGGCGACTTAGCAAAAAATGACACCGACCACTAGTTAAAAACCATCTTGACTCCACGCGTGACTCAACAAGTAGTAGTAATTAGCTCTTTTTGGCAGCGATTTAGAGGCCGAGTCGTGGTTGGTTTGACTCCGCTGTCATTTATGTCAGCGACTGTAGCAAATATTGATGCCTTCGGTTTCGAAGGATCACCGGATCCTCAGTGACTTAACCCTAATTTACCTTTAACTCAAAACCTCGCCCGGGCATTAGATCCGACTGCTGTTTTAGACTGATAAACTCAAAACTGATGCAAATCTTTCCAAGCCGGTTTCTCTTCATCCGGAAAATTATGAACTTCTCGATCCCTGAGAAAAGATCCCTCCAAGAACTCATCACCACCGTGCGCAGGCCCCACGGTGGGCGCCAACTGTCATGGAATTGTCACGGCAGATGTCCTAGTGTGAGGACTTAGTCGTGAGGCCAACGCATCTATGTGGTAGCTTGAGAGGGGTTGATCGGAATCGAGAGACGCAACACAAGACAAGGATTTAGACAGCTTCGGGCCCCGGGAAACATCATCCGGTAACGACCCTACATGCTGTTTGTGGTTAGGTCTTATTATCATCATGAGGGAGTCGCCGTAAACCGGCTCTCCTAGTTATGTCTAGCCTTAAGATTCTCCTCTCTTCTCTTGGGGTGCCCTGCCCCTCCTTATATAAGTTGAAGGGGCGGGTCACATGTAGAGTCCATCTCGGACTAAGACTTAAACTATTCAGACTTCTCTTCATGGGCTTCTTAACATCTTGGGCTTCTTAACGACTCGGGCTTATTAATCCCAAGCGACTCTGTCTGCTGGGTTATGACTGTCTGCCGAGTTACCATCTGACTTACCATCTGACTTATCATCTGTCGGGTTATGATCTGACTTAACATCTGCCGGGTTATGATCTGACTTAACATCTGCCGGTTTATGATCCGACTTAACATCTACCTTATCATCTGCCTTAACATCTGCCGGGTTACGATCTGACTTAACATCTACCGGGTTATGATCTGACTTAACATCTGCCTTAACATCTACTGGGTTAGGATCTGACTTAACTGTCCCAGCTGGGTCATAACTTCCTCCGGGTCATATTGCAGGGTATATCCCCGACAGTGGTAGTTGTTTTGATCTTGCTGAAAAAACAAAAACTTTTGCGCCCAGGAAAATAATTTTCATTTTTTACAGAAGCGTGATTTTAATCTGATTCATTTTGCACAAGATTGGTACACAAATTTCCCAGGTTGTCCTAATTTTTCAGAATTTTTGGAGTTACAGAAGTATTCTAGAGTAACCGATTACTTCAGGCTGTTCTGTTTTTGACAGATTCTGTTTCTATATGTTGTTTGCTTATTTTGATGAATCTGTGGGTAGTATCGGGGGGTATGAACCATGGAAAAGTCGGAATATAGTAGATATTACACCAATATAAATGAAGAATGATTTCACAACATAACCAAAAGTGGTGATTTATTTTCTTATACTAATGGAACTTATGAGATTTTCTGTTGAGTTTGTTGTGAAGTTTTCAAGTTTTGGGTAAGGATTTGATGGACTATGGAATAAGGAGTGGCAAGAGCCTAAGCTTGGGGATGCCCAAGGCACCCAAAGGTAATATTCAAGGATAAACAAGAGCCTAAGCTTGGGGATGCCCCGGAAGGCATCCCCTCTTTCGTCTTCGTCTATCAGTAACTTTACTTGAGGCTATATTTTTATTCACCACATGATATGTGTTTTGCTTGGAGCGTCTTGTATTATATGAGTCTTTGCTTTTTAGTTTGCCACAATAATCCGTGCATGCTATGTTGTTGTTCTTGCCGTGTCTAGCTTCTATGCCATGTATTCTTGATGGGTGTATGCTTAGTTTGTCATGCCATGCTTTGTAGTGAGTGCATCGAGCTCGTAAACATGCCTACTCATTAACTGTTTTGCATGCTCCAGTTTTTCACTAAGTCTGAGATCTGTTTATGCTTTTGCCATGTTCACATGCTTGCAATGTATTTTCTGATCCCTTTTGGCTCAAGGTCACTAAGGGACTTTTGCTAAGTGCTTTGAGTAGCCTCATGCCATGCCTTGCTTTGCCATGTTAAGTTCATGTAGCATGTAGTTTTCATGTTCTAAAGTGTGCTTCCTGATGATATTGACCCAGTGCTCAGTGCCATGTTGAGTAGCCTCATGCCATCCCTTTATCATTCTTGGATGTTTTACAATCATTTTTAGCAACTTTATATCATTTTTTGGGACTAACCTATTGACCCAGTGCCCAGTGCCAGTTGCTGTTTTTTGCTTGCTTTTTACATTGCAGGAAATCAATATATAATGGAGTCCAAACACCATGAAACTTTTTGTGGATTTTTTGGACCAGAAGACCAACAGTGGGCCAAAGAAGCACCTGGGTGGTGCCCCAAGGGGGGCACAGCCCACCAGGGCGCGCCTGGGGGGCCAGGCGCGCCCATGTGGGTTGTTCCCACCTCGGTGGACTCCCGCACCCCTTCTTTGCACTATAAATTCCCAAATATTCCGAAACCATTCGGGGTTAACCTAGATCAGAAGTTCCACCGCCGCAGGGCTCCATAGCCACCGAAAACCAAGCTAGACCCGTTCCGGCACCCTGCCAGAGGGGGGAATCATCTTCGGTGGCCATCTTCATCATCCCGGCGGCCACCACGATGAGGAGGGAGTAGTCCACCCTCGGGGCTGAGGGTTTGTACGAGTAGCTATGTGATTAATCTCTCTCTCGTGATCCATATCATGGGCTTTGTTAATATAGTCGGATCATATGGTGTTTCTCCCCTGTACACTATTGTTGTGATGAATTGAATCTTTACCCTTTGAAGTTTTGTGATGTCGGATTGAATGTTCATATTTGAGAACACATGATGTATGTCTTACGGTATGAATACTTGAGGTGACAATGGGGTATCATATTGATTCACTTGATATACGTTATGGCACTCAACTTGCAGATTCTCGCGCTGATATTGGGGTAATCTATCCATAGGGGTTGATGCATGTTTTTATTATCTTTTCTCTGATAGAAACTTTGGGGTCTCTTTGTAGTTCTTTGTGTGGATTGAGTATTATGAATATGAATATGCTTTGGTGTTATTCTAGTATGAACTCTAGGATAGATCGAACGGAAAAAATAGCTTTGCGATATTTTAGTACGAACTCTTGAATAGATCGAGCGGAAAGAATAGCTTTGAGGTGGTCTTGTACCCTACCAACAATTTCTATCTTTTTTTCTCCGCTAATAGGAACTCGGGAGTGATTCTTTGTTGCACTTTGAGGGATAATCATATGATCCAACTATGTTAGCACTGTTGGGAGATTGCACTAGTGAAAATACAGACTCTAGGCCTTGTTTTTAAGCATTGCAATACCGTTTTTGTGCCCGTTTACTATTTGCTACCTTTCTGTTTTTATTTATTCAGATTATAAAAATATATCCGACCATCAATATTACACTTTTATCACCATCTCTTCGCCGAACTAGTGCACCTATACAATTTGCCATTGTATTGGGTGTGTTGGGGACACAAGAGATTTCTTCTATTTGATTGCAGGGTTGTTTGTGAGAGACTATATTCATCCTACACATCTCACGGATTGATAAACCTTAGGTCATCCACTTGAGGGAAAATTGCTATTGTTCTACAAAACTCTACGCTTGGAGGCCCAACACGTGTCTACAATAATAAAGTTGCGTAGTAGGCATCAAGCTCTTTTCTAGCACCGTTGCCGGGGAGGTGAGTGCTTGAAGGTATATCTTTAGATCTTGCAATTGAATATTTTAGTTTCTTTTTTTATCACTAGTTTGGTTTATAAAAAGAAAACTACAAAAAATGGAATTGAGGTTGCATCATATTATTAATCATCTTTATAACATCTTTCTTGAAAATGATGGTTCAGAAAATTGTGCTCAATTGTTAGAAGAAGAAGTCAATAAATTTTTTGGCACAAAATATTTGAATGATGAGCATGATTGCAATGTTGTTAGTATAAATTCTTTGAATATCCAAAATGCTAATGATGATTGCACAAGTCATGACAAAAATGTTTCTTATAAGCATGTCAATTTTTGCGGAATGAATTGGGAATGCATTTGCACACTAAAAAGGGAAGATAGATTTTGTAAGAAGCATAAATATTTAGAAATGAAAAGTTGCAAGAGAGGCTAGATGGTTGTGCTGAAAGATGTAATTTTTTCGCCATCCTTGTGAACTTTGCAATGAATGTGGTCATTTAAATATCCAATGCAATTTGTTTCAATCAAATCGTGTCCAAAAATTGTGATAACTTGATTTCCCTTGAGCATCATAAAGAGCTTAGTCTTCTTTTGGGGTATGAATAAATGAAACATATAACTAAGGGTTTCCCAAATCCCAAGAGATTTCTTGATTTTGATCTAGAGGAAATTTATATGTCTTGTACGGTAAATTGCATTGAGAATCCTTATATTGCCAACTATCTAAAGACAAGAAAACAAATAGAATATGAAGAGAATACTAATGAAAGGGAAAATATTTCCCAATCCCCTCCTAGTGTTTATTATGATGCATCAGGTAATGAGGAGGAGCTTCCTATCCAATCAATATCTTCAACAAGAAGCTTGAAAGAATTAATTAAACCTACACATGATGTGGTGAAGAAGAAGAACATAAGAAAGAATAAAGGTAAAAAGGTATCTCTCCCAAATAATGTTGCTCCTATCACCATTGTGCCTCATGAAAGTGAATCAAAT
This sequence comes from Triticum dicoccoides, assembly GCF_002162155.2. NCBI lineage: Eukaryota > Viridiplantae > Streptophyta > Magnoliopsida > Poales > Poaceae > Triticum > Triticum dicoccoides. The sequence goes on from NC_041382.1 coordinate 342,885,653, forward strand.
ATGTTGATGGAGGATGATGATATTGAGTATGATTTTGTGATACCTACTACTTGTTGTAATGATTATGATTGGGAAGACAACGATATCCCTTATCATCTTGAAAATCTATTTAGCACTTGCTTGGAAGAATATGATAATAATGTTTGCTATACTATTGGTGCCATTCATGCTATTGATAAGAATGGTTATAATGACATGCAAAACCACAAGCTTGGGGATGCTATGTTTAATGAGTATGATATGTTTGAAGATTTATTTACTGAAAATAATGCTTGTCCTAAGCTTGGGGATGCTTTGCTTAATGAATATGATCCTTTGATTCCTTCTACTTTCGATAAGAAAATTTATTATGATGATAGCATGCCTCCTATTTATGATGATTACATTGATAAAAGTGGGTTTGGAGTCAACTCTAGGTAGTAGTGATCCCACTATTTTGGAGGGTGTTGAATCTTATTACAATATTGATGAAAGTGGATTTGGAGAGGTCATGACTCTATTTAGTGACACATCCACTATTTTGAAAGAGGTTTCAATTGACTTTTACAATGAAGTTGCTATCTATGATGATTATTATGATGACATCTATGCCATGAAGAGTGATAAATCTTCTATGTTTGAGCATCATGAAAAGAGTGCTGTATGTGATAGTTATATTGTTGAATCCATTCATGATGTTTCTGAAAATTATTATGAGGAAGGAACTTATGCTCTTACATATCTCAATAATATCAAGTTTCTTCTCTATGTGTTGATTGTTTTGAAGTTGCACTTGTTTTGCCTTCCCATCCTAGTTGATTCTTGTTCCCATAAGTTGTTTGCTCACAAAATCCCTATGCATAGGAAGTGGGTTAGACATAAATGTGCTACTTATATGCTTCATGATGCTCTCTTCATGTTTCAATTCTTATTTTCTATGCGAGCATCATTGAAATCATCATGCCTAGCTTAAAAAGCATTAAAGAAAAGCGCTTGTTGGGAGACAACCCAACACTTTTACCTACTTTTTTTGTGTGTTCACATTATTATGCTACCGTATTTATCATGTTTTATTTCTTTCGTTTCAATAAAGTGCCAAGTAAAGCCTTTAAGATCATGTTGGGTGATAGTTGCTTTGATCTTGCTGAAAAACAGAAATGTTTGCGCTCACGAAAATAATTCTAGTTTTTAACCTAAGAGAGCTTTTGAGTTTATTCTTTTTGCAGAAGATTAATATACAAATTGCTCACGTAGTCCTACTTTTTCAGAATTGTTGGAGTAGTGGAAGTATGGTTGTAGTACAGATTACTACAAACTGTTCTATTTTTGACAGATTCTGTTTTCAATGCATAGTTTGCTTGTTTTCTAGTTTCTATGGCTTATATTGCTCAATACAAATTGTGGAAATGCGAAAATGCTCTTTAGAGCTCGGGCTCCATGGAGCCCGAGTTTGACTTGGTCAAAATTCAAACTTTCACGTTTCCGTTTTTTTTTGAAAAAAATTACACACGTACTTAGAGACATAAAGCATATGTGTGTAAATTTTCAGGACGAAACACATTAAAATGAGTTCTACACAAAAAGAACAAATCTAAGGCTTTTTAGTAGATGCACTATTCATCCTCAAAGTCCATGAATTTGTCTTTTTTACACAGATCGCATTTTAGGATATTTCATTCTTAAATTTTACATACATACACATAATATCCTTGTTTACTCGTATGATTTTTTTTCCAGATGTTATTGAAATTGAAAAGTGCGAATTTTGAATTTTTCAAAAAATCTGGCCTCCATGGAGGCCGAGCTCCAAAAGGCCCTACTCGTGGAAATAATATGATATAGTAGGCATTGTGTGAGAATAATTATCAATCTTGTCTTTGGCAGTACCAAAAGTGGAATGGTTTGCTCTTTATCATACTAACCTATCTCACAAAGTTCCTTAAAGTTTTGTGTGATTGAAGTTTTCAAGTTTTGGGTGAGATGTCGATATGAGTAGAATAAGGAGTGACGAGACTCTAACCTTGGGGATGACCAAGGCACCCCAAGGTAATATTCAAGGAAGATCCAAGCAACTAAGCTTGGGGATGCCTCGGAAAGCATCCCGTCTTTCGTTTCCAACATTATCGGTAACCTCACTTGGAGCTATGTTTTCATTCATCACAGGATATGTGTTTTGCTTGGAGCATCATTTTCTTTTGCTAGGATTTGCTTGATGTTATTTAGAATAATATTTTGCATCTTTCTTTTCAATAAAAATATCAAGTATAGCCATTGCCATGCTTATTTTGCAAGTCTACTTGTTGCTGTTTCAAAACAGAAAGTTTATCGATGTTGCAAAAATTCCCTAGAAAATTCAGAATGTGATAAAATGTTGATTTTTTTTGCAAAATGAGCTCTGATAAATTTCTACAGTTTGGCAAATGTTCATAACTTTTGGAGTTAGGGAAGTACTGATACTCTTGCATTCTTTACAGACTATACTATTTTAGCAGATTGTTGTTATGTTTGCATTGTTTGCATATGTTTGCTTTTTTAATGATTCTATTTGAGGATAGGAGTATTAAATATGCAGAGGCATTTAGTATGCAATATTGAATAATAATTTTAGTGGTTTGCTACAGTAGAGTATGATAAGGTTTTTGCATTGGTTTATACTAACTTATCTCACGAGTTCTTGTTGAGTTTTGTGTGGATGAAGCTTTTGAGATTTAGGAAAACCGTGATATGGGAGGAACTAAGGAGACACGAAAGCTCAAGCTTGGGGATGCCCAAGGCATCCCAAGATAATATTTCAAGAAGTCTCAAGCATCTAAGCTTGGGTATGCCCCGGTAGGCATCCCACCTTTTTTCTTCAACAATTATCGGTTAGTATCGGTTGAGCCTAAGTTTTTGCTTCTTCACCTGATGTGTGCTATCCTAGGATTGATATTTTATTTTGTTTTGCTTGCTGTTTTAATGAAGTACTTAGATTTGAAAGTTTTTAAATAAAATAGAGTCCTCAAATAGTTGTCAGGGAGGCTGAGTAAGCGGCATTCACATCTCGTCAATGAAGGTCTTTTCTATAAAATTGCTCTTGTGATTCACTTATATCCTATGAGTAAATTGTTGAATAAATTGAATGTCATGAAGTTGAAATCATATCATGCCTAGTGGTAGCTTAACATTGGGTTTAAAAGTGAAATCTTTTGAGGCTTGACAATCACAATATTGTTCATACAAGCAATTCACGAATAATTAGTATAAGGAAGAGAACTTTCACATATAAATATACTATCATGGAAAACTTTTGTGATTGTGAGCCCCCATCAAAATATTATATGCCAAAATTGTTGACGTTGGACAAGGAATACAACGTAATGATTTATGTTTTTTCATATTCATATAGAAGTTATATTGTCATAGATCGTTCAACATGTGGTGCTTGCCCCCCATCTTTGCTAGCCAAAAATTCCGCACCAAGTAGAGATACTACTTGCGCATCCAAAAACCCTTAAACCCAAATCTTATTTTCAAGAGTCCACCATACCTACCTAAGGATTGAGCAAGATCCTTCAAGTAAGTTGTCATCGGTGCAATAAGGCAATAGAAATTGCTTCTAAAAGTGTGAGAGAAAATTGAGCGTTGTACGAACTTGTGATGGCAAAAGCGACGGACTGCATAATAAAGGTTGCTATCATAAGGGGCAATACAACGTGACGTTCTTTTGCACTAAGGGGTTGAGCATACAAACAAATAAGTGCATGGCAACCTCTGCTTACCTATGCGAAGGGCCTATCTTTTACTTTTCAGTATTTACTTTTATGCAAAGAGTCAAAGTTTTTCTCTCTATTCCCTTTTATTTTTCTCCTTTGGCAAGCATCATGTGGTGAGGAAAGATCTAGGCACATATGTCCAACTGAATATGGGTAGCATGAGTTATTATTGTTGACATCACCCTTGAGGTGAATACGTTGGGAGGTAAAATAATAAGCCTCTATCTTCTATGTGTCCGGTTGAAACGCTTTGCTCATGTGTACGCAGCGAGTGTTAGCAATCATAGAAGACTATATGATGGTTGAGTATGTGGAGCTCTTACTTAAACTCTGCTGAATAAGTTGAATTGCAATTGCTTGGTGACTAAGAACATAGGTTGTTGGGTTTCAAGAGAATTCATTGTTTGAAACTTAACAGGTGAATTGGTTGCCACTATAACATGAGAAGTTTTATAAGAAAGAATTGTTGTTATGATGCTAGGAGAAGTGATTGAAATTATCATTGATTAAACTTGTGCACTTTTCTAGCATTCACACTTTGTAAATTATTTGTTTTATCATTTACCTACTCGAGGATGAGTAGGAATTAAGCTTGGGGATGCTGATACGTCTTCAACTTATCTATAATTTATTAAGTATTCATGTTGTTATTTTATCATTCTTGGATGTTTTACAATCATTTTATAGCAACTTTATATCATTTTTGGGACTAACCTATTGACCCAGTGCCCAGTGCCAGCTGTTGTTTTTTGCTTATTTTTTACATCATAGGAAATCAATATCGAACGGAGTTCAAACACCATGAAACTTTTTGTGGATTTTTTTGGACCAGAAGACCAACAGTTGGCCAAAGAAGCACATGGGTGGTGCCCCGAGGGGGGCACAACCCAACATGGCACGCCTGGGGGCCCAGGCGCGCCCAAGTGGGTTGTGCCCACCTCGGTGGCCTCCCGCACCCCTTCTTTGCACTATAAATTCTCAAATATTCCGAAATCCTTCGGGGTTAACCTAGATCAGAAGTTCCGCCACCCCAGGGCTCCGTAGCCACCTAAAACCAATCTAGACCCATTCCGGCACCCTGTCGGAGGGGGAATCATCTCCGATGGCCATCTTCATCATCCCAGCGGCCACCACGATGAGGAAGGAGTATTCCACCCTCGGGGCTGAGGGTTTGTACCAGTATCCATGTGATCAATCTCTCTCTCTCTCTCTCTCTCGTGATCTATATCATGGGCTTTGTTAATATAGTCAAATCATATGATGTTTCTCCCCTGTACACTCTTGTTGTGATGAATTGAATCTTTACCCTTTGAAGTTTTGTCATGTCGGATTGAATGTTCAGATTTGAGAACACATGATTTATGTCTTGCGGTATGAATACTTGAGGTGACAATGGGGTATCATGTTGATTCACTTGATATACATTATGGCACTCAACTTGCGGATTCCCGCGGTGATATTGGGGTAATCTATGCATAGGGGTTGATGCACGTTTTTATTATCTTTTCTCCGATAGAAACTTTGGGGTCTCTTTGTAGTTCTTTGTGTGGATTGAGTATTATGAATATGAATATGCTTTGGTGTTATTCTAGTACAAACTCTAGGATAGATCGAACAAAAAAAATAGCTTTACATTATTTTAGTACGATCTCTTGAATAGATCGAGCGGAAAGAATAGCTTTGAGGTGGTCTCGTACCCTACAAACAATTTCTATCTTTTGTTCTCCGCTAATAGGAACTTGGGAGTGATTCTTTGTTGCACTTTGAGGGATAATCATATGATCCAACTATGTTAGAATTGTTGGGAGATTGCACTAGTGAAAGTGCAGACCCTAGGCCTTGTTTTAAGCATTGCAATACCGTTTTTGTGCCCGTTTACTATTTACTACCTTGCTGTTTTTATTCATTCAGATTATAAAAATATATTTCTACCATCAATATTACACTTTTATCACCATCTCTTCATCGAACTAGTGCACCTACACAATTTTCCATTGTACTGGGTGTGTTGGGGACACAAGAGATTTCTTGTATTTGATTGCAGGGTCATTTGAGAGACACCATCTTCATCCTACACCTCTCACGGATTGATAAACCTTATGTCATCCACTTGAGGGAAAATTGCTACTGTCCTACAAAACTCTGCGCTTGGAGGCCCAACACGTGTCTACAACAATAAAGTTGTGTAGTATGCTAGAAGTATTACTGTTTTTATGTCAATATTAAACTTTTGTTTTGAATCTTATGGATCTGAACATTCATGCCACAATAAAGAAAAAATACATGGATAAATGTGTTCGGTAGCATTCCACATCAAAAATTCTGTTTTTATCATTTACCTACTCGAGGACGAGCGGGAATGAAGCTTGGGGATGCTTGATACGTCTCCAAGGTATCTATAATTTTTGATTGTTCCTTGCTATTATATTATCTGTTTTGGATCTTTTACATGCATTAATATGATATTTTACATTATTTTTGGGACTAACCTATTAACCTAGAGCCCAGCACCAGTTTCTGTTTTTCCCTTATTTTTGAGCTTCGCAGAAAAGGAATACCAAACAGAGTCCAAATTAAATAAAACTTTCACGATGATTTTTCTTGGACCAGAAGACACCCCGGAGATTTGGAGTTCAAGTCAGAAGAGCCACGAGGCGGCGACAAGGGGGGAGGGTGTGGCCCCTGCCTTATGGCCTCCTCGTGACTCCTGTGACCTAGTTCTGCCTCCTATATATTCACATATATTCCCAATCCACCAGAAGCATCCACGAAAACACTTTTCCACTGCCGCAACCTTCTGTTCCCGTGAGATCCCATCTTGGGGCCTTTTCTGGCATCCTGTTGGAGGGGGATTCGATCATGGAGGGCATCTACATCAACTCTATTGCCCTTCCAATGAAGCGTGAGTAGTTTACCTCAGACCAACGGGTCCATAGCTAGTAGCTAGATGGCTTATTCTCTTTCTCTTTGATTCTCAATACCATGTTCTCCTCGATGTTCTTGGTTTCTACCCAATGTAATCTTTGTTTGCGGTGTGATTGTCGAGATCCGATGAATTGTGGATTTATGATCAGCTTATCTATGAGTATTATTTGAATCTTCTCTGAATTCTTTTATGTATGATTTGATATCTTTGTAATTCTCTTCGAACTATCGGTTTGGTTTGGCCAATTAGATTGGTTTTTCTTGCAATGGGAGAAGTGCTTAGCTTTGGGTTCAATATTTCAGTGTCCTTTCCTAGTGATAGTAGGGGCAGCAAGGCACATATTGTATTGTTGCCATCGAGGATAAAAAGATGGGGTTTACATCATATTGCTTGAGTTTATTCCTCTACATCATGTCATCTTACTGAAAGCGTTACTCTGTTCTTCATGAACTTAATACTTTAGATGCAGGCAGGAGTCGGTCGATGTGTGGAGTAATAGTAGTAGATGCAGGCAGGAGTCGTTCTACTTGACACAGACGTGATGCCTATATTTCGTAATCATTGCCTTAGATATCGTCATAACTTTGCGCTTTTCTATCAATTGCTCGACAGTAATTTGTTCACCCACCGTATTATTTGCTATCTTGAGAGAAGCCTATAGCGAAACCTATGGCCCCCGGGTCTATTTTCCATCATATAAGTTTTCGATCTACTATTTTGCAATCTTTTACTTTCCAATCTATAAACCAAGAAACCCCAAAATATTGTATCTTTTATTTAGTTTTATTTATCTATCCCTATCAGATCTCACTTTTGCAAGTGACCGTGAAGGGATTGACAACCCCTTTATCGCGTTGGGTGCAAGTTGTTTGATTGTTTGTGCAGGTATTGGTGATTTGTGTGTTGTTTCCTACTGGATTGATACCTTGGTTCTCTAACTGAGGGAAATACTTATCTCTACTTTGCTGCATGATACATCTCCAACGTATCTATAATTTTTGATTGCTCCATGCTATTTTATCTACTATTTTGGACTATACTGGGCTTTATTTTCCACTTTTATATTATTTTTGGGACTAACCTATTAACCGGAGGCCCAGCCCAGAATTGCTGTTTTTTTTGCCTATTTCAGTATTTCGAGGAAACAAAATATCAAACGGAGTCCAAATGGGATGAAACCTTCGGGAACGTGATCTTCTCACCGAACGTGCTTCACTTAGATCTTTTGAGCTTGATAGTTTACTCTATGTGCTTCACTTATATCTTTTTGAGCGTGATAATTTTTGCTCTAGTGCTTCACTTAGATCTTTTAGAGCATGGTGGTGGTTTGTTTTAAAGAAACTTGATCTCTCATGCTTCACTTAGATTATTTTGAGAGTCGTTAATAGCATGGTAATTTTCTTAATGTTAATATACTTGGTATTCAAGATATGTGAAACTTTCTTTTTAGTGGGTTGAATACTAAGATAAGTTTGATGCTTGATAATTGTTTTGAGATATGGAGGTGATAATATCATAGTCATTCTAGTTGAGTAGTTGTGAATTTGAGAAATACTCGTGTTAAAGTTAGCAAGTCCTGTAGCATGCACGTATGGTTAAAGTTGTGTAACAAATTTGAAGCATGAAGTGTATCTGGCTTGTGCATCCTTATGAGTGGCGGTCGGGGACGAGCGATGGTCTTTTCCTACCAATCTATCCCCCTAGGAGCATGCGCGTAGTACTTGATTTTTGATGACTTCTAAATTTTTTGCAGTAAGTATATGAGTTCTTTTGACTAATGTTGAGTCCATGGATTATACGCACTTTTACCTTTCCGCCATTTGCTAGCCTCTTCGGTACCGTGCATTGCCCTTTCTCACATTGAGAGTTGGTGCAAACTTCGCCGGTGCATCCAAACCCCGTGATATGATACACTCTTTCACACATAAACCTCCCTATATCTTCCTCAAAATAGCCACCATACCTACCTATCATGGCATTTCCATAGCCATTTCGAGATATATTGCCATGCAACTTCCATCATCATCATCATCACATGCTTTACTTTTGTCATATTGCCATTGCATGATCTTGTAGTTGACATCGTATTTGTGGCAAAGCCACCATGCATTATTTTTCATACATGTCACTCTTTATTCATTGCACCATCCCGGTACACCGCCGGAGGCATTCATATAGAGTCATATCTTGTTCTAGTATCGAGTTGTAATCATTATGTTGTAATCAATATAAGTGTGATGATCATCATTATTAGAGCATTGCCCAATCAAAAAAAAAGAGAAAGGCCAAAAAAAATGCCCAAAAAAAGAAGGAGAAAATAAAAAGGGCAATGCTACTATATCTTTTTCCACACTTGTGCTTCAAAGTAGCACCTTGTTCTTCATGTAGTGAGTCTCATATATTGTGCTTCAAAGTAGCACCATGATTTTCATATAGTGAGTCTCATAATTTGTCTTGTTCATACTAGTGGGAATTTTTCATTATAGAACTTGGCTTGTATATTCCAACGATGGGCTTCCTCAAAATGCGCTAGGTCTTCATGAGCAAGCAAGTTGGATGCACACCCACTAGTTTTCTTTTGTTGAGCATTCTTAGCTCTAGTGCATCCGTTGCATAGCAATCCCTACTCCTTGCATTAACATCAATTGATGGGCATCTCCATAGCTCATTGATTAGCCTCGTTGATGTGAGACTTTCTCCTTTTTTGTCTTCTCCACACAATCCCCATCATCATATTCTATACCACCCATAGTGCTATGTCCATGGCTCGCGCTCATGTATTGCGTGAAGGTTGAAAAAGTTTGAGATTATTTGAGTATGAAACAATTGCTTGGCTTGTCATCGGGGGTATAGAAGTTGGGAACATCTTTGTGTGACGAAAGTGAAGCATAGCCTAACTATATGATTTTGTAGGGATGAACTTCCTTTGGCCATGTTATTTCGAGATGACATAATTGTTTGATTAGTATGCTTGAAGTATTATCATTTTTATGTCAATATGAACTTTTGTCTTGAACCTTTTGGATCTAAATATTCATACCATGATTAAGAAGATTTACATTGCAATTATGCCAAAGTATCACACCGCATCAAAAATTCTCTTTTTATCATTTACCTACTCGAGGACGAGCAGGAATTAAGCTTGGGGATGCCTGATACGTCTCCAACGTATCTATAATTTTTGATTGCTCCATGCTACTTTATCTACTGTTTTGGACTATATTGGGCTTTATTTTCCACTTTTATATTATTTTTGGGACTAACCTATTAACCGGAGGCCCAGCCCAGAATTGCTGTTTTTTGCCTATTTCAGTATTTCGAGGAAACATAATATCAAACGGAGTCCAAACGGAATGAAACCTTCAGGAACATGATCTTCTCACCGAACGTGATCCAGGAGACTTGGACCCTACTCCAAGAAGTTTCCGGGGAGGTCACGAGGGTGGAGGGCACGCCCCCCCTTGGCGCGCCCCCCTGCCTTGTGGGCCCCTCGGAGCTCCACCGACGTGCTCCTTCCTCCTATATATACCTACGTACCCCCATTAGACCAGAGACGGAGCCAAAAACCTAATTCCACCGCCGCAACTTCCTGTATCCACGAGATCCCATCTTGGGGCCTCTTCCGGAGCTCCGCCGGAGAGGGCATCCATCACGGAGGGCTTCTACATCAACACCATAGCCCTTCCGATGAAGTGTGAGTAGTTTACTTCAGACCTTCGGGTCCATAGCTAGTAGCTAGATGGATTCTTCTCTCTTTTTGGATCTCAATACAATGTTCTCCCCCTCTCTCATGGAGATCTATTCGATGTAATATTCTTTTTGCGGTGTGTTTGTTGAGACTGATGAATTGTGGTTTATGATCCAACTTATCTATGAATAATATTTGAATCTTCTCTGAATTCTTTTATGTATGATTGAGTTATCTTTGCAAGTCTCTTCGAATTATCCGTTTGGTTTGGCCAACTAGATTGGTAGTTCTTGCAATGGGAGAAGTGTTTAGCTTTGGGTTCAATCTTGCGGTGTCCTTACTCAGTGACAGAAAGAGTTGCAAGGCACGTATTGTATTGTTGCCATCGAGGATAACAAGATGGGGTATTTATCATATTGCATGAATTTATTTCTCTACATCATGTCATCTTGCTTAAGGCGTTACTCTGTTTTTAACTTAATACTCTAGATGCATGCTGGATAGCGGTCGATGAGTGGAGTAATAGTAGTAGATGCAGGCAGGAGTCGGTCTACTTGTCACGGACGTGATGCCTATATACATGATCATACCTAGATAACCTCATAACTATGCTAAATTCTATCAATTGCTCAACAGTAATTTGTTCACCCACCGTAGAATATCTATGCTCTTGAGAGAAGCCACTAGTGAAACCTATGGCCCCCGGGTCTATTCTCATCATATCAATCTCCATTACTTTACTTTACTTGGTCTGCTTTTACTTTTTACTTTGCATCTTTATACCAAAAATACCAAAAATATTATGTCTATCAGATCTCACTCTCGTAAGTGATCGTGAAGGGATTGACAACCCCTAAGCGTTGGTTGCAAGTTGCTACCGTTTTGTGCAGGTACGAGGGACTTGCGCGTGACCTCCTACTGGATTGATACCTTGGTTCTCAAAAACTGAGGGAAATACTTACGCTATAGTGCTGCATCACCCCCTCCTCTTCGGGGAAAACCAACGCTAGCTCGAGACGTAGCAAGAAGGATTTCTGGCGCTGTTGCCGGGGAGGCCTACGCCAAGTCAAGTCAAGATTTACTCTCCCGTCAACGAGCCATTTCTGGCGCCGTTGCCGGGGAAGCCTACGCAAAAGTCAACATACCAAGTACCCATCACAATCTCTATCTCTCGCATTACATTATTTGCCATTTGCCTCTCATTTTCCTCTCCCCCACTTCACCCTTGCCGTTTTATTCGCCCTCTCTTTCCCAATCTCCTCCTCTTTTTCCCTTTGCCTTTTGTTTGCTCGTGTGTTAGTTTGCTTGCTTGTTCGTCACGATGGCCTTACCTAATTTTGGTGATCTTCACCTTAAAAGGCTAGAAGATATCGAAAACAATGTCAGGAAGTTTATGGTCTTGCAATTTGAGCATAATAATTTCTTTAGAAACGAGCTTAAGGAACAAAAGAGTTTTATGAGTTATATGAATAAAGAGCTCGATGATATGTCCCAAGAATTTGATGGTGTAAGAGCCCAAATTGCTCATCTTGAAAAAATGACCGCTGAAATTTCGGGTATGCAAGCCACCTTAGTCAATAAGATGGCCGCTAAACCGAATAACTATGAGAATCAAGATGAATATCTAAAAGTTATTGATGTGTCCCCTATTAAATCGTTGTTTTGCAATGTGAATCTTGATGAATCTGATTATGATCTTCCCTTACCTAGAAGGCGTTCTAAGAATTCTGAGTTTTTAGATCCTGATGATGAAATTGATAAAAAAGGGATTGAAAGAAATAAAAATCTAGATATTGCTAAACCCACTATTTTGGATCTCAAGGAATTTAACTATGAAAATTGCTCTTTAATTGATTGTATTTCCTTGTTGCAATCCGTGTTAAATTCTCCTCATGCTTATAGTCGAAATAAGGCCTTTACCGAACACATTGTTGACACCTTAATGCAATCTTATGAAGAAAAGCTTGAGTTGAAAGTTTCTATCCCTAGAAAACTCCATGATGAGTGGGAACCTACAATTAAGATTAAAATTAGAAATTACGAGTTTCATGCTTTGTGTGATTTGGGTGCTAGTGTCTCTACTATCCCCAAAGCTTTGTGTGATTTGCTAGATTTCCGTGACTTTGATGATTGCTCTCTAAACTTGCATCTTGCGGATTCCACTATTAAAAAGCCTATGGGAAGAATTAATGATGTTCTTATTGTTGCAAATAGGAATTATGTGCCCGTAGATTTTATCGTTCTTGATATAGATTGCAATCCTTCATGTCCTATTATTCTTGGTAGACCTTTCCTTAGAACGATTGGTGCAATTATTGATATGAAGGAAGGGAATATTAAATTCCAATTTCCCTTAAAGAAGGGCATGGAACACTTTCCTAGAAAGAAAATAAAATTACCATATGAATCTATCATGAGAGCCACTTATGGATTGCCTACCAAAGATGGCAATACCTAGATCTATCCTTGCTTTTATGCCTAGCTAGGGGCGTTAAACGATAGCGCTTGTTGGGAGGCAACCCAATTTTATTTTGTGTTTTTTGTTTTTGGTTCTGTTTAGGAATAAACAATCCATATAGATTCTGTTTAGATGTGGTTTTATCTTTTAATTAGTGTTTGTGCCAAGTTAAACCTATTAGATCTTCTTGGAAGATAGTTATTTGATCTTGCTGTAATTTCCAGAATCTTTGCGCTCAGTGCCCGAATTGTCAAAAATCACCAGAAAGTGATAAAATAGTGATTCCAATTGCTTCTGATCAATGAAAACATTGCCCAGGCCGTCTAATTTGGGTAGAATTTTTTGGGTTCCAGAAGTTGGCGTTAGTAACAGATTACTACAGACTGTTCTGTTTTTGACAGATTCTGTTTTGCGTGTGTTGTTTGCTTATTTTGATGAATCTATGGTTAGTAAAATAGTTTATAAACCATAGAGAAGTTGGAATATAGTATGTTTAACACCAATACAAATAAAGAACAAGTTCACTACAGTACCTTAAAGTAGTCTTTTGTTTTCTTTCTCTAACGGAGCTCACGAGATTTCTATTGAGTTTTGTGTTGTGAAGTTTTCAAGTTTTGGGTGAATTCTTTTGATGGATTATGGAACAAGGAGTGGCAAGAGCCTAAGCTTGGGGATTCCCATGGCACCCCCAAGATAATCCAAGGACACCAAAAAGTCAAAGCTTGGGGATGCCCCGGAAGGCATCCCCTCTTTCGTCCACTTCCATCGGTAATTTACTTGGAGCTATATTTTTATTCACCACATGATATGTGTTTTGCTTGGAGCGTCTTGTATTATTTGTGTCTTTGCTTGTTAGTCTACCACAATCATCCTTGCTGTACACACCTTTTGATAGAGCCATGTATGAATTGAAATTTGTTAGAATACTCTATGTGCTTCACTTATATCTTTTGAGCTTGATAGTTTACTCTATGTGCTTCACTTATATCTTTTTAAGCGTGATAATTTTTGCTCTAGTGCTTCACTTAGATCTTTTAGAGCATGGTGGTGGTTTGTTTTAAAGAAACTTGATCTCTCATGCTTCACTTAGATTATTTTGAGAGTCGTTAATAGCATGGTAATTTTCTTAATGTTAATATACTTGGTATTCAAGATATGTGAAACTTTCTTTTTAGTGGGTTGAATACTAAGATAAGTTTGATGCTTGATAATTGTTTTGAGATATGGAGGTGATAATATCATAGTCGTTCTAGTTGAGTAGTTGTGAATTTGAGAAATACTTGTGTTAAAGTTAGCAAGTCCCGTAGCATGCACGTATGGTTAAAGTTGTGTAACAAATTTGAAGCATGAAGTGTATCTGGCTTGTGCATCCTTATGAGTGGCGGTCGGGGACAAGCGATGGTATTTTCCTACCAATCTATCCCCCTAGGAGCATGCACGCAGTACTTGATTTTTGATGACTTCTAAATTTTTTGCAGTAAGTATATGAGTTCTTTTGACTAATGTTGAGTCCATGGATTATACGCACTTTTACCTTTCCGCCATTTGCTAGCCTCTTCGGTACCGTGCATTGCCCTTTCTCACATTGAGAGTTGGTGCAAACTTCGCCGGTGCATCCAAACCCCGTGATATGATACACTCTTTCACACATAAACCTCCCTATATCTTCCTCAAAATAGCCACCATACCTACCTATCATGGCATTTCCATAGCCATTCCGAGATATATTGCCATGCAACATCCATCATCATCATCATCATCATCATCATGACATGCTTTACTTTTGTCATATTGCCATTGCATGATCTTGTAGTTGACATCGTATTTGTGGCAAAGCCACCATGCATTATTTTTCATACATGTCACTCTTGATTCATTGCACCATCCCGGTACACCGCCGGAGGCATTCATATAGAGTCATATCTTGTTCTAGTATCGAGTTGTAATCATTATGTTGTAATCAATAGAAGTGTGATGATCATCATTATTAGAGCATTGCCCAATCAAAAAAAGAGAGAAAGGCCAAAAATAAAAAAAGAAAGGCCCAAAAAGAAGAAGGAGAAAATAAAAAGGGCAATGCTACTATCTCTTTTTCCACACTTGTGCTTCAAAGTAGCACCTTGTTCTTCATGTAGTGAGTCTCATATATTGTGCTTCAAAGTAGCACCATGATTTTCATATAGTGAGTCTCATAATTTGTCTTGTTCATACTAGTGGGAATTTTTCATTATAGAACTTGGCTTGTATATTCCAACGATGGGCTTCCTCAAAATTCCCTAGGTCTTCATGAGCAAGCAAGTTGGATGCACACCCACTAGTTTTCTTTTGTTGAGCATTCTTAGCTCTAGTGCATCCGTTGCATGGCAATCCCTACTCCTTGCATTAACATCAATTGATGGGCATCTCCATAGCTCATTGATTAGCCTCGTTGATGTGAGACTTTCTCCTTTTTTGTCTTCTCCACACAATCCCCATCATCATATTCTATACCACCCATAGTGCTATGTCCATGGCTCGCGCTCATGTATTGCGTGAAGGTTGAAAAAGTTTGAGATTATTTGAGTATGAAACAATTGCTTGGCTGGTCATCGGGGGTATAGAAGTTGGGAACATCTTTGTGTGATGAAAATGAAGCATAGCCTAACTATATGATTTTGTAGGGATGAACTTCCTTTGGCTATGTTATTTCGAGATGACATAATTGTTTGATTAGCATGCTTGAACTATTATCATTTTCATGTCAATATGAAATTTTGTCTTGAACCTTTCGGATCTGAATATTCATACCATGATTAAGAAGATTTACATTGAAATTATGCCAAAGTATCACACCGCATCAAAAATTCTCTTTTTAAAATTTACCTACTCGAGGACGAGCAGGAATTAAGCTTGGGGATGCCTGATACGTCTCCAACGTATCTATAATTTTTGATTGCTCCATGCTACTTTATCTACTGTTTTGGACTATATTGGGCTTTATTTTCCACTTTTATATTATTTTTGGGACTAACCTATTAACCGGAGGCCCAGCCCAGAATTGCTGTTTTTTTTGCCTATTTCAGTATTTCGAGGAAACATAATATCAAACGGAGTCCTAACGGAATGAAACCTTCGGGAACATGATCTTCTCACCGAACGTGATCCAGGAGACTTGGACCCTACTCCAAGAAGTTTCCGGGGAGGTCACAAGGGTGGAGGGCGCCCCCCCCCCCCTTGGCGCGCCCCCTGCCTCGTGGGCCCCTCGGAGCTCCACCGACGTGCTCCTTCCTCCTATATATACCTACGTACCCCCATTAGACCAAAGACGGAGCCAAAAACCTAATTCCACCGCCGCAACTTCCTGTATCCACGAGATACCATCTTGGGGCCTATTCCGGAGCTCCGCCGGAGAGGGCATCCATCACGGAGGGATTCTACATCAACACCATAGCCCTTCCGATGAAGTGTGAGTAGTTTACTTCAGACCTTCGGGTCCATAGCTAGTAGCTAGATGGCTTCTTCTCTCTTTTTGGATCTCAATACAATGTTCTCCCCCTCTCTCATGGAGATCTATTCGATGTAATATTCTTTTTGCGGTGTGTTTGTTGAGACCGATGAATCGTGGGTTTATGATCCAACTTATCTATGAATAATATTTGAATCTTCTCTGAATTCTTTTATGTATGATTGAGTTATCTTTGCAAGTCTGTTCGAATTATCCGTTTGGTTTGGCCAACTAGATTGGTAGTTCTTGCAATGGGAGAAGTGTTTAGCTTTGGGTTCAATCTTGCGGTGTCCTTACTCAGTGATAGAAAGAGTTGCAAGGCACGTATTGTATTGTTGCCATCGAGGATAACAAGATGGGGTATTTATCATATTGCATGAATTTATTCCTCTACATCATGTCATCTTGCTTAAGGCGTTACTCTATTTTTAACTCAATACTCTAGATGCATGCTGGATAGCGGTCGATGAGTGGAGTAATAGTAGTAGATGCAGGCAGGAGTCGGTCTACTTGTCACGGACGTGATGCCTATATACATGATCATACCTAGATAACCTCATAACTATGCTAAATTCTATCAATTGCTCAACAGTAATTTGTTCACCCACCGTAGAATATCTATGCTCTTGAGAGAAGCCACTAGTGAAACCTATGGCCCCCGGGTCTATTCTCATCATATCAATCTCCATTACTTTATTTTACTTGTTTTGCTTTTACTTTTTACTTTGCATCTTTATACCAAAAATACCAAAATATTATCTCTATCAGATCTCACTCTCGTAAGTGACCGTGAAAGGATTGACAACCCCTAAGCGTTGGTTGCGAGTTGCTACCGTTTTGTGCAGGTACGAGGGACTTGCGCGTGACCTCCTACTGGATTGATACCTTGGTTCTCAAAAACTGAGGGAAATACTTACGCTACTGTGCTGCATCACCCCCTCCTCTTCGGGGAAAACCAACGCTAGCTCGAGACATAGCACTGCATCACCCTTTCCTCTTCAAGGGAAAAACTAACGCACCGTTGCCGGGGAGATCTACGCCAAGTCAAGACATACCAAGTACCCATCATAAAACTCTCATCTTTTGCATTACATTATTCGCCATTTGCCTCTCGTTTTCCTCTCCCCCACTTCTAAAATGATTTTCAAAAATATTTGCCTTTTTCCTCACCCCTCTTCCATTTGTCTTTTTCATTTGCTTTTTGTTTGCTCGTTTGTTAGATTGGTTTGTTGCTACCATGTCTGAATCTGGGTAGGTTATCACTGAAAAGGATAGTAGTAATGATGGGGGAAACTTTGATGCTTTTGCTAATAGTAATCCTCATGAAGAATCTACTATCTTGCACACTAAAAAACTTTGCATAGGTAGCAGCAGTATTATTGAAAAAAGGGGCTATTCAAGATTTCTTTACTTGTGCCAGTGTGCTACCGACGTTAGGTGTATCTATTCTCCATAAAACTAGTAGTCTCGCCGATGCTATATCTTTGCTTGTGGTTGAACTTGAAAGACAATTTGTTCATATGCATCCATGCATACAACGGATTTTTCTAGAGTTTTCTAATATTGAGCATTCTTCTGTTAAGCGCGCCACCACTATATTTCTAGCCCATGAATTTAGATTTATTATGAAAGAAGCTAGTGAAATTTTCACGCATTATAAAGTAGATGGTGGTCGACCTCCCATAGAGGGGGTTCTCTTTAATCAAGAGGAAATAATGCGTTTACAATCTCTAGATCATGTTGCTTATAATGAAAATTTAAGAAAGAGGGTCCCTACCGATGTTTTAGTTGATAAGATTTCTGAACTTAATGATAATTTTGCTATACAAAACAACGGATTAGGTTTCTCTCTTGGACACAAGCTCATGAATTTTTCCCAAAAGAACACTTACAATGATGAATTGGTCATACAATATGAGGGGCCGAAGGTGGAACCAATTCCTCCCAAGCTTGATCTTAGGGATCCTTATCCCATTAAATTTAGCCCTTTTGATTACTTTTGCTTACCACAAAGAAAACTTGTTGCTGAACGAAGGAAGTATGACATGAGATTTCGAGATTTGCCTTATCATTACTATGATTATACCTAGATCTATTTGTGTTTTATGCCTAGTTAAGGGCGTTAAACAATAGCGCTTGTTGGGAGGCAACCCAATTTTAGTTTTGTTCTCTGCTTTTTGGTTCTGTTTTTCAATAAATAATTCATCTAGCCTCTGGTTAGATGTGTTTTGGTGTTTTAATTAGTGTTTGTGCCAAGTAAGACCTTTGGGATGGCTTACGGTGGTTGTCATGGAATTGTCACAGCAGATGTCCTAGTGTGAGGACTTAGTCATGAGGCCAACACATCTATGTGGTAGCTTGAGAGGGGTTGATCGGAATCGAGAGACGCAACACAAGACAAGGATTTAAACAGCTTTGGGCCCCGGGAAACATCACCCAGTAACGACCCTACATGCTGTTTGTGGCTAGGTCTTATTATCATCATGAGGGAGTTGCCGTAAATCGGCTCTCCTAGTTATGTCTAGCCTTAAGATTCTCCTCTCCTCTCTTGGGGTGTCCTGGCCCTCCTTATATAAGTTGAAGGGGTGGGTTACATGTAGAGTCCATCTCGGACTAAGACTTAAACTATTCTGACTTCTCTTCATGGGCTTCTTAACATCTTGGGCTTCTTAATGTCTCGAGCTTATTAACCCCAGGCGACTTTGTCTATTGGGTTATGGCTGTCTGCCGGGTTACCATCTGACTTACCATCTGGCTTATCATCTGCCGGGATATGATCTGGCTTAACATTTGCCGAGTTATGATCTAACTTAACATCTGCCGGGTTATGATCTGACTTAACATCTGCCGGGTTATGATCTGACTTAACATCTGCCTTATCATCTGCCTTAACATCTGCCGAGTTATGATCTAACTTAACTGTCCCAGCCGGGTCATAACTCCGGCTGGGTCATACTGCAGGGTATATCCCCGACATTAGCCCTAATTTAATTTGGATTTATCCATGTTAAACTAATCCTGTAAAACAAACACAAGAACAATTTTGACAGATTATGCTCCGCTTTAAGAACTTTTGTAAGCCGACACCTGATCATCCTTAACTCCTTGTCATTTCCTTCTTCTAGAAAATCTGGGTCAATAGACCAGCTTCATACTCAGTCTTATCTTCAGCCGGCTTGAAGATGTAGAACTTGCCCATTTATCATTGCCAAAATTGCCGGGTTATAAAAACTGATGGCACCAGGTCATAATTGTTTGTTTACATCAGCTTTGAAAGCGTACCTCCCTTATATGAATATCACTTGTAGCCCCCAAGTCTTAATAAGGGAACGTAGTAACAACTTAAGACTTGCTTCAATATGAATGTCACAAGCTTGAAGAAATCCAGGTTATTCATCTCAATCATTAATCATAAACTAAGTATTCCACATATGTAGCCCCCAAGTGCCGGGTTGTCATGCTTGCAGCAACCTAGAACTTGTAATTGTCTTATGCTCATAAAAACTTCAACCAGTGTAGCCCCCAAGGGTCGGGTCATTATGCAATAAGGAGCAGGGACTTTATAGATATGATCATGTAGACTTGAACAACAATGTGTATCCCCCATCATGGGGCTTGAACCCATGCCCACAAGGTTAAGAGCCTTATGTTTTACCAACTCAGTAGTGGATCCTTCAATATAACGGAATAAGGCTCGTGTACCTTCAATTTTTAACAGGAGCAATTGGTAACCCCCAAGGGCCAGCTCATTATGATGTGATGAGTCGGGTCTTCAATAAGGTGAGCAAAAAATGACTTTGCATTAGCCCCCAAGTGCCATGGTGCATGCTGGCAGTGACATGGGACTTGCATATTTAATGTAATCTCAATTTGAATAATGTAGCCCCCAAGTGCCGGGTCGTAAGCCTGCAGCGACTCGAGACTATTCCTTCCATTGTAGAATAAATTATATCCATTGATAAAATAATAGCCATTGCGCTGAAGCGACTTTGAAAACCTCAATCATAATATTGGTTATTGATAACCATAATAAAAATCCAGCCATGTTGGCTATTGAAGATTTGAATAATATAATCCGTCGAGGGTATTGACCCGTAGGCATGCAATAGCATGATTTTGATTGCTCAAGGTAAATATATCCTAGCAACTTAACACCCTTTATCAGGACAGGTTATCAAAACCCCAAATATGCTCAAATATGAGTCATAAAGATTAAGGCTACATGGCTTGAATTGTTTTAAACAAGGATGAACTCAAAAATGTTCAAATAGAAATAATAAATCAGAAAAACAAGGCTTTCATAGGTGTCCAGGCCTAATACTCAAGTGCTTTCACGGGCCGCACAGCCACTGAGTTAAACCTTTATACAAAACTTATAAGCCAGACTTCACACAACCAATCGTTGTTTTAACTTTGACAAGTTCAGGGTCTGTATAAGATTGACTTGTCAAAAGTACGGCGGGTCGTTCCAGGATTACCTAGGCGGAGTGGCAGACTTAAAAAGGCAGGATAACCCGGGGTTTTAGGTGAATACACCTGGCTTCCAAGCCTGGCTTTTAAGCCTATTACAATGGTCACAAAAACTCTTGTCCTTTAGAACAAAGAGCCCCCAAGCAATATCTTTGAGCTATGCTCAATGGGCACCTATGTTTGAGTTGTGCTTTTGCAACAGACTCTCTTTGGTCCCTTTAACCTGGGTAGCAATCCCCCAAGTGTTTTTATAAACATGGCATATAAGCTGGATCAAAAGGGTAATCATAACTCCGCTAAATAAGCCGGAAGCCCCCATGTGACCATAATAAGATAAGCCCATAAGGCAGGATACCCATGTTTGAACCGCGCATCATGGCAGCAAGTTCTCTTTGGCAACCTTTAATTTTTTTGAGAACTCAAACTTGCGAGAGAGGAATTTCTTTTTTCAACCAGAGTTTTAAATCGGATACTAAGAGCTTCCAAGCTTTATGGGAGAGAGATATCTCTTGAGCCGGATTTTAAACCGGAATCTTCATTTTGAGCCGGAAATTTTCTGACGGCCTTTAAATTTTCACCAATAGGGCAGTAACCTCCGGGACCGGGTTATTTTTCCCTTCAATGACCTGGAGTTCTTGAGTCTGCTTTAAACTGGCAATCATTTACTGAATCATGTCATCATAGCCCTCGAGTCTCAAAGCGACTCGAGGAGTTGGCTTGAGATTCTCCATAATTGACCGTGATATAAACCAGCATATAGTTGAACAGCGGAACGCTGCAATATGGTGAAGCTTAGCGGCAAAGGTGGCAAGTTGATGATCTTCGCAATACTCATTGTATATCCCAATATGAGTCATTCAATAAATTTGGTGATATGGTGGTCACTTCTGTAGCAGAAAATTTGTCCTGCACATGAAAATATATAGACCAAAGTAATTGTTCTTTGACAAAAACAATATGTGCCAATAAAATAGACGTAGATAGACATCACCTGACTTTGTCCAGATGACGGATGATCCGTATATATATTGTTCATCAATAATCCACAGTAATTTCAATGGCGCTTTAATCACTCTCTCGAAGAGACTTCAAACTGGGCGACTCTTGTTTGAAGAAACGGAAAAGCCCGATGGGTCAAAGCCCATAGATGAGCGTGGCAGAAGCAGGACCACAGGCAGCTCGCAGTGGCGATTCTGGATGCAACACCCGCAAGACAACGGGTCGGTGGTTTAAAGCGGCACTGTGGTGACTTAGAGAAGAGGCGCGGGTGCTTGGTAATGAAGGCGACGACCGTGGCCATGGCGGATCGAAAACCGCGGTCTAGAGGCGAGGTGAACCAGTAGGTCGACAGAGGCGGCGCCGAGGAGCACTAAAATGGGGCGACTCATGGAGGAGTGGCAAGGTGGTTACACTGTAGTGGCGGGTCGAAGACGAATGCGGTGGCTCAGTGAGGGACAGCCGGTTCGAGGCACGCTGAGGCAGCCTGCCGGCGAGGCGCGGCTGAGCCAGCGTCAGGTTGAAGAGGAACAGACGGCTGAATGCTTGACGTGGAGTACCCGTAGTGGCAGGAAGAGCCACAATGGAGGAAGTAGATTCAATGGCGAAGGTGAGCCGGCGTGGGCGTGCTCAGAGACGGGTCGTGGCCAAGCAGCTCCAGGCGGCACCGTAGCATAGGCGGGTTAAGGCCGAGGCAATTTGACGAGGCTGCAACCGTGGAAATGGGAGGCCACGGCCGCGGTGGCAGAGGTAACTCGCCGCGGCACTGCTCCAAGGCGGGGGCGGTTCGCCCACGACAGATCATGATGGCTCAAAGCAGTAGAGGCGGTACCCGTGGGTCGACAACGGTGGCAGGCTGCTTAGCGTGGGATCAATGGAAATAGAAGGTGACCTGGCGCAGCGGCGGCTCATAAGTGCAGCGGCGGCGGCGGCAGGGCCCAGGCCGACCATAACGGTTTAGAGGCGAGTCACTGCGGTGGTTTAGCATCATAGGCTAGCGATGTAGTGAGTCATAACAACGGTGGAGGTGACCCGGCTGGGGTGATTCATAAATCGGCCGCGGGCAGCGTGAGTCGGCCATAGGCAAAGGCCGCAGCAGTGAAGGCATCTGGCGGCTAAAGGCACGGGCAATGAGTAAGGCTGCGGTAGCGGCAGCAGCTCGACACAGCGGCCCAAGATGACCACTTTGAAATGGAGGTAAGGCCAAACTAGGGTTAGCAGCTTCTGCACTCGAAGTGGCGTTGTGTGATGACGGTTGTAGTTTCCATCTCCAGTAGATTTGATTGATTCTCTGGGCTCGAACCTGAAGCATGGTCACAATCTACACTGTCTTTTGTTTGATCTCAGAGAGCCATATCAATTTAACTCCTGCAGGATTTGTACGGTACAAAGAGCAGGAGCCCCAATGTATTTAACCCTTTGTATTGTATGCGCGCGGGAAAACATATAGTTTGATCTAGCCGTTGTAAAACTTTGCAGTGGAATTCCTGAAGAATCTTTGACCCGGTGACTTGCTGTGCCGTATGAAGGCGAAAACTTCAACTCGTCTCAATCTAGTCTGGCACATGCTTTCTCAACGAGGTGGCTTGGTATGGCCACAGGAGCAGTGAGTCGACGAAGCGGGGGACCACGATGGCGGTTTGAGGCAAGGCGGCCGTGAGCGACTTGCAGCAGATATAAGCAGCATGGTCAAAGCGCAGAGCGGCAGCGCCGGCTCGGCCATGGCGGCTTATGGCAGTAGAGGACGGTAGAGACGAGCCGGTGTTGGAGTACAGTAGCCAGCGCGCCTCGGCGGGTCAACGACGCAGGCGAACCGGGCGGGTCCACGGCAACGGCGAGCTGCTGGCTTGGAGGTAGCCCAGAAGCGAGGTAAGGCCACAGTAGTGGCAGGCCGTCAACTCAGAGGTAGCTCAGAGCGGTTCGAAGCGGAGTTGGGTCGCGGCGAACCTCGGCAGAAGAGCAGACCGGCCCCGAGACAAGGTAGGCCCGGCTCGGAACGGCTTCGGGTGTAACTTGACGCACCACAATAGGGGCGACTTAGCAAAAAACGACGCCGACCACCAGTTAAAAACCAGCTTGACTCCACGCGTGACTCAACAAGTAGTAGTAATTAGCTCTTTTTGGCAGCGATTTAGAGGCCGAGTCATGGTTGGTTTGACTCCGCTGTCACTTATGTCAGCGACCGTAGCAAATATTGATGCCTTTGGTTTCGAAGGATCACCGGATCCTCAGTGACTTAACCCTAATTTCCCTTGAACTCAAAACCTCGCCCGGGCATTAGATCCGACTGCTCTTTTAGACTGATAAACTCAAAACTGATACAAATCTTTCCAAGCCGATTTCTCTTCATTCGGAAAATTATGAACTTCTCGATCCCTGAGAAAAGATCCCTCCAAGAACTCATCACCACCGTGCGCAGGCCCCATGGTGGGCGCCAACTTCGTGGAATTCTCACGGCAGATGTCCTAGTGTGAGGACATAGTCGTGAGGCCAACACATCTATGTGGTAGCTTGAGAGGGGTTGATCGGAATCGAGAGACGCAACACAAGACAAGGATTTAGACAACTTCGGGCCCCGGGAAATATCATCTGGTAACGACCCTACATGCTGTTTGTGGTTAGGTCTTATTGTCATCATGAGGGAGTCGCCGTAAACCGGCTCTCCTAGTTATGTCTAGCCTTAAGATTCTCCTCTCTTCTCTTGGGGTGCCCTGCCCCTCCTTATATAAGTTGAAGGGGCGGGTCACATGTAGAGTCCACCTCGGACTAAGACTTAAACTATTCTGACTTCTCTTCATGGGCTTCTTAACATCTTGGGCTTCTTAACGTCGCGGGCTTATTAACCCCAAGCGACTCTGTCTGCTGGGTTATGACTGTCTGCCGGGTTACCATCTGACGTACCATCTGGCTTATCATCTGTCGGGTTATGATCTGACTTAACATCTGCCGGGTTATGATCTGACTTAACATCTATCCGGTTATGATCTGACTTAACATCTGCCGGGTTATGATCTGACTTAACATCTGCCTTATCATCTGCCTTAACATCTGTCGGGTTACAATCTGACTTAACATCTACCGGGTTATGATATGACTTAACATCTGCCTTAACATCTACTGGGTTATGATCTGACTTAACTATCCCAGCCGGGTCATAACTTCCTCTGGGTCATATTGCGGGGTATATCCCCGACAGTGGTAGTTGTTTTGATCTTGCTGAAAAAACACAAACTTTTGCGCCCAGGAAAATAATTTTCGTTTGTTATAGAAGCGTGATTTTAATCTGATTCTTTTTGCACAAGATTGGTACACAAATTTCCCAGGTTGTCCTAATTTTTCAGAATTTTTGGAGTTACAGAAGTATTCTAGAGTTACAGATTACTACATGCTGTTCTATTTTTGACAGATTCTGTTTCTATATGTTGTTTGCTTATTTTGATGAATCTGTGGGTAGTATCGGGGGGTATGTACCATGGAAAACTCGGAATATAGTAGATATTACACCAATATAAATGAATAATTATTTCACAACATAACCAAAAGTGGTGATTTATTTTCTTATACTAACGGAACTTATGAGATTTTTTGTCGAGTTTGTGTTGTGAAGTTTTCAAGTTTTGAGTAAGGATTTTATGGACTATGGAATAAGGAGTGGCAAGAGCCTAAGCTTGGGGATGCCCAAGGCACCCAAAGGTAATATTCAAGGACAAACAAGAGCCTAAGCTTGGGGATGCCCCAGAAGGCATCCCCTCTTTCGTCTTCGTCTATCAGTAACTTTACTTGAGGCTATATTTTTATTCACCACATGATATGTGTTTTGCTTGGAGCGTCTTGTATTATATGAGTCTTTGCTTTTTAGTTTGCCACAATAATCCTTGTTGTACACACCTTTTGATAGGGACACGCATGAATCGTGATTCATTAGAATACTCTATGTGCTTCACTTATATCTTTTCAGCTAGGCAATTTTGCTCTAGTGCTTCACTTATATCTTTTTGGAGCACTGATACGTCTCCAACGTATCTATAATTTATGAAGTATTCATGCAGTTATTTTATCATTCTTGGATGTTTTACAATCATTTTTAGCAACGTTATATCATTTTTTGGGACTAACCTATTGACCCAGTGCCCAGTGCCAATTGCTGTTTTTTGCTTGTTTTTTACATTGCAGGAAATCAATATCAAATGGAGTCCAAACACCGCGAAACTTTTTCTGGATTTTTTGGACCAGAAGACCAACAGTGGGCCAAAGAAGCACCTGGGTGGTGCCCCAAGGGGGGCACAACCCACCAGGGCGCGCCTGGGGCCCCAGGCGCGCCCAGGTGGGCTGTGCCCACCTCGGTGGACTCCCGCACCCCTTCTTTGCACTATAAATTCCCAAATATTCCGAAACCATTCGGGGTTAACCTAGATCAGAAGTTCCACCGCCGCAGGGCTCCATAGCCACCGAAAACCAAGCTAGACCCGTTTCGGCACCCTGCCAAAGGGGGGAATCATCTCCGGTGGCCATCTTCATCATCCCGGCGGCCACCACGATGAGGAGGGAGTAGTCCACCCTCGGGGCTGAGGGTTTGTACCAGTAGCTATGTGATTAATCTCTCTCTCGTGATCCATATCATGGGCTTTGTTAATATAGTCGGATCATATGATGTTTCTCCCCTGTACACTATTGTTGTGATGAATTTAATCTTTACCCTTTGAAGTTTTGTGATGTCGGATTGAATGTTCATATTTGAGAACACATGATGTATGTCTTACGGTATGAATACTTGAGGTGACAATGGGGTATCATATTGATTCACTTGATATACGTTATGGAACTCAACTTGCGGATTCTCGCGGTGATATTGGGGTAATCTATCCATAGGGGTTGATGCACGTTTTTATTATCTTTTTTCTGATAGAAACTTTGGGGTCTCTTTGTAGTTCTTTGTGTGGATTGAGTATTATGAATATGAATATGCTTTGGTGTTATTCTAGTATGAACTCTAGGATAGATCGAACGAAAAAAATAGCTTTGCGATATTTTAGTACGAACTCTTGAATAGATCGAGCGGAAAGAATAGCTTTGAGGTGGTCTCGTACCCTACCAACAATTTCTATCTTTTTTTCTCCGCTAATAGGAACTCGGGAGTGATTCTTTGTTGCACTTTGAGGGATAATCATATGATCCAACTATGTTAGCACTGTTGGGAGATTGCACTAGTGAAAGTACAGACTCTAGGCCTTGTTTTTAAGCATTGCAATACCGTTTTTGTGCCCGTTTACTATTTGCTACCTTGCTGTTTTTATTTATTCAGATTATAAAAATATATTCGACCATCAATATTACACTTTTATCACCATCTCTTCGCCGAACTAGTGCACCTATACAATTTGCCATTGTATTGGGTGTGTTGGGGACACAAGAGATTTCTTCTATTTGATTGCAGGGTTGTTTGTGAGAGATTATCTTCATCCTACACATCTCACGGATTGATAAACCTTAGGTCATCCACTTGAGGGAAAATTGCTACTGTCCTTCAAAACTCTACGCTTGGAGGCCCAACACGTGTCTACAATAATAAAGTTGCGTAGTAGACATCAAGCTCTTTTCTAGCACCGTTGCCGGGGAGGTGAGTGCTTGAAGGTATATCTTTAGATCTTGCAATTGAATATTTTAGTTTCTTTTTTTATCACTAGTTTGGTTTATAAAAAGAAAACTACAAAAAATGGAATTGAGGTTGCATCATATTATTAATCATCTTTATAACATCTTTCTTGAAAATGATGGTTCAGAAAATTGTGCTCAATTGTTAGAAGAAGAAGTCAATAAAATGTTTGGCACAAAATATTTGAATGATGAGCATGATTGCAATGTTGTTAGTATAAATTCTTTGAATATCCGAAATGCTAATGATGATTGCACAAGTCATGACAAAAATGTTTCTTATAAGCATGTCAATTTTTG
The DNA here is from genome assembly GCF_002162155.2 of Triticum dicoccoides. Lineage (NCBI taxonomy): Eukaryota > Viridiplantae > Streptophyta > Magnoliopsida > Poales > Poaceae > Triticum > Triticum dicoccoides. The sequence continues at coordinate 342,913,358 of NC_041382.1, forward strand.
CGGAGTGAATTGGGGTTGCATTTGCACACCAAAAAGGGAAGATAGATTTTGTAAGAAGCATAAATATTTAGAAATGAAAAGTTGCAAGAGAGGCTAGATGGTTGTGCTGAAAGATGTAATTTTTTCGCCATCCTTGTGAACTTTGCAATGAATGTGGTCATTTAAATATCCAATGCAATCTGTTTCAATCAAATCGTGTCCAAAAATTGTGATAACTTGATTTCCCTTGAGCATCATAAAGAGCTTAGTCTTTTTTGGGGGTATGAAGAAATGAAACATATAACTAAGGGTTTCCCAAATCCCAAGAGATTTCTTGATTTTGATCTAGAGGAAATTTATATGTCTTGTACGGTAAATTGCATTGAGAATCCTTATATTGCCAACTTCTAAAGACAAGAAAACAAATAGAATATGAAGAGAGTACTAATGAAAGGGAAAATATTTCCCAATACCCTCCTAGTGTTTATTATGATGAATCAGGTAATGAGGAGGAGCTTCCTATCCAATCAATCTCTTCAACAAGAAGCTTGAAAGAATTAATTAAACCCACACATGATGTGGTGAAGAAGAAGAAAAGAAGAAAGAATAAAGGTAAAAAGGTATCTCTCCCAAATAATGTTGCTCCTATCACCATTGTGCCTCATGAAAGTGAATCAAATATGTTGATGGAGGATGATGATATTGAGTATGATTTTGTGATACCTACTACTTGTTGTAATGATTATGATTGGGAAGACAACGATATCCCTTATGATCTTGAAAATCTATTTAGCACTTGCTTGGAAGAATATGATAATAATGTTTTCTATACTATTGGTGCCATTCATGCTATTGATAAGAATGGTTGTGATGACATGCAAAACCACAAGCTTGGGGATGCTATGTTTAATGAGTATGATATGTTTGAAGATTTATTTACTGAAAATAATGCTTGTCCTAAGCTTGGGGATGCTTTGCTTAATGAATATGATCCTTTGATTCCTTCTACTTTCGATAAGAAAATTTATTATGATGATATCATGCCTCCTATTTATGATGATTACATTGATAAAAGTGGGTTTGGAGTCAACTCTAGGTAGTAGTGATCCCATTATTTTGGAGGGTGTTGAATCCTATTACAATATTGATGAAAGTGGATTTGGAGAGGTCATGACTCTATTTAGTGATACATCCACTATTTTGAAAGAGGTTTCAATTGAATTTTACAATGAAGTTGCTATCTATGATGATTATTATGATGACATCTATGCCATAAAGAGTGAAAAATCTTCTATGTTTGAGCATCATGAAAAGAGTGCTGTATGTGATAGTTATATTGTTGAATCCATTCATGATGTTTCTGAAAATTATTATGAGGAAGGAACTTATGCTCTTACATATCTCAATAATATCAAGTTTCTTCTCTATGTGTTGATTGTTTTGAAGTTGCACTTGTTTTGCCTTCCCATCCTAGTTGATTCTTGTTCCCATAAGTTGTTTGCTCACAAAATCCCTATGCATAGGAAGTGGGTTAGACATAAATGTGCTACTTATATGCTTCATGATGCTCTCTTCATGTTTCAATTCTTATTTTTTATGCGAGCATCATTGAAATCATCATGCCTAGCTTAAAAGGCGTTAAAGAAAAGCACTTGTTGGGAGACAACCCAACACTTTTACCTACTATTTTTGTGTGTTCACATTATTATGCTACCGTATTTATCATGTTTTATTGCTTTCGTTTCAATAAAGTGCCAAGTAAAGCCTTTAGGATCATGTTGGGTGATAGTTGCTTCGATCATGCTGAAAAACAGAAATGTTTGCGCTCACGAAAATAATTCTAGTTTTTAACCTAAGAGCTCTTTTGAGTTTATTCTTTTTGAAAAAGATTAATATACAAATTGCTCACGTGGTGCTACTTTTTCAGAATTGTTGGAGTAGTGGAAGTATAGTTGGAGTATAGATTACTACAAACTGTTCTATTTTTGACAGATTCTGTTTTCAATGCATAGTTTGCTTGTTTTCTAGTTTCTATGGCTTATATTGCTCAATACAAATTGTGGAAATGCGAAAATGCTCTTTAGAGCTCGGGCTCCATGGAGCCCGAGTTTGACTTGGTCAAAATTCAAACTTTCACGTTTCAATTTTTTTTTGAAAAAAATTACACACATACTTAGAGACATAAAGCATATGTGTGTAAATTTTCAGGACGAAACACATTAAAATGAGTTCTACACAAAAAGAACAAATCTAAGGCTTTTTAGTAGATGCACTATTCATCCTCAAAGTCCATGAATTTGTCTTTTTTACACAGATCGCATTTTAGGATATTTCATACTTAAAATTTACATACATACACATAATATCCTTGTTTACTCGTATGATTTTTTTCCAGATTTTATTGAAATTGAAAAGTGCGAATTTTGAATTTTTCAAAAAATCTGGCCTCCATGGAGGCTGAGCTCCAAAACGCCCTACTCGTGGAAATGATATGATATAGTAGGCATTGTGTGAGAATAATTATCAATCTTGTCTTTGGCAGTACCAAAAGTGGAATGGTTTGCTCTTTATCATACTAACCTATCTCACAAAGTTCCTTAAAGTTTTGTGTGATTGAAGTTTTCAAGTTTTGGGTGAGATGTCGATATGAGTAGAATAAGGAGTGACGAGACTCCAACCTTGGGGATGCCCAAGGCACCCCAAGGTAATATTCAAGGAAGATCCAAGCAACTAAGCTTGGGGATGCCTCGGAAAGCATCCCGTATTTCGTTTCCAACATTATCGGTAACCTCACTTGGAGCTATGTTTTCATTGATCACATGATGCGTGTTTTGCTTGGAGCATCATTTTCTTTTGCTAGGATTTGCTTGATGTTATTTAGAATAATATTTTGCATCTTTCTTTTCAATAAAAATATCAAGTATAGCCTTTGCCATGCTTATTTTGCAAGTCTACTTGTTGCTGTTTCAAAATAGAAAGTTTATCGATGTTGCAAAAATTCCCTAGAAAATTAAGAATGTGATAAAATGTTGATTTTTTTTGTGCAAAATGAGCTATGATAAATTTCTACAGTTTGGCAAATGTTCATAACTTTTGGAGTTAGGGAAGTACTGATACTCTTGCATTCTTTACAGTCTATACTATTTTAGCAGATTGTTGTTATGTTTGCATTGTTTGCATATGTTTGCTTTTTTAATGATTCTATTTGAGGATAGGAGTATTAAATATGCAGAGGCATTTAGTATGCAATATTGAATAATAATTTTAGTGGTTTGCTACAGTAGAGTATGATCAGGTTTTTGCATTGGTTTATACTAACTTATCTCATGAGTTTTTGTTGAGTTTTGTGTGGATGAAGCTTTTGAGATTTAGGAAAACCGTGATATGGGAGGAAGTAAGGAGACACAAAAGCTCAAGCTTGGGAATGCCCAAGGCATCCCAAGATAATATTTCAAGAAGTCTCAATAATCTAAGCTTGGGTATGCCCCGGTAGGCATCCCACCTTTTTTCTTCAACAATTATCGGTTAGTATCTGTTGAGCCTAAGTTTTTGCTTCTTCACCTGATGTGTGCTATCCTTGGATTGATATTTTATTTTGTTTTGCTTGCTGTTTTAATAAAGTACTTAGATTTGAAAGTTTTTAAATAAAATAGAGTCCTCAAATAGTTGTCTGGGAGGCTAAGTAAGCGGCATTCACATCCCGTCAATGAAGCTCTTTTCTATAAAATTGCTCTTGTGCTTCACTTATATCCTATGAGTAAATTGTTGAATAAATTGAATGTCATCAAGTTGAAATCATATCATGCCTAGTGGTAGCTTAACATTGGGTTTAAACGTGAAATCTTTTGAGGCTTGACAATCACAATATTGTTCATACAAGCAATTCATGAATAATTAGTATAAGGAAGAGAACTTTCACATATAAATACACTATCATGGAAATCTTTTGTGATAGTGAGCCCCCATCAAAATATTATATGCCAAAATTGTTGACGTTGGACAAGGAATACAACGTAATGATTTATGTTTTTTCATATTCATATAGAAGTTATATTGTCATAGATCGTTCAACATGTGGTGCTTGCCCCCAATCTTTGCTAGCCAAAAATTCCGCACCAAGTAGAGATACTACTTGTGCATCCAAAAACCCTTAAACCCAAATCTTATTTTCAAGAGTCCACCATACCTACCTAAGGATTGAGCAAGATCCTTCAAGTAAGTTGTCATCGGTGCAATAAGGCAATAGAAATTGCTTCTAAAAGTGTGAGAGAAAATTGAGTGTTGTACGAACTTGTGATGGCAAAAGCGACGGACTGCATAATAAAGGTTGCTATCATAAGGGGCAATACAACGTGACGTTCTTTTGCACTAAGGGGTTGAGCATACAAACAAATAAGCGCATGGCAACCTCTGCTTACCTCTGCGAAGGGCCTATCTTTTACTTTTCAGTATTTACTTTTATGCAAAGAGTCAAAGTTTTTCTCTCTATTCCCTTTTATTTTTCTCCTTTGGCAAGCATCATGTGGTGAGGAAAGATCTAGGCACATATGTCCAATTGAATATGGGTAGCATGAGTTATTATTGTTGACACCACCCTTGAGGTGAATACGTTGGGAGGTAAAACAATAAACCTCTATCTTCTATGTGTCCGGTTGAAACGCTTTGCTCATGTGTACGCAGCGAGTGTTGGCAATCATAGAAGATTATATGATGGTTGAGTATGTGGAGCTCTTACTTAACTCTGTTGAATAAGTTGAATTGCAATTACTTGGTGACTAAGAACATAGGTTGTTGGGTTTCAAGAGAATTCATTGTTTGAACCTTAACAGGTGAATTGGTTGCCATTATAACATGAGAAGTTTTATAAGAAAGAATTGTTGTTATGATGCTAGGAAAAGTGATTGAAATTATCATTGATTAAACTTGTGCACTTTTCTAGCATTCACACTTCATAAATTATTTGTTTTATCATTTACCTACTCGAGGATGAGTAGGAATTAAGCTTGGGGATGCTGATACGTCTTCAACTTATCTATAATTTATTAAGTATTCATGTTGTTATTTTATCATTCTTGGATGTTTTACAATCATTTTATAGCAACTTTATATCATTTTTGGGACTAACCTATTGACCCAGTGCCCAGTGCCAGCTATTGTTTTTTGCTTATTTTTTACATCGTAGGAAATCAATATCGAACGGAGTTCAAACACCACGAAACTTTTTGTGGATTTTTTTGGACCAGAAGACCAACAGTGGGCCAAAGAAGCACATGGGTGGTGCCCCGAGGGGGGCACAACCCACCATGGCACGCCTGGGGGCCCAGGCGCGCCCAAGTGGGTTGTGCCCACCTCGGTGGCCTCCCGCACCCCTTCTTTGCACTATAAATTCTCAAATATTCCGAAACCCTTCGGGGTTAACCTAGATCAGAAGTTCCGCCACCCCAAGGCTCCGTAGCCACCTAAAACCAATCTAGACCCGTTCCGGCACCCTGTCGGAGGGGGAATCATCTCCGATGGCCATCTTCATCATCCCGGCGGCCACCACGATGAGGAAGGAGTATTCCACCCTCGGGGCTGAGGGTTTGTACCAGTATCCATGTGATTAATCTCTCTCTCTCTCTCTCGTGATCTATATCATGGGCTTTGTTAATATAGTCAAATCATGCGATGTTTCTCCCCTGTACACTCTTGTTGTGATGAATTGAATCTTTACCCTTTGAAGTTTTGTCATGTCGGATTGAATGTTCAGATTTGAGAACACATGATTTATGTCTTGCGGTATGAATACTTGAGGTGACAATGGGGTATCATGTTGATTCACTTGATATACATTATGGCACTCAACTTGCGGATTCTCGCGGTGATATTGGGGTAATCTATGCATAGGGGTTGATGCACGTTTTTATTATCTTTACTCCGATAGAAACTTTGGGGTCTCTTTGTAGTTCTTTGTGTGGATTGTGTATTATGAATATGAATATGCTTTGGTGTTATTCTAGTACAAACTCTAGGATAGATCGAACAGAAAAAATAGCTTTAAATTATTTTAGTACGACCTCTTGAATAGATCGAGCGGAAAGAATAGCTTTGAGGTGGTCTCGTACCCTACAAACAATTTCTATCTTTTGTTCTCCGCTAATAGGAACTCGGGAGTGATTCTTTGTTGCACTTTGAGGGATAATCATATGATCCAACTATGTTAGAATTGTTGGGAGATTGCACTAGTGAAAGTATGGACCCTAGGCCTTGTTTTTAAGCATTGCAATACCGTTTTTGTGCCCGTTTACTATTTACTACCTTGCTGTTTTTATTCATTCAGATTATAAAAATATATTTCTACCATCAATATTACACTTTTATCACCATCTCTTCATCGAACTAGTGCACCTATACAATTTTCCATTGTATTGGGTGTGTTGGGGACACAAGAGATTTCTTGTATTTGATTGCAGGGTCATTTGAGAGACACCATCTTCATCCTACACCTCTCACGGATTGATAAACCTTAGGTCATCCACTTGAGGGAAAATTGCTACTGTCCTACAAAACTCTGCGCTTGGAGGCCCAATACGTGTCTACAACAATAAAGTTGTGTAGTATGCTAGAAGTATTATTGTTTTTATGTCAATATTAAACTTTTGTTTTGAATCTTATGGATCTGAACATTCATGCCACAATAAAGAAAAATTACATGGATAAATGTGTTCGGTAGCATTCAACATCAAAAATTCTATTTTTATCATTTACCTACTCGAGGACGAGCGGGAATTAAGCTTGGGGATGCTTGATACGTCTCCAAGGTATCTATAATTTTTGATTGTTCCATGCTATTATATTATCTGTTTTGGATCTTTTACATGCATTAATATGATATTTTACATTATTTTTGGGACTAACCTATTAACCTAGAGCCCAGCACCAGTTCCTGTTTTCCCCTTGTTTTTGAGCTTCGCAGAAAAGGAATACCAAACAGCGTCCAAATTAAATAAAACTTTCACGATGATTTTTCTTGGACCAGAAGACACCCCGGAGATTTGGAGTTCAAGTTAGAAGAGCCACGAGGCGGCGACAAGGGGGGAGGGCGTGGCCCCTGCCTTATGGCCTCCTCATGACTCCCGTGACCTAGTTCTGCCTCCTATATATTCACATATATTCCCAATCCACCAGAAGCATCCACGAAAACACTTTGCCACTGCCGCAACCTTCTGTTCTCGTGAGATCCCATCTTGGGGCCTTTTCCGGCATCCTGTTGGAGGGGGATTCGATCACGGAGGGCATCTACATCAACTCTATTGCCCTTCCAATGAAGCGTGAGTAGTTTACCTCAGACCAACGGGTCCATAGCTAGTAGCTAGATGGCTTATTCTCTTTCTCTTTGATTCTCAATACCATGTTCTCCTCGATGTTCTTGGTTTCTACCCGATGTAATCTTTGTTTGCGGTGTGATTGTCGAGATCCGATGAATTGTGGATTTATGATCAGCTTATCTATGAATATTATTTGAATCTTCTCTGAATTCTTTTATGTATGATTTGATATCTTTGTAATTCTCTTCGAACTATCGGTTTGGTTTGGCCAATTAGATTGGTTTTTCTTGCAATGGGGGAATGCTTAGCTTTGGGTTCAATATTTCGGTGTCCTTTCCTAGTGACAGTAGGGGCAGCAAGGCACATATTGTATTGTTGCCATCGAGGATAAAAAGATGGGGTTTACATCATATTGCTTGAGTTTATTCCTCTACATCATGTCATCTTACTGAAAGCATTACTCTGTTCTTCATGAACTTAATACTTTAGATGCAGGCAGGAGTCGGTCGATGTGTGGAGTAATAGTAGTAGATGCAGGCAGGAGTCGTTCTACTTGACACAGACATGATGCCTATATTTCGTAATCATTGCCTTAGATATCGTCATAACTTTGCGCTTTTCTATCAATTGCTCGACAGTAATTTGTTCACCCACCGTATTATTTGCTATCTTGAGAGAAGCCTCTAGCGAAACCTATGGCCCCCGGGTCTATTTTCCATCATATAAGTTTTCGATCTACTATTTTGCAATCTTTTACTTTCCGATCTATAAACCAAGAAACCCCAAAATATTTTATCTTTTATTTAGTTTTATTTATCTATCCCTATCAGATCTCACTTTTGCAAGTGACCGTGAAGGGATTGACAACCCCTTTATCGCGTTGGGTGCAAGTTGTTTGATTGTTTGTGCAGGTATTGGTGATTTGTGTGTTGTTTCCTACTGGATTGATACCTTGGTTCTCAAAAACTAAGGGAAATACTTACGCTACAGTGCTGCATCACCCCCTCCTCTTCGGGGAAAACCAACGCTAGCTCGAGACGTAGCAAGAAGGATTTCTGGCGCTGTTGCCGGGGAGGCCTACGCCAAGTCAAGTCAAGATTTACTCTCCCGTCAACGAGCCATTTCTGGCGCCATTGCTGGGGAAGCCTAGGCAAAAGTCAACATACCAAGTACCCATCACAATCTCTATCTCTCGCATTACATTATTGGCCATTTGCCTCTCGTTTTCCTCCCCCCCCACTTCACCCTTGCCGTTTTATTCACCCTCTCTTTCCCAATCTCCTCCTCTTTTTCCCTTTGCCTTTTGTTTGCTCGTGTGTTAGTTTGCTTGCTTGTTCGTCACGATGGCCTTACCTAATTTTTGTGATCTTCACCTTAAAAGGCTAGAAGATATCGAAAACAATGTCAGGAAGTTTATGGTCTTGCAATTTGAGCATAATTATTTCTTTAGAAATTAGTTTAAGGAACAAAAGAGTTTTATGAGTTATATGAATAAAGAGCTTGATGATATGTCCAAAGAATTTGATGGTGTAAGAGCCCAAATTGCTCATCTTGAAAAAATGACCGCTGAAATTTCGAATATGCAAGCCACCTTAGTCAATAAGATGGCCGCTAAACCGAATAACTATGAGAATCAAGATGAATATCTAAAAGTTATTGATGTGTCCCCTATTAAATCGTTGTTTTGCAATGTGAATCTTGATGAATCTGATTATGATCTTCCCTTACCTAGAAGGCGTTCTAAGAATTCTGAGTTTTTAGATCCTGATGATGAAATTGATAAAAAAGGGATTGAAAGAAATAAAAATCTAGATATTTCTAAACCCACTATTTTGGATCTCAAGGAATTTAACTATGAAAATTGCTCTTTAATTGATTGTATTTCCTTGTTGCAATCCGTGTTAAATTCTCCTCATGCTTATAGTCGAAATAAGGCCTTTACCGAACACATTGTTGACGCCTTAATGCAATCTTATGAAGAAAAGCTTGAGTTGAAAGTTTCTATCCCTAGAAAACTCCATGATGAGTGGGAACCTACAATTAAGATTAAAATTAGAAATTACGAGTTTCATGCTTTGTGTGATTTGGGTGCTAGTGTCTCTACTATCCCCAAAGCTTTGTGTGATTTGCTAGATTTCCGTGACTTTGATGATTGCTCTCTAAACTTGCATCTTGCGGATTCCACTATTAAAAAGCCTATGGGAAGAATTAATGATGTTCTTATTGTTGCAAATAGGAATTATGTGCCCGTAGATTTTATCATTCTTGATATAGATTGCAATCCTTCATGTCCTATTATTCTTGGTAGACCTTTCCTTAGAACGATTGGTGCAATTATTGATATGATGGAAGGGAATATTAAATTCCAATTTCCCTTAAAGAAGGGCATGGAACACTTTCCTAGAAATAAAATAAAATTACCATATGAATCTATCATGAGAGCCACTTATGGATTGCCTACCAAAGATGGCAATACCTAGATCTATCCTTGCTTTTATGCCTAGCTAGGGGCGTTAAACGATAGCGCTTGTTGGGAGGCAACCCAATTTTATTTTGTGTTTTTTGTTTTTGGTTCTGTTTAGGAATAAACAATCCATATAGATTCTGTTTAGATGTGGTTTTATCTTTTAATTAGTGTTTGTGCCAAGTTAAACCTATTAGATCTTCTTGGAAGATAGTTATTTGATCTTGTTGTAATTTCCAGAATCTTTGCGCTCAGTGCCCGAATTGTCAAAAATCACCAGAAAGTGATAAAATAGTGATTCCAATTGCTTCTGATCAATGAAAACATTGCCCAGGCCGTCTAATTTTGGTAGAATTTTTTGGGTTCCAGAAGTTTGCGTTAGTAACAGATTACTACAGACTGTTCTGTTTTTGACAGATTCTGTTTTGCGTGTGTTGTTTGCTTATTTTGATGAATCTATGGATAGTAAAATAGTTTATAAACCATAGAGAAGTTGGAATACAGTAGGTTTAACACCAATACAAATAAAGAACAAGTTCACTACAGTACCTTAAAGTAGTCTTTTGTTTTCTTTCTCTAACGGAGCTCACGAGATTTCTATTGAGTTTTGTATTGTGAAGTTTTCAAGTTTTGGGTGAATTCTTTTGATGGATTATGGAACAAGGAGTGGCAAGAGCCTAAGCTTGGGGATGCCCATGGCACCCCCAAGATAATCCAAGGACACCAAAAAGTCAAAGCTTGGGGATGCCCCAGAAGGCATCCCCTCTTTCGTCCACTTCCATCGGTAATTTACTTGGAGCTATATTTTTATTCACCACATGATATGTGTTTTGCTTGGAGCGTCTTGTATTATTTGTGTCTTTGCTTGTTAGTCTACCACAATCATCCTTTCTGTACACACCTTTTGATAGAGCCATGTATGAATTGAAATTTGTTAGAATACTCTATGTGCTTCACTTATATCTTTTGAGCTTGATAGTTTACTCTATGTGCTTCACTTATATCTTTTTGAGCGTGATAATTTTTGCTCTAGTGCTTCACTTAGATCTTTTAGAGCACGGTGGTGGTTTGTTTTAAAGAAACTTGATCTCTCATGCTTCACTTAGATTATTTTGAGAGTCGTTAATAGCATGGTAATTTTCTTAATGTTAATATACTTGGTATTCAAGATATGTGAAACTTTCTTTTTAGTGGGTTGAATACTAAGATAAGTTTGATGCTTTATAATTGTTTTGAGATATGGAGGTGATAATATCATAGTCGTTCTAGTTGAGTAGTTGTGAATTTGAGAAATACTTGTGTTAAAGTTAGCAAGTCTCGTAGCATGCACGTATGGTTAAAGTTGTGTAACAAATTTGAAGCATGAAGTGTATCTGGCTTGTGCATCCTTATGAGTGGCGGTCGGGGACGAGCGATGGTCTGTTCCTACCAATCTATCCCCCTAGGAGCATGCGCGTAGTACTTGATTTTTGATGACTTCTAATTTTTTTGCAGTAAGTATATTAGTTCTTTTGACTAATGTTGAGTCCATGGATTATACGCACTTTTACCTTTCCGCCATTTGCTAGCCTCTTCGGTACTGTGCATTGCCCTTTCTCACATTGAGAGTTGGTGCAAACTTCGCTGGTGCATCCAAACCCCGTGATATGATACACTCTTTCACACATAAACCTCCCTATATCTTCCTCAAAATAGCCACCATACCTACCTATCATGGCATTTCCATAGCCATTCTGAGATATATTGCCATGCAACTTCCATCATCATCATCATCACATGCTTTACTTTTGTCATATTGCCATTGCATGATCTTGTAGTTGACATCATATTTGTGGCAAAGCCACCATGCATTATTTTTCATACATGCCACTCTTGATTCATTGCACCATCCCGGTACACCGCCAGAGGCATTCATATAGAGTCATACCTTGTTCTAGTATCGAGTTGTAATCATTATGTTGTAATCAATAGAAGTGTGATGATCATCATTATTAGAGCATTGCCCAATCAAAAAAAAGAGAGAAAGGCCAAAAAGAAAAAAAAGAAAGGCCCCCAAAAAAGAAGGAGAAAATAAAAAGGGCAATGCTACTATCTCTTTTTCCACACTTGTGCTTCAAAGTAGCACCTTGTTCTTCATGTAGTGAGTCTCATATATTGTGCTTCAAAGTAGCACCATGATTTTCATATAGTGAGTCTCATAATTTCTCTTGTTCATACTAGTGGGAATTTTTCATTATAGAACTTGGCTTGTATATTCCAACGATGGGCTTCCTCAAAATGCCCTAGGTCTTCATGAGCAAGCAAGTTGGATGCACACCCACTAGTTTTCTTTTGTTGAGCATTCTTAGCTCTAGTGCATCCGTTGCATAGCAATCCCTACTCCTTGCATTAACATCAATTGATGGGAATCTCCATAGCTCGTTGATTAGCCTCGTTGATGTGAGACTTTCTCCTTTTTTGTCTTCTCCACACAATCCCCATCATCATATTCTATACCACCCATAGTGCTATGTCCATGGCTCGCGCTCATGTATTGCGTGAAGGTTGAAAAAGTTTGAGATTATTTGAGTATGAAACAATTGCTTGGCTTGTCATCGGGGGTATAGAAGTTGGGAACATCTTTGTGTGACGAAAATGAAGCATAGCCTAACTATATGATTTTGTAGGGATGAACTTCCTTTGGCCATGTTATTTCGAGATGACATAATTGTTTGATTAGTATGCTTGAAGTATTATCATTTTTATGTCAATATGAACTTTTGTCTTGAACCTTTTGGATCTGAATATTCATACCATGATTAAGAAGATTTACATTGAAATTATGCCAAAGTATCACACCGCATCAAAAATTCTCTTTTTATCATTTACCTACTCGAGGACGAGCAGGAATTAAGCTTGGGGATGCCTGATACGTCTCCAACGTATCTATAATTTTTGATTGCTCCATGCTACTTTATCTACTGTTTTGGACTATATTGGGATTTATTTTCCACTTTTATATTATTTTTGGGACTAACCTATTAACCGGAGGCCCAGCCCAGAATTGCTATTTTTTGCCTATTTCAGTATTTCGAGGAAACATAATATCAAACGGAGTCCAAACGGAATGAAACCTTCAGGAACATGATCTTCTCACCGAACGTGATCCAGGAGACTTGGACCCTACTCCAAGAAGTTTCCGGGGAGGTCACGAGGGTGGAGGGCGCGCCCCCCTTGGCGCGCCCCCCTGCCTTGTGGGCCCCTCGGAGCTCCACCGACGTGCTCCTTCCTCCTATATATACCTACGTACCCCCATTAGACCAGAGACGGAGCCAAAAACCTAATTCCACCGCCGCAACTTCCTGTATCCACGAGATCCCATCTTGGGGCCTATTCCGGAGCTCCGCCGGAGAGGGCATCCATCACGGAGGGCTTCTACATCAACACCATAGCCCTTCCGATGAAGTGTGAGTAGTTTACTTCAGACCTTCGGGTCCATAGCTAGTAGCTAGATGGATTCTTCTCTCTTTTTGGATCTCAATACAATGTTCTCCCCCTCTCTCATGGAGATCTATTCGATGTAATATTCTTTTTGCGGTGTGTTTGTTGCGACCGATGAATTGTGGGTTTATGATCCAACTTATCTATGAATAATATTTGAATCTTCTCTGAATTCTTTTATGTATGATTGAGTTATCTTTGCAAGTCTCTTCGAATTATCCGTTTGGTTTGGCCAACTAGATTAGTAGTTCTTGCAATGGGAGAAGTGTTTAGCTTTGGGTTCAATCTTGCGGTGTCCTTACTCAGTGACAGAAAGAGTTGCAAGGCACGTATTGTATTGTTGCCATCGAGGATAACAAGATGGGGTATTTATCATATTGCATGAATTTATTCCTCTACATCATGTCATCTTGCTTAAGGCGTTACTCTGTTTTTAACTTAATACTCTAGATGCATGCTGGATAGCGGTCGATGAGTGGAGTAATAGTAGTAGATGCAGGCAGGAGTCGGTCTACTTGTCACGGACGTGATGCCTATATACATGATCATACCTAGATAACCTCATCACTATGCTAAATTCTATCAATTGCTCAACAATAATTTGTTCACCCACCGTAGAATATCTATGCTCTTGAGAGAAGCCACTAGTGAAACCTATGGCCCCCGGGTCTATTCTCATCATATCAATCTCCATTACTTTATTTTACTTGTTTTGCTTTTACTTTTTACTTTGCATCTTTATACCAAAAATACCAAAAATATTATGTCTATCAGATCTCACTCTCGTAAGTGACCGTGAAGGGATTGACAACCCCTAAGCGTTGGTTGCGAGTTGCTACCGTTTTGTGCAGGTACGAGGGACTTGCGCGTGACCTCCTACTGGATTGATACCTTGGTTCTCAAAAACTGAGGGAAATACTTACGCTACTATGCTGCATCACCCCCTCCTCTTCGGGGAAAACCAACGCTAGCTCGAGACATAGCACTGCATCACCCTTTCCTCTTCAAGGGAAAAACTAACGCACCATTGCCGGGGACATCTACGCCAAGTCAAGACATACCAAGTACCCATCATAAAACTCGCATCTTTTGCATTACATTATTCTCCATTTGCCTCTCGTTTTCCTCTCCCCCACTTCTAAAATGATTTTCAAAAATATTTTCCTTTTTCCTCGCCCCTCTTCCGTTTGTCTTTTTCATTTGCTTTTTGTTTGCCCGTTTGTTAGATTGGTTTGTTGCTACCATGTTTGAATCTGGGTAGGTTATCGCTGAAAAGGATAGTAGTAACGATGGGGGAAACTTTGATGCTTTTGCTAATAGTAATCCTCATGAAGAATCTACTATCTTGCACACTAAAAAACTTTGCATAGGTAGCAGCAGTATTATTGAAAAAAGGGGCTATTCAAGATTTCTTTACTTGTGCCAGTGTGCTACCGACGTTAGGTGTATCTATTCTCCATAAAACTAGTAGTCTCGCCGATGCTATATCTTTGCTTGTGGTTGAACTTGAAAGACAATTTGTTCATATGCATCCATGCATACAACGGATTTTTCTAGAGTTTTCTAATATTGAGCATTCTTTTGTTAAGCGTGCCACCACTATATTTCTAGCCCATGAATTTAGATTTATTATGAAAGAAGCTAGTGAAATTTTCACGCATTATAAAGTAGATGGTGGTCGACCTCCCATAGAGGGGGTTCTCTTTAATCAAGAGGAAATAATGCGTTTACAATCTCTAGATCATGTTGCTTATAATGAAAATTTAAGAAAGAGGGTCCCTACAGATGTTTTAGTTGATAAGATTTCTGAACTTAATGATAATTTTGCTATACAAAACAACGGATTAGGTTTCTCTCTTGGACACAAGCTCATGACTTTTTCCCAAAAGAACACTTACAATGATGAATTGGTCATACAATATGAGGGGCCGAAGGTGGAACCAATTCCTCCCAAGCTTGATCTTAGGGATCCTTATCCCATTAAATTTAGCCCTTTTGATTACTTTTGCTTACCACAAAGAAAACTTGTTGCTGAACTAAGGAAGTATGACATGAGCTTTCGAGATTTGCCTTATCATTACTATGATTATACCTAGATCTATTTGTGTTTTATGCCTAGTTAAGGGCGTTAAACAATAGCGCTTGTTGGGAGGCAACCCAATTTTAGTTTTGTTCTCTGCTTTTTGGTTCTGTTTTTCAATAAATAATTCATCTAGCCTCTGGTTAGATGTGTTTTGGTGTTTTAATTAGTGTTTGTGCCAAGTAAGACCTTTGGGATGGCTTACGGTGGTTGTCGTGGAATTGTCACAGCAGATGTCCTAGTGTGAGGACTTAGTCATGAGGCCAACACATCTATGTGGTAGCTTGAGAGGGGTTGATCGGAATCGAGAGACGCAACACAAGACAAGGATTTAAATAGCTTTGGGCCCCGGGAAACATCACCCAGTAACAACCCTACATGCTGTTTGTGGCTAGGTCTTATTATCATCATGAGGGAGTCGCCGTAAATCGGCTCTCCTAGTTATGTCTAGACTTAAGATTCTCCTCTCCTCTCTTGGGGTGTCCTGGCCCTCCTTATATAAGTTGAAGGGGTGGGTTACATGTAGAGTCCATCTCGGACTAAGACTTAAACTATTCTGACTTCTCTTCATGGGCTTCTTAACATCTTGGGCTTCTTAACGTCTCGAGCTTATTAACCCCAGGCGACTTTGTCTATTGGGTTATGGCTGTCTGCCGGGTTACCATCTGACTTACCATCTGGCTTATCATCTGCCGGGATATGATCTGACTTAACATTTGCCGAGTTATGATCTAACTTAACATCTGCAGGGATATGATCTGACTTAACATCTGCCGGGTTATGATCTGACTTAACATCTGCCGGGTTATGATCTGACTTAACATCTGCCTTATCATCTGCCTTAACATATGCCGAGTTATGATCTGACTTAACTGTCCCAGCTGGGTCATAACTCCGGCTGGGTCATACTGCAGGGTATATCCCCGACATTAGCCCCAATTTAATTTGGATTTATCCATGTTAAACTAATCCTGTAAAACAAACACAAGAACAATTGACACATTATGCTCCGGTTTAAGAACTTTTGTAAGCCGACACCTGATCATCCTTAACTCCTTGTCATTTCCTTCTTCTAGAAAATCTGGGTCAATAGACCAACTTCATACTCAGTCTTATCTTCAGCCGGCTTGAAGATGTAGAACTTGCCCATTTATCATTGCCAAAATTGCCGGGTTATAAAAACTGATGGCACCAGGTCATAATTGTTTGTTTACATCAGCTTTGAAAGCGTACCTCCCTTATATGAATATCACTTGTAGCCCCCAAGTCTTAATAAGGGAACGCAGTAACAACTTAAGACTTGATTCAATATGAATGTCACAAGCTTGAAGAAATCCAGGTTATTCATCTCAATCATTAATCATAAACTAAGTATTCCACATATGTAGCCCCCAAGTGCCGGGTTGTCATGCTTGCAGCAACCTGGAACTTGTAATTGTCTTATGCTCATAAAAACTTCAACCAGTGTAGCCCCCAAGGGTCGGGTCGTTATGCAATAAGGAGCAGGGACTTTATATATATGATCATGTAGACTTGAACAACAATGTGTATCCCCCATCATGGGGCTTGAACCCATGCCGACAAGGTTAAGAGCCTTATGTTTTACCAACTGAGCAGTGGATCCTTCAATATAACGGAATAAGGCTCGTGTACCTTCAATTTTTAACAGGAGCAATTGGTAACCCCCAAGGGCCGGCTCATTATGATGTGATGAGTCGGGTCTTCAATAAGGTGAGCAAAAAATGACTTTGCATTAGCCCCCAAGTGCCATGGTGCATGCTGGCAGTGACATGGGACTTGCATATTTAATGTAATCTCAATTTGAATAATGTAGCCCCCAAGTGCCGGGTCGTAAGCCTGCAGCGACTCGAGACTATTCCTTCCATTGTAGAATAAATTATATCCATTGATAAAATAATAGTCATTGCGCTGAAGCGACTTTGAAAACCTCAATCATAATATTGGTTATTGATAACCATAATAAAAATCCAGCCATGTTGGCTATTGAAGATTTGAATAATATAATCCGTCGAGGGTATTGACCCGTAGGCATGCAATAGCATGATTTTGATTGCTCAAGGTAAATATATCCTAGCAACTTAACGCCCTTTATCAGGACAGGTTGTCAAAACCCCAAATATGCTCAAATGTGAGTCATAAAGATTAAGGTTACATGGCCTGAATTGTTTTAAACAAGGATGAACTCAAAAATGTTCAAATAGAAATAATAAATCAGAAAAACAAGGCTTTCATAGGTGTCCAGGCCTGAAACTCAAGTGCTTTCACGGGCCGCACAGCCACTGAGTTAAACCTTTATACAAAACTTATAAGCCAGACTTCACACAACCAATCGTTGTTTTAACTTTGACAAGTTCAGGGTCTGTATAAGATTGACTTGTCAAAAGTACGGCGGGTTGTTCCAGGATTACCTAGGCGGAGTGGCAGACTTAAAAAGGCAGGATAACCCGGGGTTTTAGGTGAATACACCTGGCTTCCAAGCCTGGCTTTTAAGCCTATTACAAGGGTCACAAAAACTCTTGTCCTTTAGAACAAAGAGCCCCCAAGCAATATCTTTGAGCTATGCTCAATGGGCACCTATGTTTGAGTTGTGCTTTTGCAACAGACTCTCTTTGGTCCCTTTAACCTGGGTAGCAATCCCCCAAGTGTTTTTATAAACATGGCATATAAGCCGGATCAAAAGGGTAATCATAACTCCGCTAAATAAGCCGGAAGCCCCCATGTGACCATAATAAGATAAGCCCATAAGGCAGGATACCCATGTTTGAACCGCGCATCATGGCAGCTAGTTTTCTTTGGCAACCTTTAATTTTTCTGAGAACTCAAACTTGCGAGAGAGGAATTTGTTTTTTCAACCGGAGTTTTAAATCGGATACTAAGAGCTTCCAAGCTTTATGGGAGAGAGATATCTCTTGAGCCGGATTTTAAACCGGAATCTTCATTTTGAGCCGGAAATTTTCTGACGGCCTTTAAATTTTCACCAATAGGGCAGTAACCTCCGGGACCGGGTTATTTTTCCCTTCAATGACCTGGAGTTCTTGAGTCTGCTTTAAACTGACAATCATTTACTGAATCATGTCATCATAGCCCTCGAGTCTCAAAGCGACTCGAGGAGTTGACTTGAGATTCTCCATAATTGACCGTGATATAAACCAGCATATAGTTGAACAGCGGAATGCTGCAATATGGTGAAGCTTAGCGGCAAAGGTGGCAAGTTGATGATCTTCGCAATACTCATTGTATATCCCAATATGAGTCATTCAATAAATTTGGTGATATGGTGGTCACTTCTGCAGCAGAAAATTTGTCCTGCACATGAAAATATATAGACCAAAGTAATTGTTCTTTGACAAAAACAATATGTGCCAATAAAATAGACGTAGATAGACATCACCTGACTTTGTCGAGATGACGGATGATCCGTATATATATCATTCATGAATAATCCACAGTAATTTCAATGGCGCTTTAATCACTCTCTCAAAGAGACTTCAAACTGGGCGACTCTTGTTTGAAGAAACGGAAAAGCCCGGTGGGTCAAAGCCCATAGATGAGCGTGGCAGAAGTAGGACCACAGGCAGCTCGCAGCGGCGATTCTGGATGCAACACCCGCTAGACAACGGGCCGGTGGTTTAAAGCGGCACTGTGGTGACTTAGAGAAGAGGCGCGGGTGCTTGGTAATGAAGGCGACGACCGTGGCCATGGCGGATTGAAAACCATGGTCTAGAGGCGAGGTGAACCAGCAGGTCGACGGAGGCGGCGCCGAGGAGCACTAAAACGGGACGACTCATGGAGGAGTGGCAAGGTGGTTACACTGTAGTGGCGGGTCGAAGACGAATGCGGCGGCTCAGTGAGGGACAGCCGGTTCGAGGCACGCTGAGGCGGCCTGCCGGCGAGGCGCGGCTGAGCCAACGTCAGGTTGAAGAGGAACAGACGGCTGAATGCTTGACGTGGAGTACCCGTAGTGGCAGGAAGAGCCACAACAGAGGAAGTAGATTCAATGGCGAAGGTGAGCCGGCGTGGGCGTGCTCAAAGACGGGTCGTGGCCAAGCAGCTCCAGGCGGCATCGTAGCATAGGCGGGTTAAGGCCGAGGCAATTTGACGAGGCTGCAACTGTGGAAATGGGAGGCCACGGCCGCGGTGGCAGAGGTAACTCGCCGCGGCACTGCTCCAAGGCGGGGGCGGTTCGCCCACGGCAGATCATGATGGCTCAAAGCAGCAGAGGCGGTACCCGCGGGTCGACAATGGTGGCAGGCTGCTTAGCGTGGGATCAATGGAAATAGAAGGTGACCTAGCACTGCGGCGGTTCATAAGTGCAGCGGCGGCGGCGGCAGGGCCCAGGCCGGCCGTAACAGTTTAGAGGCGAGTCACTGCGGTGGTTTAGCATGGCAAGCTAGCGATGCAGTGAGTCATAACAACGATGGAGGTGACCCGGCTGGGGTGATTCATAAACCGGCCGCGGGCAGCGTGAGTCGTCCAGAGGCAAAGGCCGCAACAGTGAAGGCATATGGCGGCTCAAGGCACGGGCAACGAGTAAGGCTGCGGTAGCGGCAACAGCTCGACACAGCGGCCCAAGATGACCGCTTTGAAATGGAGGTAAGGCCAAACTAGGGTTAGCAGCTTCTGCACTCGAAGTGGCGTTGTGTGATTATGGTTGTAGTTTCCATCTCCAGTAGATTTGATTGATTCTCTGGGCTCGAACCTGAAGCATGGTCACAATCTGCACTGTCTTTTGTTTGATCTCAGAGAGCCATATCAATTTAACTCCTGCAGGATTTGTACGGTACAAAGAGCAGGAGCCCCAACGTATTTAACCCTTTGTATTGTACGCGCGCGGGAAAACATATAGTCTGATCCAGCCGTTGTAAAACTTTGCAGTGGAATTCCTGAAGAATCTTTGACCCGGTGACTTGCTGTGCCGTATGAAGGCGAAAACTTCAACTCGTCTCTATCTAGTCTGGCACATGCTTTCTCAACGAGGTGGCTTGGTATGGCCACAGGAGCAGTGAGTCGACGAAGCGGGGGACCACGATGGCGGTTTGAGGCAAGGCGGCCGTGAGCGACTTGCAGCAGATATAAGCAGCATGGTCAAAGTGGAGAGCGGCAGCGCCGGCTCGGCCATGGCGGCTTATGGCAGTAGAGGACGGTAGAGACGAGCCGGTGTTGGAGTACAGTAGCCAGCGCGCCTCGGCGGGTCAACGGCGCAGGCGAACCGGGCGGGTCCATGGCAAAGGCGAGCTGCTGGCTTGGAGGTAGCCCAGAAGCGAGGTAATGCCGCAGTAGTGGCAGGCCGTCAACTCGGAGGTAGCTCAGAGCGGTTCGGAGCGGAGGTGGGTCGCGACGAACCTCGGCAGAAGAGCAGACCGGCCCCGAGACAAGGTAGGCCCGGCTCAGAACGGCTTCGGGTGTAACTTGACGCACCACAACAGGGGCGACTTAGCAAAAAATGACGCCGACCACCAGTTAAAAACCATCTTGACTCCACGCGTGACTCAACAAGTAGTAGTAATTAGCTCTTTTTGGCAGCGATTTACAGGCCGAGTCATGGTTGGTTTGACTCCGCTGTCACTTATGTCAGCGACCGTAGCAAATATTGATGCCTTCGGTTTCGAAGGATCACCGGATCCTCAGTGACTTAACCCTAATTTCCCTTGAACTCAAAACCTTGCCCGGGCATTAGATCCGACTGCTGTTTTAGACTGATAAACTCAAAACTGATGCAAATCTTTCCAAGCCAATTTCTCTTCATCCGGAAAATTATGAACTTCTCGATCCCTGAGAAAAGATCCCTCCAAGAACTCCTCAGCACCGTGCGCAGGCCCCATGGTGGGCGCCAACTGTCGTGGAATTCTCACGGCAGATGTCCTAGTGTGAGGACTTAGTCGTGAGGCCAACACATCTATGTGGTAGCTTGAGAGGGGTTGATCGGAATCGAGAGACGCAACACAAGACAAGGATTTAGACAGCTTCGGGCCCCGGGAAACATCATCTGGTAACGACCCTACATGCTGTTTGTGGTTAGGTCTTATTGTCATCATGAGGGAGTCGCCGTAAACCGGCTCTCCTAGTTATGTCTAGCCTTAAGATTCTCCTCTCTTCTCTTGGGGTGCCCTGCCCCTCCTTATATAAGTTGAAGGGGCGGGTCACATGTAGAGTCCATCTCAGACTAAGACTTAAACTATTCTGACTTCTCTTCATGGGCTTCTTAACATCTTGGGCTTCTTAACGTCGCGGGCTTATTAACCCCAAGCGACTCTGTCTGCTGGGTTATGACTGTCTGCCGGGTTACCATCTGACGTACCATCTGGCTTATCATCTGTCGGGTTATGATCTGACTTAACATCTGCCGGGTTATGATCTGACTTAACATCTATCGGGTTATGATCTGACTTAACATCTCCCGGGTTATGATCTGACTTAACATCTGCCTTATCATCTGCCTTAACATCTGTCAGGTTATGATCTGACTTAACATCTACCGGGTTATGATCTGACTTAACATCTGCCTTAACATCTACTGGGTTATGATCTGACTTAACTATCCCAGTCGGGTCATAACTTCCTCCGGGTCATATTGCGGGGTATATCCCCGACAGTGGTAGTTGTTTTGACTTGCTGAAAAAACAGAAACTTTTGTGCCCAGGAAAATAATTTTTGTTTGTTACAGAAGCGTGATTTTAATCTGATTCTTTTTGCACAAGATTGGTACACAAATTTCCCAGGTTGTCCTAATTTTTCAGAATTTTTGGAGTTACAGAAGTATTCTAGAGTTACAGATTACTACATGCTGTTCTGTTTTTGACAGATTCTGTTTCTATATGTTGTTTGCTTATTTTGATGAATCTGTGGGTAGTATCGGGGGGTATGTACCATGGAAAAGTTGGAATATAGTAGATATTACACCAATATAAATGAAGAATGATTTCACAACATTACCAAAAGTGGTGATTTATTTTCTTATACTAACGGAACTTATGAGATTTTCTGTTGAGTTTGTGTTGTGAAGTTTTCAAGTTTTGAGTAAGGATTTGATGGACTATGGAATAAGGAGTGGCAAGAGCCTAAGATTGGGGATGCCCAAGGCACCCAAAGGTAATATTCAAGGACAACCAAGAGCCTAAGCTTGGGGATGCCCCGGAAGGCATCCCCTCTTTCGTCTTCGTCTATCAGTAACTTTACTTGAGGCTATATTTTTATTCACCACATGATATGTGTTTTTCTTGGAGCGTCTTGTATTATATGAGTCTTTGCTTTTTAGTTTGCCACAATAATCCTTGTTGTACACACCTTTTGAGAGGGACACGCATGAATCGTGATTTATTAGAATACTCTATGTGCTTCACTTATATTCTTTCAGCTAGGCAATTTTGCTCTAGTGCTTCACTTATATCTTTTTAGAGCACTGATACGTCTCCAATGTATCTATAATTTATGAAGTATTCATGCTGTTATTTTATCATTCTTGGATGTTTTACAATCATTTTTAGCAACTTTATATCATTTTTTGGGACTAACCTATTGACCCAGTGCCTAGTGCCAGTTGCTGTTTTTTGCTTGTTTTTTACATTGTAGGAAATCAATATCAAATGGAGTCCAAACACCGCGAAACTTTTTCTGGATTTTTTTGGACCAGAAGACCACAGTGGGCCAAAGAAGCACCTGGGTGGTGCCCCAAGGGGGGCACAACCCACCAGGGCGCGCCTGGGGGCCCAGGCGCGCCCAGGTGGGTTGTGCCCACCTCGGTGGACTCCCGCACCCCTTCTTTGCACTATAAATTCCCAAATATTCCGAAACCATTCGGGGTTAACCTAAATCAGAAGTTCCACCGCCGCAGGGCTCCATAGCCACCGAAAACCAAGCTAGACCCGTTTCGGCACCCTGCCAGAGGGGGGAATCATCTCCGGTGGCCATCTTCATCATCCCGGCGGTCACCACGATGAGGAGGGAGTAGTCCACCCTCGGGGCTGAGGGTTTGTACCAGTAGCTATGTGATTAATCTCTCTCTCGTGATCCATATCATGGGTTTGTTAATATAGTCGGATCATATGATGTTTCTCCCCTGTACACTATTGTTGTGATGAATTGAATCTTTACCCTTTAAAGCTTTGTGATGTCGGATTGAATGTTCATATTTGAGAACACATGATGTATGTCTTACGGTATGAATACTTGAGGTGACAATGGGGTATCATATTGATTCACTTGATATACATTGTGGCACTCAACTTGCGGATTCTTGCGCTTATATTGGGGTAATCTATGCATAGGGGCTGATGCACGTTTTTATTATCTTTTCTCCGATAGAAACTTTGGGGTTTCTTTGTAGTTCTTTGTGTGGATTGAGTATTACGAATATGAATATGCTTTGGTGTTATTCTAGTATGAACTCTAGGATAGATCGAATGGAAAAAATAGCTTTGCGTTATTTTAGTACGAACTCTTGAATAGATCGAGCGGAAAGGATAGCTTTGAGGTGGTCTCGTACCCTACCAACAATTTCTATCTTTTTTTCTCCGCTAATAGGAACTCGGGAGTGATTCTTTGTTGAACTTTGAGGGATAATCATATGATCCAACTATGTTAGCACTGTTGGGAGATTGCACTAGTGAAAGTACAGACCCTAGGCCTTGTTTTTAAGCATTGCAATTCCGTTTTTGTGCCCGTTTACTATTTGCTACCTTGCTGTTTTTATTTATTCAGATTATAAAAATATATTCGACTATCAATATTACACTTTTATCACCATCTCTTCACCGAACTAGTGCACCTATACAATTTTCCATTGTATTGGGTGTGTTGGGGACACAAGAGGTTTCTTCTATTTGATTGCAGGGTTGTTTGAGAGAGACCATCTTCATCCTACACCTCTCACGGATTGATAAACCTTAGGTCATCCACTTGAGGGAAAATTGCTACTGTCCTACAAAACTCTGCGCTTGGAGGCCCAACACTTGTCTACAACAATAAAGTTGCATAGTAGACATCAAGCTCTTTTCTGGCACCGTTGCCGGGGAGGTGAGTGCTTGAAGGTATATATTTAGATCTTGCAATTGAATATTTTAGTTTCTTTTTTTATCACTAGTTTGGTTTATAAAAAGAAAACTAAAAAAATGGTATTGAGGTTGCATCATATTATTAATCATCTTTATAACATCTTTCTTGAAAATGATGGTTCAGAAAATTGTGCTCAATTGTTAGAAGAAGAAGTCAATAAAATGTTTGGCACAAAATATTTGAATGATGAGCATGATTGCAATGTTGTTAGTATAAATTCTTTGAATATCCAAAATGCTAATGATGATTGCACAAGTCATGACAAAAATGTTTCTTATAAGCATGTCAATTTTTGCGGAGTGAATTGGGAATGCATTTGCACACCAAAAAGGGAAGATAGATTTTGTAAGAAGCATAAATATTTAGAAATGAAAAGTTGCAATAGAGGCTAGATGGTTGTGCTGAAAGATTGAATTTTTTCGCCATCCTTGTGAACTTTGCAATGAATGTGGTCATTTAAATCTCCAATGCAGTTTGTTTCAATCAAATCGTGTCCAAAAATTGTGATAACTTGATTTCCCTTGAGCATCATAAAGAGCTTAGTCTTCTTTTGGGGTATGAAGAAATGAAACATATAACTAAGGGTTTCCCAAATCCCAAGGGATTTCTTGATTTTGATCTAGAGGAAATTTATATGTCTTGTACGGTAAATTGCATTGAGAATCCTTATATTGCCAACTATCTAAAGACAAGAAAACAAATAGAATATGAAGAGAGTACTAATGAAAGGGAAAATATTTCCCAATACCCTCCTAGTGTTTATTATGATGAATCAGGTAATGAGGAGGAGCTTCCTATCCAATCAATCTCTTCAATAAGAAGCTTGAAAGAATTAATTAGACCCACACATGATGTGGTGAAGAAGAAGAAAAGAAGAAAGAATAAAGGTAAAAAGGTATCTCTCCCAAATAATGTTGCTCCTATCACCATTGTGCCTCATGAAAGTGAATCAAATATGTTGATGGAGGATGATGATATTGAGTATGATTTTGTGATACCTACTACTTGTTGTAATGATTATGATTGGGAAGACAACGATATCCCTTATGATCTTGAAAATCTATTTAGCACTTGCTTGGAAGAATATGATAATAATGTTTTCTATACTATTGGTGCCATTCATGCTATTGATAAGAATGGTTGTGATGACATGCAAAACCACAAGCTTGGGGATGCTATGTTTAATGAGTATGATATGTTTGAAGATTTATTTACTGAAAATAATGCTTGTCCTAAGCTTGGGGATGCTTTGCTTAATGAATATGATCCTTTGATTCCTTCTACTTTCGATAACAAAATTTATTATGATGATAGCATGCCTCCTATTTATGATGATTACATTGATAAAAGTGGGTTTGGAGTCAACTCTAGGTAGTAGTGATCCCACTATTTTGGAGGGTGTTGAATCTTATTACAATATTGATGAAAGCGGATTTGGAGAGGTCATGACTCTATTTAGTGATACATCCACTATTTTGAAAGAGGTTTCAATTGACTTTTACAATGAAGTTGCTATCTATGATGATTATTATGATGACATCTATGCCATGAAGAGTGATAAATCTTCTATGTTTGAGCATCATGAAAAGAGTGTTGTATGTGATAGTTATATTGTTGAATCCATTCATGATGTTTCTGAAAATTATTATGAGGAAGGAACTTATGCTCTTACATATCTCAATAATATCAAGTTTCTTCTCTATGTGTTGATTGTTTTGAAGTTGCACTTGTTTTGCCTTCCCATCCTAGTTGATTCTTGTTCCCATAAGTTGTTTGCTCACAAAATCCATATGCATAGGAAGTGGGTTAGACATAAATGTGCTACTTATATGCTTCATGATGCTCTCTTCATGTTTCAATTCTTATTTTTTATGCGAGCATCATTGAAATCATCATGCCTAGCTTAAAAGGCATTAAAGAAAAGCGCTTGTTGGGAGACAACCCAACACTTTTACCTACTGTTTTTGTGTGTTCACATTATTATGCTACCGTATTTATCATGTTTTATTGCTTTCGTTTGAATAAAGTGCCAAGTAAAGCCTTTAGGATCATGTTGGGTGATAGTTGCTTTGATCTTGCTGAAAAACAGAAATGTTTGTGCTCACGAAAATAATTCTAGTTTTTAACCTAAGAGTGCTTTTGAGTTTATTCTTTTTGCAGAAGATTAATAAACAAATTGCTCACGTGGTCCTACTTTTTCAGAATTGTTGGAGTAGTGGAAGTATGGTTGGAGTACAGATTACTACAAACTGTTCTATTTTTGACAGATTCTGTTTTCAATGCATAGTTTGCTTGTTTTCTAGTTTCTATGGCTTATTTTCCTCAATACAAATTGTGGAAATGCGAAAATGCTCTTTAGAGCTCGGGCTCCATGGAGCCCGAGTTTGACTTGGTCAAAATTCAAACTTTCACGTTTCAATTTTTTTTGAAAACAATTACACACATACTTAGAGACATAAAGCATTTGTGTGTAAATT
Organism: Triticum dicoccoides; assembly: GCF_002162155.2. Classification (NCBI taxonomy): domain Eukaryota; kingdom Viridiplantae; phylum Streptophyta; class Magnoliopsida; order Poales; family Poaceae; genus Triticum; species Triticum dicoccoides. Next base: position 342,940,217 of record NC_041382.1, read on the forward strand.
TTCAGGACGAAACACATTAAAATGAGTTCTACACAAAAAGAACAAATCTAAGGCTTTTTAGTAGATGCACTATTCATCCTCAAAGTCCATGAATTTGTCTTTTTTACACAGATCGCATTTTAGGATATTTCATTCTTAAATTTTGCATACATACACATAATATCCTTGTTTACTCGTATGATTTTTTTCCAGATTTTATTGAAATTGAAAAGTGCGAATTTTGAATTTTTCAAAAAATCTGGCCTCCATGGAGGCCGAGCTCCAAAAGGCCCTACTCGTGGAAATGATATGATATAGTAGGCATTGTGTGAGAATAATTATCAATCTTGTCTTTGGCAGTACCAAAAGTGGAATGGTTTGCTCTTTATCATACTAACCTATCTCACAAAGTTCCTTAAAGTTTTGTGTGATTGAAGTTTTCAAGTTTTGGGTGAGATGTCGATATGAGTAGAATAAGGAGTGACGAGACTCTAACCTTGGGGATGCCCAAGGCACCCCAAGGTAATATTCAAGGAAGATCCAAGCAACTAAGCTTGGGGATGCCTCGGAAAGCATCCCGCCTTTCGTTTCCAACATTATCGGTAACCTCACTTGGAGCTATGTTTTCATTCATCACATGATATGTGTTTTGCTTGGAGCATCATTTTATTTTGCTAGGATTTGCTTGATGTTATTTAGAATAATATTTTGCATCTTTCTTTTCAATAAAAATATCAAGTATAGCCTTTGCCATGCTTATTTTGCAAGTCTACTTGTTGCTGTTTCAAAATAGAAAGTTTATCGATGTTGCAAAAATTCCCTAGAAAATTCAAAATGTGATAAAATCTTGATTTTTTTTGCAAAATGAGCTCTGATAAATTTCTACAGTTTGGCAAATGTTCATAACTTTTGGAGTTAGGGAAGTACTGATACTCTTGCATTCTTTACAGACTATACTATTTTAGCAGATTGTTGTTATGTTTGCATATGTTTGCTTTTTTAATGATTCTATTTGAGGATAGGAGTATTAAATATGCAGAGGCATTTAGTATGCAATATTGAATAATAATTTTAGTGGTTTGCTACAGTAGAGTATGATAAGGTTTTTGCATTGGTTTATACTAACTTATCTCACGAGTTCTTGTTGAGTTTTGTGTGGATGAAGCTTTTGAGATTTAGGAAAACCGTGATATGGGAGGAACTAAGGAGACACAAAAGCTCAAGCTTGGGGATGCCCAAGGCATCCCAAGATAATATTTCAAGAAGTCTCAAGCATCTAAGCTTGGGTATGCCCCGGTAGGCATCCCACCTTTTTTCTTCAACAATTATCGGTTAGTATCGGTTGAGCCTAAGTTTTTGCTTCTTCACCTGATGTGTGCTATCCTTGGATTGATATTTTATTTTGTTTTGCTTGCTGTTTTAATAAAGTACTTAGATTTGAAAGTTTTTAAATAAAATAGAGTCCTCAAATAGTTGTCAGGGAGGCTAAGTAAGCGGCATTCACATCTCGTCAATGAAGCTCTTTTCTATAAAATTGCTCTTGTGCTTCACTTATATCCTATGAGTAAATTGTTGAATAAATTGAATGTCAAAAGTTGAAATCATATCATGCCTAGTGGTAGCTTAACATTGGGTTTAAAAGTGAATTCTTTTGAGGCTTGACAATCACAATATTGTTCATACAAGCAATTCACGAATAATTAGTATAAGGAAGAGAACTTTCACATATAAATACACTATCATGGAAATCTTTTGTGATTGTGAGCCCCCATCAAAATATTATATGCCAAAATTGTTGACGTTGGACAAGGAATACAACGTAATGATTTATGTTTGTTCATATTCATATAGAAGTTATATTGTCATAGATCGTTCAACATGTGGTGCTTGCCCCCCATCTTTGCTAGCCAAAAATTCCGCACCAAGTAGAGATACTACTTGTGCATCCAAAAACCCTTAAACCCAAATCTTATTTTCAAGAGTCCACCATACCTACCTAAGGATTGAGCAAGATCCTTCAAGTAAGTTGTCATCGGTGCAATAAGGCAATAGAAATTGCTTCTAAAAGTGTGAGAGAAAATTGAGCGTTGTACGAACTTGTGATGGCAAAAGCGACGGACTGCATAATAAAGGTTGCTATCATAAGGGGCAATACAGCGTGACGTTCTTTTGCACTAAGGGGTTGAGCATACAAACAAATAAGCGCATGGCAACCTCTGCTTACCTCTGCGAAGGGCCTATCTTTTACTTTTCAATATTTACTTTTATGCAAAGAGTCGAACTTTTTCTCTCTATTCCCTTTTATTTTTCTCCTTTGGCAAGCATCATGTGGTGAGGAAAGATCTAGGCACATATGTCCAGTTCAATATGGGTAGCATGAGTTATTATTGTTGACATCACCCTTGAGGTGAATACGTTGGGAGGTAAAACAATAAGCCTCTATCTTCTATGTGTCCGGTTGAAACGCTTTGCTCATGTGTATGCAGCGAGTGTTAGCAATCATAGAAGACTATATGATGGTTGAGTATGTGGAGCTCTTACTTAAACTCTGTTGAATAAGTTGAATTGCAATTGCTTGGTGACTAAGAACATAGGTTGTTGGGTTTCAAGAGAATTCATTGTTTGAACCTTAACAGGTGAATTGGTTGCCACTATAACATGAGAAGTTTTATAAGAAAGAACTGTTGTTATGATGCTAGGAAAAGTGATTAAAATTATCATTGATTAAACTTGTGCACTTTTCTAGCATTCACACTTCGTAAATTATTTGTTTTATCATTTACCTACTCGAGGATGAGTAGGAATTAAGCTTGGGATGCTGATACGTCTTCAACTTATCTATAATTTATTAAGTATTCATGCTATTATTTTATCATTCTTGGATGTTTTACAATCATTTTATAGCAACTTTATATCATTTTTGGGACTAACCTTTGGAGGGTAGGACAAAAGATGTCATGTAAGTTCTTTTCCATAAGCACGTATGACTATGTTCGAAATACATGCCTACATTATATCAATGAACTGGAGCTAGTTCTGTGTCACCCTAGGTTATGACTGTTACATGATGAACCGCATCCGGCAGAATTCTCCATCACTGATCCATTGCCTACGTGCTTTCCATATATTGTTCTTCGCTTATTTACTTTCCCGCTGCTATTGCTATCATCACTACAAAATACCAAAAACATATTTGTCAGATCTGTTTCAGCAAATGGCATTTTGTCATTTTTGCCATGATTAATGTGTGCATGCTATGACCCTGAGCTCTACATGTATTTTGTTATATGCCATGCCATATTTACAGTGGTGCTTGCCATGTATTTTTTTGATATTTGTGGTGACTAGCACAAGCTTGCAAAGTAGCGTAATCGGTAATGCTGATTTCAGGGACTTAGAATTTCACTAAGTCCTTGTCCTGATTTTGTTGATATGACATATGTTCATGTTGTTTACTAGTGATCCGTGCCTCTTTTGAGGATGATCAGTAAGGATGTGTTGTTAACATTGTGGTGCTATATCCATCCATGTATTTGTTTGCATTTATGGAGCAACCTAGCTTGAGTCAATCGAGCTCTACTTTTGCTATATCGTGATCCTGGCAGATTGTTGATATGTTTAGCGATTGTGCCGAGGATGTTGCTATTGATCCGTGCATGCTATGTTGTTGTTCTTGCCATGTCTAGCTTCTATGCCATGTATTCTTGATGGGTGTATGCTTAGTTTGTCATGCCATGCTTTGTAGTGAGTGCATCGAGCTCGTAAACTTGCCTACTCGTTAACTGTTTTGCATGCTCCAGTTTTTCACTAAGTCTGAGATCTGTTTATGCTTTTGCCATGTTCACATGCTTGCAATTGTATTTTCTGATCCCTTTTGGCTCAAGGTCACTAAGGGACTTTTGCTAAGTGCTTTGAGTAGCCTCATGCCATGCCTTGCTTTGCCATGTTAAGTTCCTGTAGCATGTAGTTTTCATGTTCTAAAGTGTGCTTCCTGATGATAAATTCCAAACTTGTGTTAATTTCACTAAGTCTGAAACTTGTTATCATTTGCTCTTTTGCCATGCTTGTTTGAACCTGTTAGTGGATAAATTAGCCGTAGCTCAGTGTTCATCTTTTGTCAAGCATCATGAGTGGATCCCTGCCATGTATTTTTTGCCATGTTTGAGTGCTGTAGCATATTTAACTTGTTGCATTTAGATGGCTACTTGCTGATTATCGCAGACCAGTGCCATATTTGTTTTGCTTGCCATTTCCAAACCGTGCATCCGATTCCGGTGATCTTTATATCGCTTTCAACCGAAATCACCTCATCTTTCTAGTGGCACTCTTGGATTTCCATGTTGAGGCCAGATTCAATCATTCTGTGTCAAATCATGCATATGCACCGCATACCGCATCCCGCATATCATATCATGTTCATGTGTTGGTTGTTTACTATGTTGTGTGCTTCTTTCCGGTGTTGCTTCTTCGGGTTGGTTCCGGTAACGTCGCGTTTGTGAGGACCCATTCGACTACGTCCGTTTGCCTTCTTCATGGACTCATTCTTCTTCCTTGCGGGATCTCAGGCAAGATGACCATACCCTCGAAATCACTTCTATCTTTGCTTGCTAGTTGCTCACTCTTTTGCAATGCCTATGCTGCGATACCTACCACTTGCTTATCATGCCTCCCATATTGTTGAGCCAAGCCTCTAACCCACCTTGTCCTAGCAAACCGTTGTTTGGCTATGTTACCGCTTTGCTCAGCCCCTCTTATAGCGTTGTTAGTTGCAGGTGAAGATTGGAGTTTGTTCCTTGTTGGAACATGGATATTTTGTTGGGATATCACAATATCTCTTATTTAATTAATGCATCTATATACTTGGTAAAGGGTGGAAGGCTCGGCCTTATGCCTGGTGTTTTGTTCCACTCTTGCCGCCATAGTTTCCGTCATATCGGTGTTATGTTCCCGGATTTTGCGTTCCTTACGCGGTAGGGTTATAATGGGAACCCCTTGACAGTTCGCCTTGAATAAAACTCCTCTAGCAAGGCCCAACATTGGTTTTACCATTTGCCACCTAGCCTTTTTCTTTCCCTTGAGTCGGCCAGCTCAAGGGTCATCTTATTTTAACCCCCCCCCCGGGCCAGTGCTTCTCTAAGTGTTGGTCCAAACTGAGCGATGTCCGAGGCTACCAGGGGCAACTCTGGGCTGGCTTACCCGACGTCTTGCTCATCCGGTGTGCCCTGAGAATGAGATATGTGCAGCTCCTATCGGGATTTGTCGGCACATCTGGGTGGCTTTGCTGGTCTTGTTTTACCATTGTCGAAATGTCTTGTAACCGGGATTCCGAGTCTGATCGGGTCTTCCCGCTAGAAGGAATATCCTTCGTTGACCGTGAGAGCTTGTGATGGGCTAAGTTGGGACACCCCCGCAGGGATTTGAACTTTTGAAAGCCGTGCCCACGGTTATGGGCAGATGGGAATTTGTTAATGTCCGGTTGTAGAAAACCTAAAGTTGATCTTAATTAAAATACATCAACCGCGTGTGTTACCGTGATGGTCTCTTCTCGGCGGAGTCTGGGAAGTGAACACGGTGTTGGAGTTATGTTTGACGTAGGTTGTTCTAGGATCACTTCTTGATCATAGTTGTTCGACCGTGCTTTTGCCTTTCTCTTCTCGCTCTCATTTGCGTTGTTAGCCACCAGATATGCTAGTCACTTGCTGCAGCTCCACCTCATACCTTTTTCCCTACCTATAAGCTTAAATAGTCTTGATTGCGAGGGTGTAAGATTGCTGAGTCCCCGTGACTCACAGATACTTCCAAAACCAGTTTGCAGGTGCCGATGTTACCGAGCAGGTGACGCAACCAAGCTCAAGGAGGAGCTCGATGAAGATCTTGTCCTTTGTGTTGTTTCGTTCTAGTTGATCAGTAGTGGAGCCCAGTTGGGGTCGATCGGGAATCTGTGTAGCATTTGGGGTAGTCTTCCTTTATTTTGGTTCCGTAGTCGGACCTTGATTGTATCTGATTGATGTAATGCTTTATTCATGTAATTGTGTGAAGTGGCGATTGTAAGCCAACTATGTATCTCTTTCCCTTATGTATTACATGGGTTGCGTGAAGATTACCTCACTTGCGACATTGCTTTCAATGCGGTTATGCCTCTAAGTCGTGCTTCGACACGTGAGAGATATAGCCACATCGAGGGCGTTAGAACCCTACCGAATGCCCACAAACGATCTAGAAGAGATCAAGAAGAAGATTAAGAAGTTGTTGGAGAAAGGTTATATTCGAAGGAGTTCATCACCATGGGGAGCCCTAGTGCTTTTGGTTGAGAAGAAGGATAAGTCTCTAAGAATGGTTGTTGATTATCGTGCGTTGAATGGAGTGACAATTAAGAACAAGTACCCCCTGCCGATGATCAATGATTTATTTGACCAGTCGACAGGAGCTAAAGTGTTTTTGAAGATCGATCTGCGATCATGATATCACTAGCTGAAGATTCGAGAGAAGGATATACCTAAGACAGCTTTCACCACAAGGTACGGGCTTTATGAGTATACGGTCATGTCTTTTGGATTGACTAACGCCCCTGCCTATTTCATGAGTATGATGAGCAAGGTGTTCATGGAGTTCTTGGATAAGTTCGTTGTGGTGTTCATTGATGATATCTTGGTATACTCAAAGAGTGAAGAGGAGCACAAGGAACATTTACGTTTAGTTCTCGGGAAGCTCAGGGAACATCAGTTGTATGCCAAGTTCAGCAAATGCGAGTTTTGGTTGAAGGAAGTTGGATTCCTTGGACATGTTATATGAGGAGAAGGTATAGCCGTGGATCCCACCAAGGTTCAGTTAGTCACTGAGTGGTTGGCACCCACCTCAGTTGGGGAGATCCGCAGTTTTCTTGGACTCACGGGATACTATTGGAGTTTATTGAGAATTTCTCTAAGATAGCAAAGCCTATGACGGCATTGTTGAAGAAGGACACTAAGTTCCGTTGGACTGAAGAATGTGAAGCAAGTTTCCAGGAGTTGAAGAAACGTTTGACTACAACCCCAGTGCTGATTCTGCCGGATATATGCAAGGACTTCCAAGTGTATTGCAATGCTTCACGCTTAGGACTTGGAGGAGTACGAATGCAAGACGGAAGAGTGGTTTTGAGTGCCTCACGACAACTGAAACCGCATGAGTTAAATTATGCCACGCATGATTTGGAGTTAGCAGCTGTGGTGCACACGCTCAAGACCTGGAGACATTTTCTCATTAGAAACCGTTGCGATGTATAAACGTCTCACAAGAGTTTGAAGTACATCTTCACACAGAAGGAGCTGAACCTCAGGCAGAGGATATGGTTAGAACTCATAAAGGATTATGATATGAAGCTGCATTATCATCCAGGAAAGGCCAATGTCGTAGCAGATTCTTTGAGCCGTAAGAGTTATGTCAACACCCTTGTAAGCGAAGGGATGCCAAAGGAGTTAGCCGAGGATCTTAGGGAACTTCGATTGGAAATAGTTCCTAAAGGGTTTTTGGCAAAGTTGGAGGTTAAATCAACACTATTGGAAAAGATTCGAGAAGCTCAGAAGGATGACAATGATATCACTGAGATAAAGGAGAAGATGAGTGTAGGGAAAGCCAAAGGGTTTCGTGAGGATGAGCACGGCACCTTGTGGTTTGAGGACCGTATATATGTGCCCAATAATGCAGAGATCATGAAGTTGATATTATAGGAAGCTCATGACTCGCCATACTCGATACACCCTGGAAACACCAAGATGTATTTGGATTTGAAGGAGTGTTTCTGGTGGAATGGTATGAAGAAGGATATTGCCAAGTATGTAGCCATCTGTGATGTATGTCAGAGAGTGAAGGCAGAACATCAGAAGCCAGCAGGATTGCTACAACCTATGCCGATACCCGAATGGAAGTGGGATAAGCTTGGCATGGATTTTATCACCGGATGGCCCAGGACCAAATCAGATATGATTCTACATGGGTAGTAGTTGATCGCTTGACGAAAGTGGCTCACTTTATCCCCGTAAAAACCACGTATACAAGTGCGAAGTTGGCCAAGATATACATGACCAGGATCGTATGTCTGCATGGAGTTCCGAGGACCATCGTGTCAGATAGAGGAACACAGTTTACTTCAAAATTTTGGCATCAGTTGCACCTGACCTTGGGTGCCATACTGGAGTTCAGTACAACTTTTCATCCGCAGACAGATGGAAAGACTGAGAGAGTCAATCCGATTCTGGAGGACATGTTGAGAGCTTGTGCATTAGACTACGGATCTAGTTGGGACGATAATTTGCCCTACGCAGAGTTCTCATACAACAATAGCTACCAGGCCAGTTTGAAGATGGCACCATTCGAAGCATTGTATGGGAGAAGATGCAGAACACCGTTGATGTGGGATGAAGTTGGAGACCGCCAGTTGTTTGGACCAGATTTGATTAAGGAATCCGAAGAGAAGGTTAAACTAATTCGAGATAGACTGAAGGTAGCTCAGTCTCGACAGAAGAGTTATGCAGATTCAAAATGCAAGGAGGTAGTCTATGAAATTGGAGATAGAGCGTATCTGCGAGTGTCACCTCTTCGAGGTGTTAGACGTTTTGGTGTTAAGGGGAAATTAGCCCCGAGATTTGTGGGACCGTACCGTGTTCTAGAATGCATGGGAAAAGTTGCCTACAAGTTGGAGTTACCCGAAGGACTGTCAGGAGTACATGATGTGTTTCATGTTTCCCAGTTGAAGAAGTGTCATGCGGAGATGGCTGACATTCCTCTGAGAGATACAGTGCCCCTGGAAGCAATTCAGTTGGACAGTGATTTGACGTATGAGGAGAAGCCTGTCAAGATTCTAGAGTTTGCTAGCCGAGTTACTCGCAGCAAGGTTATAAAATTTTGCAAAGTTCAGTGGAGCCACCATACCGAGGATGAAGCCACCTGGGAACGAGAGGATGATCTTCGCAAAAACCACCCACACCTATTTCCTAGCCAACCCAAATCTCGAGGGTGAGATTCATCTTAAGGGGGGTAGTTTGTAACATCCCAAATTTTCAATTTGGAATGTTATACGTAGGTCATTCATGCATATCATATTTTATTTGCTTTTCATTTTGTGATCCTCGAAATTCTAAGCAACTCAAGGACCCTCGGAGAGAGTTGGGGATTTCACGGTTTTCATATTTGAATTTTATCAAATATCGAAACGAGGATCAGTTGTTTTATTATTTTTCTCTCCGAAAATATTTCATATTAAAATATATGAGAGGAGATAATATGACTTCTCCAAAATAAGCGAAATATTGGAGGAAAAAAATATTAAAATCAACCTTTTGATTTTATTCGGATTTTATTGCTATTTTTATTTGCATAGGAAAAAATATGCATTTTCAAAAATTGCATTTTAGGCCAAGAAAATGTTCACCTTGTTCTAAATATTCTATTTAGACGGTGAAAATTTGTTTTGGTATTTTTTTAGTTTTTTTATTTTTTTCTAGGATTTCTTTTCGGTGGAATATGTTTAAAAAAAGAGGAAGCCCGCCGGATCAAACTGGGTCGCGGCCCAGCTGGCCCAGCCAGCCCCGCACCGCCGTCGTCTTCGAGCCGGACTCCTCGAGGGAGTCCGAGCCGCCGCCGCCGCCATGGCCTCGCCCCCTCCCGCAAGCCGCCTCCCCTCCCCCTTTAAAAGCCGGACCCGGCCCCCCCTTGGAGCCCCAAGCTGCCACCGCCTCCAGCCCCCGCAAGCCGCGCCGCCAGCCCGCCGCCTCGCGCCGCCGCACGCCGCCGCTTGCCGCCTACTGCTGCGCCGCCGCCAAGCCCTGCCGTGCCGACCTCCGCCACCCCGCGCTGCACCCCGCCATCGCCCGCGCCGCCGCCCGCTCGCCGAAAGCCGCCGGAGCCGCGCCGGAGTTCGAATCTCACCGTTCGGTTTTTCTTCGGTTTATGTAAAAACCGCCGTTTTAAAAAAAACCCTAGTTACATTTTTTAGACCGATTCGTTGGTTTTCTCGGTTTAGTTTATTCAACGGACGTTCGTCCGTACGTTCTTTTTAATGAACGGTTTTCGCCCGTTAGTCACAAACAACGAACGTTCGTTCGTTAGCCTGTTCGTCCATTTTTCTTTTTCTCGGGTTTTTCGTGATTATTTTCGATCGCGATTTCTGATCCGATTTTTGTTTTAGTTTTTCTTTTCGCTCATTTATCGGAATTAGGCGATTCAAGCGCCTAGATCTTTGTCTCGAAGCCCTCTTTCTGTTTAACCAACTTGAACAAGATTTTGGTACTGTAAAATTTGACTTTAGTCCAGATTAGTAATCGGATCTTGTTTCTTTCGCAATTTGTGTTTCGTTGCTCCGTTTGATTTGATTCTTTTTGCAAACCGGAGTTCTTAAGTTGAAGTTTCTAGTTAGATCTTCTTATTTGAGTTTTACCCATGCATCTTTGTTTGATTGCTTATGTATTCTATTGTTTGTCTACGATAGAACACTCGGAGTGCGAATCATGCTACTACGAGTCTCTAGGTTTCACGGATCATCAGCAAGGCAAGTAACACTGTGATCATACCCCTTTATTACCCAGTTTTTTATGCATTAGTTCCAATCCTCAAACACTGCATGATTAGAATGTGATTAACTTATGGGTTTGGGAAGTAGATGATGAGGTAGAACCTAATACCTGTTTACTATCAAACCCTCGGGAGTTACCTCTACGTTGCTTATATTGCTATGCTATGATTGTAGACGTGGTTTGGGTTTGAGTGTATCCATGACAGATGTGAGATTGTTAATTAATGGTTCAACTTAAATTGGCAACTTTAATACACATCTGGGTGGATTGCTTGTTTGGGCACCTGGAGAATCTAGTGTTGTCCTAGGATATCCCGGAGTACCCGTGTGATCATCCTACGGTCCGCCACCCAGGCTCAAAGGGATCTTAAGAATTACTCATGCTAGAAACTTCCGTGTGCAGCCACAAGCCATTATGGGCTCTGGCATAGTATGAGTAAGTTGTGTGACCTCTTTCAGTGGGCTAGCAGATGTAGAGGGAAAGTAGGTGTAACTGTCCACCCAGAGTAAAGAGTAAATGCTTCTTAAAGACTGTGTCTCGGTCATCCATTTCTCAAACATCATGTAGTACGAGAAATCCAACGGAGGAGATCGAGTCTTGTGGGGAAAAGTGCACAAACCTCTGCAGAGTGTACAATCTAATCATGGTTAGCCGTGTCCCCGGTTATAGACATCTTGAGTATCTAGTACTTGGATTTTCCTATTGCATCTCATCACTCTAAATTAATTTTTTGGGTTAATGAACTACTTTAATTGGGATTGAGTTGGAGGAACCTTCTCAGTGTTGTTTCAACTACCATGATAGTTAAAATAAAACTTATTCCTTTGTTGTAGGGAAAAATTGGCTTTTCACAAAAAAAACATACAACCTCCACCAGCCAAATATGCATATAGTGTTAGCATTATTTCTGTTCATTGCTCTACTGTGTTACATTCCTAGCATATTCCATGTGCTGACCCGTTTTCGGGCTGCAACATATCACATTGCAGACTTTTCAGATGAGGAGTAAGGTTCGCTAGGTCGTTGCCGTGCAGCTCAGCTATGCCGTTGGAGTTGATGGACTCACTTTATCTTCCAAGCCTTCTGCTATTATCATATTAGATGGCCTTAAGCCATATTTATTGTGATAAGTTCTCTTTTGGAGACAGTCGATGTAATAAGTGTGTGATTGCTACTCTGTTATAAATCCTTCGAGTACTATGTGTGTCAACATTACCGATCCAGTGATGACACTGAAGCACCGAGACTTAACCATTTGAGGTCGGGTCGCTACACCTGGGAAATGCTAGCCAATCCAAAAAAGTAAAAGAGAAAGGAAATCTACAAAGAGAAGAAAAAACTAGTGAGGGTGATGGCACCGGTCTAGCCGTAGAAGCGCTGAAGCCAAGCTACGTTCCATGGGTTCAGTTCAAGGTGATTATCCGTTGGGTTGCAGAGGCGATACGCTCATCCTGCAAGCACCTCATCAATTATGAAGGGACCCTCCCTTTTAGGTGAGAGCTTATTCTTCTGCTTCCCCGGGAGGTGTAAAACGAGTTCGCCCACATTATATGCCTTCGCCCGAACTTCCCTACTTTGGTAGCGCCGGGCCTGCTGTTGATAAAAAGTAGAGTGGGTCCAAGCTATATCGCCTCTCCTTCCAGTGCATCTAGGTCATCCTGCCGATCTAGCTTAGCCTCCTTCTCTTCGTACATGCGCACTCTGGGCGCGTCATGGATGAGGTCACAGGGGAGGACTGCTTTTGCCCCGTATACCATAAAAACAGTGTGTATCCCATTGATTGATTAGGGGTGGTGCGCAGGCCCCACAATACGGAGTCAATGGCAGTCAGATTCTTTCAGGGAACGGACCAGTCGGGGTTTAATGCCTCTTAGGATGAGTCCATTGGCCCGTTCGACCTGTCCATTGGTCTGTGGGTGATATCCGAGGCATAATCGAGCTTAATGCCCATGTTAGCGCACCAGTCCTTTACCTTCTGGGCCATGAAATTGGATCCATTGTCCGTTATTATGATGTATGGGACACCCTAATGGTGGACCACGCCGGATATAAAGTCGATGACCGGTCCAGACTCGGCTTAAGTTGCTGGGTTTCGCCTCAATCCACTTAGTGAATTTGTCGACCATGACTAGTAGATATTTCTTTTTCTTGGTCCCCCCTTTAAGTGGTCCAACCTAAAGGAAATATGCCCTAGAGGCAATAATAAAGTTGTTATTTATATTTCCTTATATCATGATAAATGTTTATTATTCATGCTAGAATTGTATTAACCGGAAACTTAGTACATGTGTGAATACATAGACAAACAGAGTGTCACTAGTATGCCTCTACCTGACTAGCTCGTTGATCAAAGATGTTTAAGTTTCCTAGCCATGGACAAAGAGTTGTCATTTTATAAACGGGATCACATCATTAGAGAATGATGTGATTGACTTGACCCATCCGTTAGCTTAGCACTTTGATCGTTTAGTTTACTGCTATTGCTTTCTCCATAACTTATACATGCTCCTATGACTATGAGATTATGCAACTCCCGAATACCGGAGGAACATTTAGTGTGCTATCAAACGTGACAACATAACTGGGTGACTATAAAGATGCTCTACAAGTGTCTCCGATGGTGTTTGTTGAGTTGGCATAGATCGAGATTAGGATTTTTCACTCCATGTATCGGAGAGGTATCTCTAGGCCCTCTCGGTAATGCGCATCACTATAAGCCTTGCAAGCAATGTAACTAATGAGTTAGTTACAGGATGTAGCATTACGGAATGAGTAAAGAGACTTGCCAGAAAGGAGATTGAACTAGGTATTAAGATACCGACGATCGAATCTCAAGCAAGTGACATACCGATGACAAAGGGAACAACATATGTTGTTATGCAGTTTGACCGATAAAGAACTTCGTAGAATATGTAGGAACCAATATGAGCATCCATGTTCCGCTATTGGTTATTTATCGGAGATGAGTCTCGGTCATGTCTACATAGTTCTTGAACCCGCAGGGTCCGCACGCTTAACGTTCGGTAATGATCGGTATTATGAGTTTATGTGTTTTGATGTAACGAAGGTAGTTCGGAGTCCCAGATGTGATCACGGACATGACGAGGAGTCTCATAATGGTCGAGACATAAAGATTGATATATTGGAAGCCTATGGTTGGACATCGGAATGGTTCTGGATGAGTTCGGGCATTTACCGGAGTACCGGGAGGTTACCGAAACCCCCCGGGGAGTATATGGGCCTTATTGGGCCTTAGTGGTAAAGAGGAGAGGAAGGGAAAGGTGGAGGGTGCCCTCCTAGCCCAATCCGAATAGGGTGGGCGGCCGGCCCCCCTTCCTTCCTTCTCTCTTCTCTCCTACTCCTACTAGGGAAAGGGGGGAATCCTACTCCCAGTGGCAGTAGGACTCCCCCTAGGGCGCGCCATAGAGAGGGACGGCCCTCCCCTCCTCCAGTCCTTTATATACGGGGGAGGGGGGCTCCCCATAGACATACAAGTTGATCTCTTAGCCGTGTGCGGTGCCCCCCTCCAAAGATTTCCACCATGGTCATATCGTTGTAGTGCTTAGGCGAAGCCCTGCGTCGGTAACTTCATCATCACCATCATCACGCCTTCGTGCTAACGAAGCTCTTCCCCGACACTCAATTGGATCTAGAGTTCATGGGACGTCACCGAGCTGAACGGAGAAGCCCGGTGGGTCAAAGCCCACAGATGAGCGTGGCAGAAGCAGGACCACAGGCAGCTCGCAGCGGCGATTCTAGATGCAACACCCACAAGACAACGGGCCGGTGGTTTAAAGCGACACTATGGTGACTTAGAGCAGAGGCGCGGGTGCTTGGTAATGAAGGTGACGACCGTGGCCATGGAAGATCGAAAACCGCGGTCTAGAGGCGAGGTGAACCAGCAGGTCGACGGTGGCGGCGCCGAGGAGCACTAAAACGGGGCGACTCATGGAGGAGTGGCAAGGTGGTTACACTGTAGTGGCGGGTCGAAGACGAATGCGGCGACTCAGTGAGGGACAGCCGATTCGAGGCACACTGAGGCGGCCTGCCGGCGAGGGACGGCTGAGCCAGCGTCAGGTTGAAGAGGAACGGGCGGTTGAATGCTTGACGTGGAGTACCCGCAGTGGCAGGAAGAGCCACAATGGAGGAAGTAGATTCAATGGCGAAGGTGAGCCGGCGTGGGCGTGCTCAGAGACGGGTCGTGGCCAAGCAGCTCCAGGCGGCTCCGTAGCAGAGGCGGGTTAAGGCCAAGGCAATTTGACGAGGCTGCAACCGTGGAAATGGGAGGCCACGGCCACGGTGGCAGAGGTAACTCGCTACGGCACTGCTCCAAGGCAGGGGCGGTTCGCCCACGGTAGATCATGATGGCTCAAAGCAGCAAAGGCGGTACCCGCGGGTCGACAACGGTGGCAGGCCGCTTAGCGCGGGATCGATGGAAATAGAAGGTGACCTGGCGCAGCGGCGGTTCATAAGTGCGGCGGCGGCGGTGCCAGGGCCCAGGCCGGCCGTAACGGTTTAGAGGCGAGTCACTGCGGCGGTTCAGCATCGCAGGCTGGTGATGCAGTGAGTCATAACAACGGTGGAGGTGACCCGGCTGGGGCGATTCATAAACCGGCCGCGGGCAGCGTGAGTCGGCCAGAGGCAAAGGCCGCAGAAGTGAAGGCATCTGGCGGCTAAAGGCACGGGCAACGAGTAAGGCTGCGGTAGCGGCAGCGGCTCGACACAGCGGCCCAAGATGACCACTTTGAAACAGAGGTAAGGCCAAACTGGGGTTAGCAGCTTCTACACTCGAAGTGGCGTTGTGTGATGACGGTTGTAGTTTCCATCTCCAGTAGATTTGATTGATTCTCTGGGCTCGAACCTGAAGCATGGTCGCAATCTGCACTGTCTTTTGTTTGATCTCAGAGAGCCATATCAATTTAACTCCTGCGGGATTTGTACGGTATAAAGAGCAGGAGCCCCAACATATTTAACCCTCTGTATTGTACGCGCGCAGGAAAACATATAGTCTGATCCAGCCGTTGTAAAACTTTGCAGTGGAATTCCTGAAGAATCTTTGACCCAGTGACTTGCTGTGTTGTATGAAGGTGAAAACTTCAACTCGTCTCAATCTAGTCTGGCACATGCTTTCTCAACGAGGTGGCTTGGTATGGCCACAGGAGCAGTGAGTCGATGAAGCGGGGGACCACGATGGCGGTTTGAGGCAAGGCGGCCGTGAGCGACTTGCAGCAGATATAAGCAGCGTGGTCAAAGCGGTGAGCGGCAGCTCCGGCTCGGCCACGGCGGCTTATGGCAGTAGAGGACGATAGAGACGAGCCGGTGTTGGAGTACAGTAGCCAGCGCGCCTCGGCGGGTCAACGGCGCAGGCGAACCAGGCGGGTCCACGGCAAAGGCGAGCTGCTGGCTTGGAGTTACCCCAGAAGCGAGGTAAGGCCGAAGTAGTGGCATGCCGTCAACTCGGAGGTAGCTCAGAGCGGTTCGGAGACGGCTTGGCAACTTAGCAGAACGACGCTTGGAGCGGTGGGTTAAAGCCATGGCGGGTTGACCGGGGCGGCGTCTTGACAAGGCGGAGGTGGGTCGCGGCGAACCTCGGCAGAAGAGCAGACCGGCCCCGAGACAAGGTAGGCCCGGCTCGGAACGGCTTCGGGTGTAACTTGACGCACCACAACAGGGGCGACTTAGCAAAAAACGACACCGACCACTAGTTAAAAACCATCTTGACTCCACGCGTGACTCAACAAGTAGTAGTAATTAGCTCTTTTTGGCAGCGATTTAGAGGCCGAGTCGTGGTTGGTTTGACTCCGCTGTCACTTATGTCAGCGACCGGATCCTCAGTGACTTAACCCAAATTTCCCTTGAACTCAAAACCTCGCCCGGGCATTAGATCCGACTGCAGTTTTAGAGTGATAAACTCAAAACTGATGCAAATCTTTCCAAGCCGGTTTCTCTTCATCCGAAAAATTATGAACTTCTTGATCCCTGAGAAAAGATCCCTCCAAGAACTCATCACCACCGTGCGCAGGCCCCACGGTGGGCGCCAACTGTCGTGGAATTGTCACGGCAGATGTCCTAGTGTGAGGACTTAGTCGTGAGGCCAACGCATCTATGTGGTAGCTTGAGAGGGGTTGATCGGAATCGAGAGACGCAACACAAGACAAGGATTTAGACAGCTTCGGGCCCCGGGAAACATCATCTGGTAACGACCCTACATGCTGTTTGTGGTTAGGTCTTATTATCATCATGAGGGAGTCGCCGTAAACCGGCTCTCCTAGTTATGTCTAGCCTTAAGATTCTCCTCTCTTCTCTTGGGGTGCCCTGCCCCTCCTTATATTAGTTGAAGGGGCGGGTCATATGTTGAGTCCATCTCGGACTAAGACTTAAACTATTCAGACTTCTCTTCATGGGCTTCTTAACATCTTGGGCTTCTTAACGTCTCGGGTTTATTAACCCCAAGCGACTCTGTCTGCTGGGTTATGACTGTCTGCCGGGTTACCATCTGACTTACCATCTGACTTATCATCTGTCGGGTTATGATCTGACTTAACATCTGGCGGGTTATGATCTGACTTAACATCTGCCGGTTTATGATCTGACTTAACATCTGCCTTATCATCTGCCTTAACATCTGCCGGGTTACGATCTGACTTAACATCTATCGGGTTATGATCTAACTTAACATCTGGGGTTATGATCTGACTTAACTATCCCAGCTGGGTCATAACTTCCTCTGGGTCATATTGCGGGGTATATCCCCGACAGTGGTAGTTGTTTTGATCTTGCTGAAAAAACAGAAACTTTTGCGCCCAGGAAAATAATTTTCATTTGTTACAGAAGCGTGATTTTAATCTGATTCTTTTTGCACAAGATTGGTACACAAATTTCCCAGGTTGTCCTAATTTTTCAGAATTTTTGGAGTTACAGAAGTATTCTAGAGTTACCGATTACTTCAGGTTGTTCTGTTTTTGACAGATTCTATTTCTATATGTTGTTTGCTTATTTTGATGAATCTGTGGGTAGTATCGGGGGGTATGAACCATGGAAAAGTCGGAATATAGTAGATATTACACCAATATAAATGAAGAATGATTTCACAACATAACCAAAAGTGGTGATTTATTTTCTTATACTAACGGAACTTATGAGATTTTCTGTTGAGTTTGTGTTGTGAAGTTTTCAAGTTTTGGGTAAGGATTTGATGGACTATGGAATAAGGAGTGGCAAGAGCCTAAGCTTGGGGATGCCCAAGGCACCCAAAGGTAATATTCAAGGACAAACAAGAGCCTAAGCTTGGGGATGCCCCGGAAGGCATCCCCTCTTTCATCTTCGTCTATCAGTAACTTTACTTGAGGCTATATTTTTATTCACCACATGATATGTGTTTTGCTTAGAGCGTCTTGTATTATATGAGTCTTTGCTTTTTAGTTTGCCACAATAATCCTTGTTGTACACACCTTTTGAGAGGGACACGCATGAATCGTGATTTATTAGAATACTCTATGTGCTTCACTTATATCTTTTCAGCTAGGCAATTTTGCTCTAGTGCTTCACTTATATATTTTTAGAGCACTGATACGTCTCCAACGTATCTATAATTTATGAAGTATTCATGCTGTTATTTTATCATTCTTGGATGTTTTACAATCATTTTTAGCAACTTTATATCATTTTTTGGGACTAACCTATTGACCTAGTGCCCAGTGCCAGTTGCTGTTTTTTGCTTGTTTTTTACATTGCAGGAAATCAATATCAAATGGAGTCCAAACACCGCGAAACTTTTTGTGGATTTTTTGGACCAGAAGACCAACAGTGGGCCAAAGAAGCACCTGGGTGGTGCCCCAGGGGGGCCCCCAGGCGCGCCCACGTGGGTTGTGCCCACCTCGGTGGACTCCCGCACCCCTTCTTTGCACTATAAATTCCCAAATATTCCGAAACCATTCGGGGTTAACCTAGATCAGAAGTTCCACCGCTGCAGGGCTCCATAGCCACCGAAAACCAAGCTAGACCCGTTCCGGCACCCTGCCAGAGGGGGGAATCATCTCCGGTGGCCATCTTCATCATCCCGGCGGCCACCACGATGAGGAGGGAGTAGTCCACCCTCGGGGCTGAGGGTTTGTACCAGTAGCTATGTGATTAATCTCTCTCTCGTGATCCATATCATGGGCTTTGTTAATATAGTCAGATCATATGATGTTTCTCCCCTGTACACTATTGTTGTGATGAATTGTAACTTTACCCTTTGAGTTTTGTGATGTCGGATTGAATGTTCATATTTGAGAACACATGATGTATGTCTTATGGTATGAATACTTGAGGTGACAATGGGGTATCATATTGATTCACTTGATATACGTTATGGCACTCAACTTGCGGATTCTCGCGCTGATATTGGGGTAATCTATCCATAGGGGTTGATGCATGTTTTTATTATCTTTTCTCTGATAGAAACTTTGGGGTCTCTTTGTAGTTCTTTGTGTGGATTGAGTATTATGAATATGAATATGCTTTGGTGTTATTCTAGTATGAACTCTAGGATAGATCGAATGGAAAAAATAGCTTTGCGATATTTTAGTACGAACTCTTGAATAGATCGAGCGGAAAGAATAGCTTTGAGGTGGTCTCGTACCCTACCAACAATTTCTATCTTTTTTTCTCCGCTAATAGGAACTCGGGAGTGATTCTTTGTTGCACTCTGAGGGATAATCATATGATCCAACTATGTTAGCACTGTTGGGAGATTGCACTAGTGAAAGTACAAACTCTAGGCCTTGTTTTTAAGCATTGCAATGCCGTTTTTGTGCCCGTTTACTATTTGCTACCTTGCTGTTTTTATTTATTCAGATTATAAAAATATATTCGACCATCAATATTACACTTTTAGCACCATCTCTTCGCCGAACTAGTGCACCTATACAATTTGCCATTGTATTGGGTGTGTTGGGGACACAAGAGATTTCTTCTATTTGATTGCAGGGTTGTTTGTGAGAGACTATCTTCATCCTACACATCTCACGGATTGATAAACCTTAGGTCATCCACTTGAGGGAAAATTGCTACTGTCCTACAAAACTCTGCGCTTGGAGGCCCAACACGTGTCTACAATAATAAAGTTGCATAGTAGACATCAAGCTCTTTTCTAGCACCGTTGCCGGGGAGGTGAGTGCTTGAAGGTATATCTTTAGATCTTGCAATTGAATATTTTAGTTTCTTTTTTTATCACTAGTTTGGTTTATAAAAAGAAAACTACAAAAAATGGAATTGAGGTTGCATCATATTATTAATCATCTTTATAACATCTTTCTTGAAAATGATGGTTCAGAAAATTGTGCTCAATTGTTAGAAGAAGAAGTCAATAAAATGTTTGGCACAAAATATTTGAATGATGAGCATGATTGCAATGTTGTTAGTATAAATTCTTTGAATATCCAAAATGCTAATGATGATTGCACAAGTCATGACAAAAATGTTTCTTATAAGCATGTCAATTTTTGCGGAGTGAATTGGGAATGCATTTGCACACCAAAAAGGGAAGATAGATTTTGTAAGAAGCATAAATATTTAGAAATGAAAAGTTGCAATAGAGGCTAGATGGTTGTGCTGAAAGATTGAATTTTTTCGCCATCCTTGTGAACTTTGCAATGAATGTGGTCATTTAAATCTCCAATGCAGTTTGTTTCAATCAAATCGTGTCCAAAAATTGTGATAACTTGATTTCCCTTGAGCATCATAAAGAGCTTAGTCTTCTTTTGGGGTATGAAGAAATGAAACATATAACTAAGGGTTTCCCAAATCCCAAGGGATTTCTTGATTTTGATCTAGAGGAAATTTATATGTCTTGTACGGTAAATTGCATTGAGAATCCTTATATTGCCAACTATCTAAAGACAAGAAAACAAATAGAATATGAAGAGAGTACTAATGAAAGGGAAAATATTTCCCAATACCCTCCTAGTGTTTATTATGATGAATCAGGTAATGAGGAGGAGCTTCCTATCCAATCAATCTCTTCAATAAGAAGCTTGAAAGAATTAATTAGACCCACACATGATGTGGTGAAGAAGAAGAAAAGAAGAAAGAATAAAGGTAAAAAGGTATCTCTCCCAAATAATGTTGCTCCTATCACCATTGTGCCTCATGAAAGTGAATCAAATATGTTGATGGAGGATGATGATATTGAGTATGATTTTGTGATACCTACTACTTGTTGTAATGATTATGATTGGGAAGATAACGATATCCCTTATGATCTTGAAAATCTATTTAGCACTTGCTTGGAAGAATATGATAATAATGTTTGCTATACTATTGGTGCCATTCATGCTATTGATAAGAATGGTTGTGATGACATGCAAAACCACAAGCTTGGGGATGCTATGTTTAATGAGTATGATATGTTTGAAGATTTATTTACTGAAAATAATGCTTGTCCTAAGCTTGGGGATGCTTTGCTTAATGAATATGATCCTTTGATTCCTTCTACTTTCGATAAGAAAATTTATTATGATGATAGCATGCCTCCTATTTATGATGATTACATTGATAAAAGTGGGTTTGGAGTCAACTCTAGGTAGTAGTGATCCCACTATTTTGGAGGGTGTTGAATCTTATTACAATATTGATGAAAGTGGATTTGGAGAGGTCATGACTCTATTTAGTGATACATCCACTATTTTGAAAGAGGTTTCAATTGACTTTTACAATGAAGTTGCTATCTATGATGATTATTATGATGACATCTATGCCATGAAGAGTGATAAATCTTCTATGTTTGAGCATCATGAAAAGAGTGCTGTATGTGATAGTTATATTGTTGAATCCATTCATGATGTTTCTGAAAATTATTATGAGGAAGGAACTTATGCTCTTACATATCTCAATAATATCAAGTTTCTTCTCTATGTGTTGATTGTTTTGAAGTTGCACTTGTTTTGCCTTCCCATCCTAGTTGATTCTTGTTCCCATAAGTTGTTTGCTCACAAAATCCATATGCATAGGAAGTGGGTTAGACATAAATGTGCTACTTATATGCTTCATGATGCTCTCTTCATGTTTCAATTCTTATTTTTTATGCGAGCATCATTGAAATCATCATGCCTAGCTTAAAAGGCATTAAAGAAAAGCGCTTGTTGGGAGACAACCCAACACTTTTACCTACTGTTTTTGTGTGTTCACATTATTATGCTACCGTATTTATCATGTTTTATTGCTTTCGTTTGAATAAAGTGCCAAGTAAAGCCTTTAGGATCATGTTGGGTGATAGTTGCTTTGATCTTGCTGAAAAACAGAAATGTTTGTGCTCACGAAAATAATTCTAGTTTTTAACCTAAGAGTGCTTTTGAGTTTATTCTTTTTGCAGAAGATTAATAAACAAATTGCTCACGTGGTCCTACGTTTTCAGAATTGTTGGAGTAGTGGAAGTATGGTTGGAGTACAGATTACTACAAACTGTTCTATTTTTGACAGATTCTGTTTTCAATGCATAGTTTGCTTGTTTTCTAGTTTCTATGGCTTATTTTGCTCAATACAAATTGTGGAAATGCGAAAATGCTCTTTAGAGCTCGGGCTCCATGGAGCCCGAGTTTGACTTGGTCAAAATTCAAACTTTCACGTTTCAATTTTTTTTGAAAACAATTACACACATACTTAGAGACATAAAGCATTTGTGTGTAAATTTTCAGGACGAAACACATTAAAATGAGTTCTACACAAAAAGAACAAATCTAAGGCTTTTTAGTAGATGCACTATTCATCCTCAAAGTCCATGAATTTGTCTTT
The DNA here is from genome assembly GCF_002162155.2 of Triticum dicoccoides. Classification (NCBI taxonomy): domain Eukaryota; kingdom Viridiplantae; phylum Streptophyta; class Magnoliopsida; order Poales; family Poaceae; genus Triticum; species Triticum dicoccoides. The sequence continues at coordinate 342,962,515 of NC_041382.1, forward strand.
TTTACACAGATCGCATTTTAGGATATTTCATTCTTAAATTTTGCATACATACACATAATATCCTTGTTTACTCGTATGATTTTTTTCCAGATTTTATTGAAATTGAAAAGTGCGAATTTTGAATTTTTCAAAAAATCTGGCCTCCATGGAGGCCGAGCTCCAAAAGGCCCTACTCGTGGAAATGATATGATATAGTAGGCATTGTGTGAGAATAATTATCAATCTTGTCTTTGGCAGTACCAAAAGTGGAATGGTTTGCTCTTTATCATACTAACCTATCTCACAAAGTTCCTTAAAGTTTTGTGTGATTGAAGTTTTCAAGTTTTGGGTGAGATGTCGAAATGAGTAGAATAAGGAGTGACGAGACTCTAACCTTGGGGATGCCCAAGGCACCCCAAGGTAATATTCAAGGAAGATCCAAGCAACTAAGCTTGGGGATGCCTCGGAAAGCATCCCGCCTTTCGTTTCCAACATTATCGGTAACCTCACTTGGAGCTATGTTTTCATTCATCACATGATATGTGTTTTGCTTGGAGCATCATTTTATTTTGCTAGGATTTGCTTGATGTTATTTAGAATAATATTTTGCATCTTTCTTTTCAATAAAAATATCAAGTATAGCCTTTGCCATGCTTATTTTGCAAGTCTACTTGTTGCTGTTTCAAAACAGAAAGTTTATCGATGTTGCAAAAATTCCCTAGAAAATTCAGAATGTGATAAAATGTTGATTTTTTTTGAAAAATGAGCTCTGATAAATTTCTACAGTTTGGCAAATGTTCATAACTTTTGGAGTTAGGGAAGTACTGATACTCTTGCATTCTTTACAGACTATACTATTTTAGCAGATTGTTGTTATGTTTGCATTGTTTGCATATGTTTGCTTTTTTAATGATTCTATTTGAGGATAGGAGTATTAAATATGCAGAGGCATTTAGTATGCAATATTGAATAATAATTTTAGTGGTTTGCTACAGTAGAGTATGATAAGGTTTTTGCATTGGTTTATACTAACTTATCTCACGAGTTCTTGTTGAGTTTTGTGTGGATGAAGCTTTTGAGATTTAGGAAAACCGTGATATGGGAGGAACTAAGGAGACACAAAAGCTCAAGCTTGGGGATGCCCAAGGCATCCCAAGATAATATTTCAAGAAGTCTCAAGCATCTAAGCTTGGGTATGCCCCGGTAGGCATCCCACCTTTTTTCTTCAACAATTATCGGTTTGTATCGGTTGAGCCTAAGTTTTTGCTTCTTCACCTGATGTGTGCTATCCTTGGATTGATATTTTATTTTGCTTTGCTTTCTGTTTTAATAAAGTACTTAGATTTGAAAGTTTTTAAATAAAATAGAGTCCTCAAATAGTTGTCAGGGAGGCTAAGTAAGCGGCATTCACATCTCGTCAATGAAGCTCTTTTCTATAAAATTGCTCTTGTGCTTCACTTATATCCTATGAGTTAATTGTTGAATAAATTGAATGTCATGAAGTTGAAATCATATCATGCCTAGTGGTAGCTTAACATTGGGTTTAAAAGTGAAATCTTTTGAGGCTTGACAATCACAATATTGTTCATACAAGCAATTCACGAATAATTAGTATAAGGAAGAGAACTTTCACATATAAATACACTATCATGGAAATCTTTTGTGATTGTGAGCCCCCATCAAAATATTATATGCCAAAATTGTTGACGTTGGACAAGGAATACAACATAATGATTTATGTTTGTTCATATTCATATAGAAGTTATGTTGTCATAGATCGTTCAACATGTGGTGCTTGCCCGCCATCTTTGCTAGCCAAAAATTCCGCACCAAGTAGAGATACTACTTGTGCATCCAAAAACCCTTAAACCCAAATCTTATTTTCAAGAGTCCACCATACCTACCTAAGGATTGAGCAAGATCCTTCAAGTAAGTTGTCATCGGTGCAATAAGGCAATAGAAATTGCTTCTAAAAGTGTGAGAGAAAATTGAGCGTTGTACGAACTTGTGATGGCAAAAGCGACGGACTGCATAATAAAGGTTGCTATCATAAGGGGCAATACAACGTGACGTTCTTTTGCACTAAGGGGTTGAGCATACAAACAAATAAGCGCATGGCAACCTCTGCTTACCCCTGCGAAGGGCCTATCTTTTACTTTTCAGTATTTACTTTTATGCAAAGAGTCAAAGTTTTTCTCTCTATTCCCTTTTATTTTTCTCCTTTGGCAAGCATCATGTGGTGAGGAAAGATCTAGGCACATATGTCCAGTTGAATATGGGTAGCATGAGTTATTATTGTCGACATCACCCTTGAGGTGAATACGTTGGGAGGTAAAACAATAAGCCTCTATCTTCTATGTGTCCGGTTGAAACGCTTTGCTCATGTGTACGCAGCGAGTGTTAGCAATCATAGAAGACTATATGATGGTTGAGTATGTGGAGCTCTTACTTAAACTCTGTTGAATAAGTTGAATTGCAATTGCTTGGTGACTAAGAACATAGGTTGTTGGGTTTCAAGAGAATTCATTGTTTGAAACTTAACAGGTGAATTGGTTGCCACTATAACATGAGAAGTTTTATAAGAAAGAATTGTTGTTATGATGCTAGGAAAAGTGATTGAAATTATCATTGATTAAACTTGTGCACTTTTCTAGCATTCACACTTCGTAAATTATTTGTTTTATCATTTACCTACTCGAGGATGAGTAGGAATCAAGCTTGGGGATGCTGATACGTCTTCAACTTATCTATAATTTATTAAGTATTCATGCTGTTATTTTATCATTCTTGGATGTTTTACAATCATTTTATAGCAACTTTATATCATTTTTGGGACTAACCTATTGACCCAGTGCCCAGTGCCAGCTGTTGTTTTTTGCTTATTTTTTACATCATAGGAAATCAATATCGAACGGAGTTCAAACACCACGAAACTTTTTGTGGATTTTTTTGGACCAGAAGACCAACAGTGGGCCAAAGAAGCACATGGGTGGTGCCCCGAGGGGGGCACAACCCACCATGGCACGCCTGGGGGCCCAGGCGCGCCCAAGTGGGTTGTTCCCACCTCGGTGGCCTCCCGCACCCCTTCTTTGTACTATAAATTCTCAAATATTCCGAAACCCTTCAGGGTTAACCTAGATCAGAAGTTCCACCACCCCAGGGCTCCGTAGCCACCTAAAACCAATCTAGACCCATTCCGGCACCCTGTCAGAGGGGGAATCATCTCCGATGGCCATCTTCATCATCCCGGCGGCCACCACGATGAGGAAGGAGTATTCCACCCTCGAGGCTGAGGGTTTGTACCAGTATCCATGTGATTAATCTCTCTCTCTCTCTCGTGATCTATATCATGGGCTTTGTTAATATAGTCAAATCATATGATGTTTCTCCCCTGTACACTCTTGTTGTGATGAATTGAATCTTTACCGTTTGAAGTTTTGTCATGTCAGATTGAATGTTCAGATTTGAGAACACATGATTTATGTCTTGCGGTATGAATACTTGAGGTGACAATTGGGTATCATGTTGATTCACTTGATATACGTTATGGCACTCAACTTGCGGAATCCCGCGATGATATTGGGGTAATCTATGCATAGGGGTTGATGCACGTTTTTATTATCTTTTCTCCAATAGAAACTTTGGGGTCTCTTTGTAGTTCTTTGTGTGGATTGAGTATTATGAATATGAATATGCTTTGGTGTTATTCTAGTACAAACTCTAGGATAGATCGAACAGAAAAAATAGCTTTATGTTATTTTAGTACGATCTCTTGAATAGATCGAGCGGAAAGAATAGCTTTGAGGTGGTCTCGTACCCTACAAACAATTTCTATCTTTTGTTCTCCGCTAATAGGAACTCGGGAGTGATTCTTTGTTGCACTTTGAGGGATAATCATATGATCCAACTATGTTAGAATTGTTGGGAGATTGCACTAGTGAAAGTACGGACCCTAGGCCTTGTTTTTAAGCATTGCAATACCGTTTTTGTGCCCGTTTACTATTTGCTACCTTGATATTTTTATTCATTCAGATTATAAAAATATATTTCTACCATCAATATTACACTTTTATCACCATCTCTTCATCGAACTAGTGCACCTATACAATTTTCCATTGTATTGGGTGTGTTGGGGACACAAGAGATTTCTTGTATTTGATTGCAGTGTCATTTGAGAGACACCATCTTCATCCTACACCTCTCACGGATTGATAAACCTTAGGTCATCCACTTGAGGAAAAATTGCTACTGTCCTACAAAACTCTGCGCTTGGAGGCCCAACACGTGTCTACAACAATAAAGTTGTGTAGTATGCTAGAAGTATTATTGTTTTTATGTCAATATTAAACTTTTGTTTTGAATCTTATGGATCTGAACATTCATGCCACAATAAAGAAAAATTACATGGATAAATGTGTTCGGTAGCATTCCACATCAAAAATTCTGTTTTTATCATTTACCTACTCGAGGACGAGCGGGAATTAAGCTTGGGGATGCTTGATACGTCTCCAAGGTATCTATAATTTTTGATTGTTCCATGCTATTATATTATCTGTTTTGGATCTTTTACATGCATTAATATGATATTTTACATTATTTTTGGGACTAACCTATTAACCTAGAGCCCAGCACCAGTTTCTGTTTTTCCCTTGCTTTTGAGCTTCGCAGAAAAGGAATACCAAACAGAGTCCAAATTAAATAAAACTTTCACGATGATTTTTCTTGGACCAGAAGACACCCCGGAGATTTGGAGTTCAAGTCAGAAGAGCCATGAGGCAGCAACAAGGGGGGAGGGCGTGGCCCCTGCCTTATGGCCTCCTCGTGACTCCCGTGACCTAGTTCTGCCTCCTATATATTCACATATATTCCCAATCCACCAGAAGCATCCACGAAAACACTTTTCCACTGCCGCAACCTTCTGTTCCCGTGAGATCCCATCTTGGGGCCTTTTCCAACATCCTGTTGGAGGGGGATTCGATCACGGGGGGCATCTACATCAACTCTATTGCCCTTCCAATGAAGCGTGAGTAGTTTACCTCAGACCAACGGGTCCATAGCTAGTAGCTAGATGGCTTATTCTCTTTCTCTTTGATTCTCAATACCATGTTCTCCTCGATGTTCTTGGTTTCTAACCGATGTAATCTTTGTTTGCGGTGTGATTGTCGAGATCTGACGAATTGTGGATTTATGATCAACTTATCTATGAATATTATTTGAATCTTCTCTGAATTCTTTTATGTATGATTTGATATCTTTGTAATTCTCTTCGAACTATCGGTTTGGTTTGGCCAATTAGATTGGTTTTTCTTGCAATGGGAGAAGTGCTTAGCTTTGGGTTCAATATTTCGGTGTCCTTGCCTAGTGACAGTAGGGGCAGCAAGGCACATGTTGTATTGTTGCCATCGAGGATAAAAAGATGGGGTTTACATCATATTGCTTGAGTTTACTCTACATCATGTCATCTTACTGAAAGCGTTACTCTGTTCTTCATGAACTTAATACTTTAGATGCAGGCAGGAGTCGGTCGATGTGTGGAGTAATAGTAGTAGATGCAGGCAGGAGTCGTTCTACTTGACACAGACGTGATCTTCATAACTTTGCGCTTTTCTATCAATTGCTCGACAGCAATTTGTTCACCCACCGTATTATTTGCTATCTTGAGAGAAGCCTCTAGCGAAACCTATAGCCCCTGGGTCTATTTCCCATCATATAAGTTTTCGATCTACTATTTTGCAATCTTTTACTTTCCGATCTATAAACCAAGAAACCCAAAATATTTTATCTTTTATTTAGTTTTATTTATCTATCCCTATCAGATCTCACTTTTGCAAGTGACCGTGAAGGGATTGACAACCCCTTTATCGCATTGGGTGCAAGTTGTTTGATTGTTTGTGCAGGTATTGGTGATTTGTGTGTTGTTTCCTACTAGATTGATACCTTTGTTCTCTAACTGAGGGAAATACTTATCTCTACTTTGCTGCATGATACATCTCTAGCGTATCTATAATTTTTGATTGGTCCATGCTACTTTATCTACTGTTTTGGACTATATTGGGCTTTATTTTCCACTTTTATATTATTTTTGGGACTAACCTATTAATCGGAGGCCCAGCCCAGAATTGATGTTTTTTGCCTATTTCAGTATTTCGAGGAAACAGAATATCAAACGGAGTCCAAACGAAATGAAACCTTCGGGAACGTGATCTTCTCACCGAACGTGATCCAGGAGACTTGGGCCCTACTCCAAGAAGTTTCCGGGGAGGTCATGAGGGTGGAGGGCGTGCCCCCCTGGGCGCGCCCCCCTGCCTCGTGGGCCCCTCGGAGCTCCACCGACGTGCTCCTTCCTCCTATATATACCTACATACCCCCATTAGACTAGAGACGGAGCCAGAACCCTAATTCCACCGCCGCAACTTCCTGTATCCACGAGATCCCATCTTGGGGCCTGTTCCGGAGCTCCGCCGGAGAGGGCATCCATCACGGAGGGCTTCTACATCAACACCATAGCCCTTCCGATGAAGTGTGAGTAGTTTACTTCAGACCTTCGGGTCCATAGCTAGTAGCTAGATGGCTTCTTCTCTCTTTTTGGATCTCAATACAATGTTCTCCCCCTCTCTCGTGGAGATCTATTCGATGTAATCTTCTTTTTGCGGTGTGTTTGTTGAGACCGATGAATTGTGGGTTTATGATCCAACTTATCTATGAATAATATTTGAATCTTCTTTGAATTCTTTTATGTATGATTGAGTTATCTTTGCAAGTCTCTTTGAATTATCCGTTTGGTTTGGCCAACTAGATTGGTAGTTCTTGCAATGGGAGAAGTGTTTAGCTTTGGGTTCAATCTTGCGGTGTCCTTACTCAGTGACAGAAAGAGTTGCAAGGCACGTATTGTATTGTTGCCATCGAGGATAACAAGATGGGGTATTTATCATATTGCATGAATTTATTCCTCTACATCATGTCATCTTGCTTAAGGCGTTACTCTGTTTTTAACTTAATACTCTAGATGCATGCTGGATAGCGGTCGATGAGTGGAGTAATAGTAGTAGATGCAGGCAGGAGTCGGTCTACTTGTCACGGACGTGATGCCTATATACATGATCATACCTAGATAACCTCATAACTATGCTAAATTCTATCAATTGCTCAACAGTAATTTGTTCACCCACCGTAGAATATCTATGCTCTTGAGAGAAGCCACTAGTGAAACCTATGGCCCCCGGGTCTATTCTCATCATATCAATCTCCAGTACTTTATTTTACTTGTTTTGCTTTTACTTTTTGCTTTGCATCTTTATACCAAAAATACCAAAAATATTATCTCTATCAGATCTCACTCTCGTAAGTGACCGTGAAGTATTGACACCCCCTAAGGGTTGGTTGTGAGTTGCTACCGTTTTGTGCAGGTACGAGGGACTTGCGTGTGACCTCCTACTGGATTGATACCTTGGTTCTCAAAAACTGAGGGAAATACTTACGCTACAGTGCTGCATCACCCCCTCCTCTTCGGGGAAAACCAACGCTAGCTCGAGACGTAGCAAGAAGGATTTCTGGCGTTGTTGCCGGGGAGGCCTACGCCAAGTCAAGTCAAGATTTACTCTCCCGTCAACGAGCCATTTCTGGCGCCGTTGCTGGGGAAGCCTACGCAAAAGTCAACATACCAAGTACCCATCACAATCTCTATCTCTCGCATTACATTATTTTCCATTTGCCTCTCGTTTTCCCCTCCCCCACTTCACCCTTGCCGTTTTATTCGCCCTCTCTTTCCCAATCTCCTCCTCTTTTTCCCTTTGCCTTTTGTTTTCTCGTGTGTTAGTTTGATTGCTTGTTCGTCACGATGGCCTTACCTAATTTTGGTCATCTTCACCTTAAAAGGCTAGAAGATATCGAAAACAATGTCAGGAAGTTTATGGTCTTGCAATTTGAGCATAATAATTTCTTTAGAAACGAGCTTTAGGAACAAAAGAGTTTTATGAGTTATATGAATAAAGAGCTCGATGATATGTCCAAAGAAGTTGATGGTGTAAGAGCCCAAATTGCTCATCTTGAAAAAATGACCGCTGAAATTTCGGATATGCAAGCCACCTTAGTCAATAAGATGGCCGCTAAACCGAATAACTATGAGAATCAATATGAAGATCAAAAAGTTATTGATGTGTCCCCTATTAAATCGTTGTTTTGCAATGTGAATCTTGATGAATCTGATTATGATCTTCCCTTACCTAGAAGGCGTTCTAAGAATTCTGAGTTTTTAGATCCTGATGATGAAATTGATAAAAAAAGGGATTGAAAGAAATAAAAATCTAGATATTGCTAAACCCACTATTTTGGACCTCAAGGAATTTAACTATGAAAATTGCTCTTTAATTGATTGTATTTCCTTGTTGCAATCCGTGTTAAATTCTCCTCATGCTTATAGTCGAAATAAGGCCTTTCCCGAACACATTGTTGACGCCTTAATGCAATCTTATGAAGAAAAGCTTGAGTTGAAAGCTTCTATCCCTAGAAAACTCCATGATGAGTGGGAACCTACAATTAAGATTAAAATTAGAAATTACGAGTTTCATGCTTTGTGTGATTTGGGTGCTAGTGTCTCTACTATCCCCAAAGCTTTGTGTGATTTGCTAGATTTCCGTGACTTTGATGATTGCTCTCTAAACTTGCATCTTGCGGATTCCACTATTAAAAAGCCTATGGGAAGAATTAATTATGTTCTTATTGTTGCAAATAGGAATTATGTGCCCGTAGATTTTATCGTTCTTGATATAGATTGCAATCCTTCATGTCCTATTATTCTTGGTAGACCTTTCCTTAGAACAATTGGTGCAATTATCGATATGAAGGAAGAGAATATTAAATTCCAATTTCCCTTAAAGAAGGGCATGGAACACTTTCCTAAAAAGAAAATAAAATTACCATATGAATCTATCATGAGAGCCCCTTATGGATTGCCTATCAAAGATGGCAATACCTAGATCTATCCTTGCTTTTATGCCTAGCTAGGGGCGTTAAACGATAGCGCTTGTTGGGAGGCAACCCAATTTTATTTTGTGTTTTTTGTTTTTGGTTATGTTTAGGAATAAATAATCCATCTAGATTCTGTTTAGATGTGGTTTTATCTTTTAATTAGTGTTTGTGCCAAGTTAAACCTATTAGATCTTCTTGGAAGATAATTATTTGATCTTGCTGTAATTTCCAGAATCTTTGTGCTCAGTGCCCGAATTGTCAAAACTCACCAGAACGTGATAAAATAGTGATTCCAATTGCTGCTGATCAATAAAAAAAATTCCCAGGTCGTATAATTTTGGTAGAATTTTTTGGGTTCCAGAAATTTGCGTTAGTAACAGATTACTACAGACTGTTCTGTTTTTGACAGATTCTGTTTTGCGTGTGTTGTTTTCTTATTTTGATGAATCTATGGATAGTAAAATAGTTTATAAACCATAGAGAAGTTGGAATACAGTAGGTTTAACACCAACACAAATAAAGAACAAGTTCACCACAGTACTTTAAAGTAGTCTTTTGTTTTCTTTCTCTAACGGAGCTCACGAGATTTCTATTGAGTTTTGTGTTGTGAAGTTTTCAAGTTTTGGGTGAATTCTTTTGATGGATTATGGAACAAAGAGTGGCAAGAACCTAAGCTTGGGGATGCCCATGCCACGCCCAAGATAATCCAAGGACACCAAAAAGTCAAAGCTTGGGGATGCCCCGGAAGGCATCCCCTCTTTCGTCCACTTCCATCGGTAATTTACTTGGAGCTATATTTTTATTCACCACATGATATGTGTTTTGCTTGGAGCGTCTTGTATTATTTGTGTCTTTGCTTGTTAGTCTACCACAATCATGCTTGCTGTACACACCTTTTGATAGAGCCATGTATGAATTGAAATTTGTTAGAATACTCTATGTGCTTCACTTATATCTTTTGAGCTTGATAGTTTACTCTATGTGCTTCACTTATATCTTTTTGAGCGTGATAATTTTTGCTCTAGTGCTTCACTTAGATCTTTTAGAGCACGGTGGTGGTTTGTTTTAAAGAAACTTGATCTCTCATGCTTCACTTAGATTATTTTGAGAGTCGTTAATAGCATGGTAATTTTCTTAATGTTAATATACTTGGTATTCAAGATATGTGAAACTTTCTTTTTAGTGGGTTGAATACTAAGATAAGTTTGATGCTTGATAATTGTATTGAGATATGGAGGTGATAATATCATAGTCGTTCTAGTTGAGTAGTTGTGAATTTGGGAAATACTTGTGTTAAAGTTAGCAAGTCCCGTAGCATGCACGTATGGTTAAAGTTGTGTAACAAATTTGAAGCATGAAGTGTATCTGGCTTGTGCATCCTTATGAGTGGCGGTCGGGGACGAGCGATGGTCTTTTCCTACCAATCTATCCCCCTAGGAGCATGCGCGTAGTACTTTATTTTTGATGACTTCTAAATTTTTTGTAGTAAGTATATGAGTTCTTTTGACTAATGTTGAGTCCATGGATTATACGCACTTTTACCTTTCCGCCATTTGCTAGCCTCTTCGGTACCGTGCATTGCCCTTTCTCACATTGAGAGTTGGTGCAAACTTTGCCGGTGCATCAAAACCCCGTGATATGATACACTCTTTCACACATAAACCTCCCTATATCTTCCTCAAAATAGCCACCATACCTACCTATCATGGCATTTCCATAGCCATTCCGAGATATATTGCCATGCAACTTCCATCATCATCATCATCATCATGACATGCTTTACTTTTGTCATATTGCCATTGCATGATCTTGTAGTTGACATCGTATTTGTGGCAAAGCCACCATGCATTATTTTTCATACATGTCACTCTTGATTCATTGCACCATCCCGGTACACCGCCGGAGGCATTCATATAGAGTCATATCTTGTTCTAGTATTGAGTTGTAATCATTATGTTGTAATCAATAGAAGTGTGATGATCATCATTATTAGAGCATTGCCCAATAAAAAAAGAGAGAAAGGCCAAGAAGAAAAAAAAGAAAGGCATAAAAAAAAGAAGGGGAAAATAAAAAGGGCAATGCTACTATCTCTTTTTCCACACTTGTGCTTCAAAGTAGCACCTTGTTCTTCATGTAGTGAGTCTCATATATTGTGCTTCAAAGTAGCACCATGATTTTCATATAGTGAGTCTCATAATTTATCTTGTTCATACTAGTGGGAATTTTTCATTATAGAACTTGGCTTGTATATTCCAACGATGGGCTTCCTCAAAATGCCCTAGGTCTTCATGAGCAAGCAAGTTGGATGCACACCCACTAGTTTTCTTTTGTTGAGCATTCTTAGCTCTAGTGCATCCGTTGCATGGCAATCCCTACTCCTTGCATTAACATCAATTGATGGGCATCTCCATAGCTCATTGATTAGCCTCGTTGATTTGAGACTTTCTCCTTTTTTGTCTTCTCCACACAATCCCCATCATCATATTCTATACCACCCATAGTGCTATGTCCATGGCTCGCGCTCATGTATTGCGTGAAGGTTGAAAAAGTTTGAGATTATTTGAGTATGAAACAATTGCTTGGCTTGTCATCGGGGGTATAGAAGTTGGGAACATCTTTGTGTGACGAAAATGAAGCATAGCCTAACTATATGATTTTGTAGGGATGAACTTCCTTTGGCCATGTAATTTCGAGATGACATAATTGTTTGATTAGTATGCTTGAAGTATTATCATTTTTATGTCAATATGAACTTTTGTCTTGAACCTTTCGGATCTGAATATTCATACCATGATTAAGAAGATTTACATTGAAATTATGCCAAAGTATCACACCGCATCAAAAATTCTCTTTTTATCATTTACCTACTCGAGGACGAGCAGGAATTAAGCTTGGGGATGCCTGATACGTCTCCAACGTATCTATAATTTTTGATTGCTCCATGCTACTTTATCTACTGTTTTGGACTATATTGGGCTTTATTTTCCACTTTTATATTATTTTTGGGACTAACCTATTAACCGGAGGCCCAGCCCAGAATTGCTGTTTTTTTGCCTATTTTAGTATTTCGAGGAAATAGAATATCAAACAGAGTCCAAACGGAATGAAACCTTCGGGAACATGATCTTCTCACCGAACGTGATCCAGGAGACTTGGACCCTACTCCAAGAAGTTTCTGGGGAGGTCACGAGGGTGGAGGGCGCCCCCCCCCCCCCTTGGCGCACCCCCTGCCTCGTGGGCCCCTCGGAGCTCCACCGACGTGCTCCTTCCTCCTATATATACCTACGTACCCCCATTAGACCAGAGACGGAGCCAAAAACCTAATTCCACCGCCGCAACTTCCTGTATCCATGAGATCCCATCTTGGGGCCTATTCTGGAGCTCCGCCGGAGAGGGCATCCATCATGGAGGGCTTCTACATCAACACCATAGCCCTTCCGATGAAGTGTGAGTAGTTTACTTCAGACCTTCGGGTCCATAGCTAGTAGCTAGATGGCTTCTTCTCTCTTTTTGGATCTCAATACAATGTTCTCCCCCTCTCTCGTGGAGATCTATTCGATGTAATCTTCTTTTTGCGGTGTGTTTGTTGAGACCGATGAAATGTGGGTTTATGATCCAACTTATCTATGAATAATATTTGAATCTTCTCTGAATTCTTTTATGTATGATTGAGTTATCTTTGCAAGTCTCTATGAATTATCCGTTTGGTTTGGCCAACTAGATTGGTAGTTCTTGCAATGGGAGAAGTGTTTAGCTTTGGGTTCAATCTTGCGGTGTCCTTACTCAGTGACAGAAAGAGTTGCAAGGCACGTAGTGTATTGTTGCCATCGAGGATAACAAGATGGGGTATTTATCATATTGCATGAATTTATTCCTCTACATCATGTCATCTTGCTTAAGGCGTTACTCTGTTTTTAACTTAATACTCTAGATGCATGCTGGATAGCGGTCGATGAGTGGAGTAATAGTAGTAGATGCAGGCAGGAGTTGGTCTACTTGTCACAGACGTGATGCCTATATACATGATCATACCTAGATAACCTCATAACTATGCTAAATTTTATCAATTGCTCAACAGTAATTTGTTCACCCACCGTAGAATATCTATGCTCTTGAGAGAAGCCACTAGTGAAACCTATGGCCCCGGGGTCTATTCTCATCATATCAATCTCCATTACTTTATTTTACTTGTTTTGCTTTTACTTTTTACTTTGCATCTTTATACCAAAAATACCAAAAATATTATCTCTATCAGATCTCACTCTCGTAAGTGACCTGAAGGTATTGACAACCCCTAAGCGTTGGTTGCGAGTTGCTACCGTTTTGTGCAGGTACGAGGGACTTGCGCGTGACCTCCTACTGGATTGATACCTTGGTTCTCAAAAACTGAGGGAAATACTTACGCTACAGTGCTGCATCACCCCCTCCTCTTCGGGGAAAACCAACGCTAGCTCGAGACGTAGCAAGAAGGATTTCTGGCGCTGTTGCCGGGGAGGCCTACGCCAAGTCAAGTCAAGATTTACTCTCCCGTCAACGAGCCATTTCTGGCGCCGTTGCTGGGGAAGCCTACGCAAAAGTCAACATACCAAGTACCCATCACAATCTCTATCACTCGCATTACATTATTTGCCATTTGCCTCTCGTTTTCCCCTCCCCCACTTCACCCTTGCCGTTTTATTCGCCCTCTCTTTCCCAATCTCCTCCTCTTTTTCCCTTTGCCTTTTGTTTGCTCGTGTGTTAGTTTGATTGCTTGTTCGTCACGATGGCCTTACCTAATTTTGGTGATCTTCACCTTAAAAGGCTAGAAGATATCGAAAACAATGTCAGGAAGTTTATGGTCTTGCAATTTGAGCATAATAATTTCTTTAGAAACGAGCTTAAGGAACAAAAGAGTTTTATGAGTTATATGAATAAAGAGCTCGATGATATGTCCAAAGAATTTGATGGTGTAAGAGCCCAAATTGCTCATCTTGAAAAAATGACCGCTGAAATTTCGGATATGCAAGCCACCTTAGTCAATAAGATGGCCGCTAAACCGAATAACTATGAGAATCAAGATCAAGATCAAAAAGTTATTGATGTGTCCCCTATTAAATCGTTGTTTTGCAATGTGAATCTTGATGAATCTGATTATGATCTTCCCTTACCTAGAAGGCGTTCTAAGAATTCTGAGTTTTTAGATCCTGATGATGAAATTGATAAAAAAGGGATTGAAAGAAATAAAAATCTAGATATTGCTAAACCCACTATTTTGGATCTCAAGGAATTTAACTATGAAAATTGCTCTTTAATTGATTATATTTCCTTGTTGCAATCCATGTTAAATTCTCCTCATGCTTATAGTCTAAATAAGGCCTTTACCGAACACATTGTTGACGCCTTAATGCAATCTTATGAAGAAAAGCTTGAGTTGAAAGTTTCTATCCCTAGAAAACTCCATGATGAGTGGGAACCTACAATTAAGATTAAAATTAGAAATTACGAGTTTCATGCTTTGTGTGATTTGGGTGCTAGTGTCTCTACTATCCCCAAAGCTTTGTGTGATTTGCTAGATTTCCGTGACTTTGATGATTGCTCTCTAAACTTGCATCTTGCGGATTCCACTATTAAAAAGCCTATGGTAAGAATTAATGATGTTCTTATTGTTGCAAATAGGAAATATGTGCCCGTAGATTTTATCGTTCTTGATATAGATTGCAATTCTTCATGTCCTATTATTCTTGGTAGACCTTTCCTTAGAACAATTGGTGCAATTATTGATATGAAGGAAGGGAATATTAAATTCACATTTCCCTTAAAGAAGGGCATGGAACACTTTCCTAGAAAGAAAATAAAATTACCATACGAATCTATCATGAGAGCCACTTATGGATTGCCTACCAAAGATGGCAATACCTAGATCTATCCTTGCTTTTATGCCTAGCTAGGGGCGTTAAACGATAGCGCTTGTTGGGAGGCAACCCAATTTTATTTTGTGTTTTTTGTTTCTGGTTCTGTTTAGGAATAAATAATCCATCTAGATTCTGTTTAGATGTGGCTTTATCTTTTAATTAGTGTTTGTGCCAAGTTAAACCTATTAGTTCTTCTTGGAAGATAATTATTTGATCTTGCTGTAATTTCCAGAATCTTTGCGCTCAGTGCCCGAATTGTCAAAACTCACAAGAACGTGATAAAATAGTGATTCCAATTGCTGCTGATCAATAAAAAAATTTCCCAGGTCGTCTAATTTTGGTAGAATTTTTTGGGTTCCAGAAGTTTGCGTTGGTAACAGATTACTACAGACTGTTCTGTTTTTGACAAATTCTGTTTTGCGTGTGTTGTTTGCTTATTTTGATGAATCTATGGCTAGTAAAATAGTTTATAAACCATAGAGAAGTTGGAATACAGTAGGTTTAACACCAATACAAATAAAGAACAAGTTCACTACAGTACCTTAAAGTAGTCTTTTGTTTTCTTTCTCTGACGGAGCTCACGAGATTTCTATTGAGTTTTGTGTTGTGAAGTTTTCACGTTTTGGGTGAATTCTTTTGATGGATTATGGAACAAGGAGTGGCAAGAGCCTAAGCTTGGGGATGCCCATGGCACCCCCAAGATAATCCAAGGACACCAAAAAGTCAAAGCTTGGGGATGTCCCGGAAGGCATCCCATCTTTCGTCCACTTCCATCGGTAATTTACTTGGAGCTATATTTTTATTCACCACATGATATGTGTTTTGCTTGGAGCGTCTTGTATTATTTGTGTCTTTGCTTGTTAGTCTACCACAATCATCCTTGCTGTACACACCTTTTGATAGAGCCATATATGAATTGAAATTTGTTAGAATACTCTATGTGCTTCACTTATATCTTTTGAGCTTGATAGTTTACTCTATGTGCTTCACTTATATCTTTTTGAGCGTGATAATTTTTGCTCTAGTGCTTCACTTAGATCTTTTATAGCACGGTGGTGGTTTGTTTTAAAGAAACTTGATCTCTCATGCTTCACTTAGATTATTTTGAGAGTCATTAATAGCATGGTAATTTTCTTAATGTTAATATACTTGGTATTCAAGATATGTGAAACTTTCTTTTTAGTGGGTTGAATATTAAGATAAGTTTGATTCTTGATAATTGTTTTGAGATATGGAGGTGATAATATCATAGTCGTTCTAGTTGAGTAGTTGTGAATTTGAGAAATACTTGTGTTAAAGTTAGCAAGTCCCGTAGCATGCACGTATGGTTAAAGTTGTGTAACAAATTTGAAGCATGAAGTGTATCTGGCTTGTGCATCCTTATGAGTGGCGGTCGGGGACGAGCGATTGTCTTTTCCTGCCAATCTATCCCCCTAGGAGCATGCGCATAGTACTTAATTTTTGATGACTTCTAAATTTTTTGCAGTAAGTATATGAGTTCTTTTGACTAATGTTGAGTCCATGGATTATACGCACTTTTACCTTTCCGCCATTTGCTAGCATCTTCGATACCGTGCATTGCCCTTTCTCACATTGAGAGTTGGTGCAAACTTCGCCGGTGCATCCAAACCCCGTGATATGATACACTCTTTCACACATAAACCTCCCTATATCTTCCTCAAAATAGCCACCATACCTACCTATCATGGCATTTCCATAGCCATTCCGAGATATATTGCCATGCAACTTCCATCACCATCATCCTGACATGCTTTACTTTTGTCATATTGCCATTGCATGATCTTGTAGTTGACATCGTATTTGTGGCAAAGCCACCATGCATTATTTTTCATACATGTCACTCTTTATTCATTGCACCATCCCGGTACACTGCCCGAGGCATTCATATAGAGTCATATCTTGTTCTAGTATCGAGTTGTAATCATTATGTTGTAATCAATAGAAGTGTGATGATCATCATTATTAGAGCATTGCCCAATCAAAAAAAGAGAGAAAGGCCAAAAAGAAAAAAAAAGGCCCAAAAAAAGAAGGAGAAAATAAAAAGGGCAATGCTACTATCTCTTTTTCCACACTTGTGCTTCAAAGTAGCACCTTGTTCTTCATGTAGTGAGTCTCATATATTGTGCTTCAAAGTAGCACCATGATTTTCATATAGTGAGTCTCATAATTTGTCTTGTTCATACTAGTGGGAATTTTTCATTATAGAACTTGGCTTGTATATTCCAACGATGGGCTTCCACAAAATGCCCTAGGTCTCCATGAGCAAGCAAGTTGGATGCACACCCACTAGTTTTCTTTTGTTGAGCATTCTTAGATCTAGTGCATCTGTTGCATGGCAATCCCTACTCCTTGCATTAACATCAATTGATGGGCATCTCCATAGCTCATTGATTAGCCTCGTTGATGTGAGACTTTCTCCTTTTTTGTCTTCTCCACACAATCCCCATCATCATATTCTATACCACCCATAGTGCTATGTCCATAGCTCGCGCTCATGTATTGCGTGAAGGTTGAAATTTTTTGAGATTATTTGAGTATGAAACAATTGCTTGGCTTGTCATCGGGGGTATAGAAGTTGGGAACATCTTTGTGTGACGAAAATGAAGCATAGCCTAACTATATGGATTTGTAGGGATGAACTTCCTTTGGCCATGTTATTTCGTGATGACATAATTGTTTGATTAGGATGCTTGAAGTACTATCATTTTTATGTCAATATGAACTTTTGTCTTGAACCTTTCGGATCTGAATATTCATACCATGATTAAGAAGATTTACATTGAAATTATGCCAAAGTATCACACCGCATCAAAAATTCTCTTTTTATCATTTACCTACTCGAGGACGAGCGGGAATTAAGCTTGGGGATGCCTGATACGTCTCCAACGTATCTATAATTTTTGATTGCTCCATGCTACTTTATCTACTGTTTTGGACTATATTGGGCTTTATTTTCCACTTTTATATTATTTTTGGGACAAACCTATGAACCGGAGGCCCAGCCCAGAATTGCTGTTTTTTGCCTATTTCAGTATTTCGAGGAAACAGTATATCAAACGGAGTCCAAACGGAATGAAACCTTCGGGAACATGATCTTCTCACCGAACGTGATCCAGGAGACTTGGACCCTACTCCAAGAAGTTTCCGGGGAGGTCACGAGGGTGGAGGGCGCGCCCCCCTTGGCGCACCCTCCTGCCTCGTGGGCCCCTCGGAGCTCCACCGACGTGCTCCTTCCTTCTATATATACCTACGTACCCCCATTAGACCAGAGACGGAGCCAAAAACCTAATTTCACCGCCGCAACTTCCTGTATCCACGAGATCCCATCTTGGGGCCTATTCCGGAGCTCCACCGGAGAGGGTATCCATCACGGAGGGCTTCTACATCAACACCATAGCCCTTCCGATGAAGTGTGAGTAGTTTACTTCAGACCTTCGGGTCCATAGCTAGTAGCTAGATGGCTTCTTCTCTCTTTTTGGATCTCAATACAATGTTCTCCCCCTCTCTCGTGGAGATCTATTCGATGTAATCTTCTTTTTGCGGTGTGTTTGTTGAGACCGATGGATTGTGGGTTTATGATCCAACTTATCTATGAATAATATTTGAATCTTCTCTAAATTCTTTTATGTATGATTGAGTTATCTTTGCAAGTCTCTTTGAATTATCCGTTTGGTTTGGCCAACTAGATTGGTAGTTCTTGCAATGGGAGAAGTGTTTAGCTTTGGGTTCAATCTTGCGGTGTCCTTACTCAGTGACAGAAAGAGTTGCAAGGCACGTAATGTATTGTTGCCATCGAGGATAACAAGATGGGGTATTTATCATATTGCATGAATTTATTCCTCTACATCATGTCATCTTGCTTAAGGCGTTACTCTGTTTTTAACTTAATACTCAAGACGCACGCTGGATAGCGGTCGATGAGTGGAGTAATAGTAGTAGATGCAGGCAGGAGTCGGTCTACTTGTCACAGACGTGATGCCTATATACATGATCATACCTAGATAACCTCATAACTATGCTAAATTCTATCAATTGCTCAACAGTAATTTGTTCACCCACCGTAGAATATCTATGCTCTTGAGAGAAGCCACTAGTGAAACCTATGGCCCCCGGGTCTATTCTCATCATATCAATCTCCATTACTTTATTTTACTTGTTTTGCTTTTACTTTTTACTTTGCATCTTTATACCAAAAATACCAAAAATATTATCTCTATCAGATTTCACTCTTGTAAGTGACCGTGAAGGTATTGACAACCCCTAAGCGTTGGTTGCGAGTTGCTACCGTTTTGTGCAGGTACGAGGGACTTGCGCGTGACCTCCTACTGGATTGATAGCTTGGTTCCCAAAAACTGAGGGAAATACTTACGCTACAGTGCTGCATCACCCCCTCCTCTTCGGGGAAAACCAACGCTAGCTCGAGACGTAGCAAGAAGGATTTCTGGCGCTGTTGCCGGGGAGGCCTACGCCAAGTCAAGTCAAGATTTACTCTCCCGTCAATGAGCCATTTCTGGCGCCGTTGCTGGGGAAGCCAATGCAAAAGTTAACATACCAAGTACCCATCACAATCTCTATCTCCCGCATTACATTATTTGCCATTTGCCTCTCGTTTTCCCCTCCCCCACTTCACCCTTGCCGTTTTATTCGCCGTCTCTTTCCCAATCTCCTCCTCTTTTTCCCTTTGCCTTTTGTTTGCTCGTGTGTTAGTTTGATTGCTTGTTCGTCACGATGGCCTTACCTAATTTTGGTGATCTTCACCTTAAAAGGCTAGAAGATATCGAAAACAATGTCAGGAAGTTTATGGTCTTGCAATTTGAGCATGGTAATTTCTTTAGAAACGAGCTTAAGGAACAAAAGAGTTTTATGAGTTATATGAATAAAGAGCTCGATGATATGTCCAAATAATTTGATGGTGTAAGAGCCCAAATTGCTCATCTTGAAAAAATGACCGCTGAAATTTCGGATATGCAAGCTACCTTAGTCAATAAGATGGCCGCTAAACCGAATAACTATGAGAATCAAGATGAAGATCAAAAAGTTATTGATGTGTCCCCTATTAAATCATTGTTTTGCAATGTGAATCTTGATGAATCTGATTATGATCTTCCCTTACCTAGAAGGCGTTCTAAGAATTCTGAGTTTTTAGATCCTGATGATGAAATTGATAAAAAAGGGATTGAAAGAAATAAAAATCTAGATATGGATAAACCCACTATTTTGGATCTCAAGGAATTTAACTATGAAAATTGCTCTTTAATTGATTGTATTTCCTTGTTGCAATCCTTGTTAAATTCTCCTCATGCTTATAGTCGAAATAAAGCCTTTACCGAACACATTGTTGATGCCTTAATGCAATCTTATGAAGAAAAGCTTGAGTTGAAAGTTTCTATCCCTAGAAAACTCCATGATGAGTGGGAACCTACAATTAAGATTAAAATTAGAAATTACGAGTTTCATGCTTTGTGTGATTTGGGTGCTAGTGTCTCTACTATCCCCAAAGCTTTGTGTGATTTGCTAGATTTCCGTGACTTTGATGATTGCTCTCTAAACTTGCATCTTGCGGATTCCACTATTAAAAAGCCTATGGGAAGAATTAATGATGTTCTTATTGTTGCAAATAGGAATTATGTTCCCGTATATTTTATCGTTCTTGATATAGATTGCAATCCTTCATGTCCTATTATTCTTGGTAGACCTTTCCTTAGAACGATTGGTGCAATTATTGATATGAAGGAAGGGAATATTAAATTCCAATTTCCCTTAAATAAGGGCATGGAACACTTTCCTAGAAAGAAAATAAAATTACCATATGAATCTATCATGAGAGCCACTTATGGATTGCCTACCAAAGATGGCAATACCTAGATCTATCCTTGCTTTTATGCCTAGCTAGGGGCGTTAAACGATAGCGCTTGTTGGAAGGCAACCCAATTTTATTTTGTGTTTTTTGTTTTTGGTTCTGTTTAGGAATAAATAATCCATCTAGATTCTGTTTAGATGTGGTTTTATCTTTTAATTAGTGTTTGTGCCAAGTTAAACCTATTAGATCTTCTTGGAAGATAATTATTTGATCTTGCTGTAATTTCCAGAATCTTTGCGCTCAGTGCCCGAATTGTCAAAACTCACCAAAACGTGATAAAATAGTGATTCCAATTGCTGCTGATCAATAAAATTTTTTCCCAGGTCGTCTAATTTTGGTAGAATTTTTTGGGTTCCATAAGTTTGCGTTAGTAACAGATTACTACAGACCGTTCTGTTTTTGACAGATTCTGTTTTGCGTGTGTTGTTTGCTTATTTTGATGAATCTATGGCTAGTAAAATAGTTTATAAACCATAGAGAAGTTGGAATACAGTAGGTTTAACACCAATACAAATAAAGAACAAGTTCACTACAGTACCTTAAAGTAGTCTTTTGTTTTCTTTCTCTGACGGAGCTCACGAGATTTCTATTGAGTTTTGTGTTGTGAAGTTTTCAAGTTTTGGGTGAATTCTTTTGATGGATTATGGAAAAAGGAGTGGCAAGAGCCTAAGCTTGGGGATGCCCATGGCACCCCCAAGATAATCCAAGGACACCAAAAAGTCAAAGCTTGGGGATGCCCTGAAAGGCATCCCCTCTTTCGTCCACTTCCATTGGTAATTTACTTGGAGCTATATTTTTATTCACCACATGATATGTGTTTTGCTTGGAGCGTCTTGTATTATTTGTGTCTTTGCTTGTTAGTCTACCACAATAATCCTTGCTGTACACACCTTTTTATAGATCCATGTATGAATTGAAATTTGTTAGAATACTCTATGTGCTTCACTTATATCTTTTGAGCTTGATAGTTTACTCTATGTGCTTCACTTATATCGTTTTGAGCGTGATAATTTTTGCTCTAGTGCTTCACTTAGATCTTTTAGAGCACGGTGGTGGTTTGTTTTAAAGAAACTTGATCTCTCATGCTTCACTTAGATTATTTTGAGAGTCGTTAATAGCATGGTAATTTTCTTAATGTTAATATACTTGGTATTCAAGATATGTGAAACTTTCTTTTTAGTGGGTTGAATACTAAGATAAGTTTGATGCTTGATAATTGTTTTGAGATATGGAGGTGATAATATCATAGTCGTTCTAGTTGAGTAGTTGTGAATTTGAGAAATACTTGTGTTAAAGTTAGCAAGTCCCATAGCATGCACGTATGGTTAAACTTGTGTAACAAATTTGAAGCATGAAGTGTATCTGGCTTGTGCATCCTTATGAGTGGCGGTCGGGGACGAGCGATGGTCTTTTCCTACCAATCTATCCCCCTAGGAGCATGCGCGTAGTACTTGATTTTTGATGACTTCTAAATTTTTTGCAGTAAGTATATGAGTTCTTTTGACTAATGTTGAGTCCATGGATTATACGCACTTTTACCTTTCCGCCATTTGCTAGCCTCTTCGGTACCGTGCATTGCCCTTTCTCACATTGAGAGTTGGTGCAAACTTCGCCGGTGCATCCAAACCCCGTGATATGATACACTCTTTCACACATAAACCTCCCTATATCTTCCTCAAAATAGCCACCATACCTACCTATCATGGCATTTCCATAGCCATTCCGAGATATATTGCCATGCAACTTCCATCATCATCATCATGACATGCTTTACTTTTGTCATATTGCCATTGCATGATCTTGTAGTTGACATCGTATTTGTGGCAAAGCCACCATGCATTATTTTTCATACATGTCACTCTTGATTCATTGCACCATCCCGGTACACCGCCGGAGGCATTCATATAGAGTCATATCTTGTTCTAGTATCGAGTTGTAATCATTATGTTGTAATCAATAGAAGTGTGATGATCATCATTATTAGAGCATTGCCCAATCAAAAAAAAAGAGAGAAAGGCCAAAAAGAAAAAAAAAAGAAAGGCCCAAAAAAAGAAGGAGAAAATAAAAAGGGCAATGCTACTATCTCTTTTTCCACACTTGTGCTTCAAAGTAGCACCTTGTTCTTCATGTAGTGAGTCTCATATATTGTGCTTCAAAGTAGCACCATGATTTTCATATAGTGAGTCTCATAATTTGTCTTGTTCATACTAGTGGGAATTTTTCATTATACAACTTGGCTTGTATATTCCAACGATGGGCTTCCTCAAAATTCCCTAGGTCTTCATGAGCAAGCAAGTTGGATGCACACCCACTAGTTTTATTTTGTTGAGCATTCTTAGATCTAGTGCATCCGTTGCATGGCAATCCCTACTCCTTGCATTAACATCAATTGATGGGCATCTCCATAGCTCATTGATTAGCCTCGTTGATGTGAGACTTTCTCCTTTTTTTGTCTTCTCCACACAATCCCCATCATCATATTCTATACCACCCATAGTGCTATGTCCATGGCTCGCGCTCATGTATTGCGTGAAGGTTGAAAAAGTTTGAGATTATTTGAGTATGAAACAATTGCTTGGCTTGTCATCGGGGGTATAGAAGTTGGGAACATCTTTGTGTGACGAAAATGAAGCATAGCCTAACTATATGATTTTGTAGGGATGAACTTCCTTTGGCCATGTTATTTCGTGATGACATAATTGTTTGATTAGGATGCTTGAAGAATTATCATTTTTATGTCAATATGAACTTTTGTCTTGAACCTTTCGGATCTGAATATTCATACCACGATTAAGAAGATTTACATTGAAATTATGCCAAAGTATCACACCGCATCAAAAATTCTCTTTTTATCATTTACCTACTCGAGGACGAGCAGGAATTAAGCTTGGGGATGCCTGATACGTCTCCAACGTATCTATAATTTTTGATTGCTCCATGCTACTTTATCTACTGTTTTGGACTATATTGGGCTTTATTTTCCACTTTTATATTATTTTTGGGACTAACCTATTAACCGGAGGCCCAGCCCAGAATTGCTGTTTTTGCCTATTTCAGTATTTCGAGGAAACAGAATATCAAACGGAGTCCAAACGGAATGAAACCTTCGGGAACATGATCTTCTCACCGAACGTGATCCAGGAGACTTGGACCCTACTCCAAGAAGTTTCCGGGGAGGTCACAAGGGTGGAGGGCGCGCCCCCCCCCTTGGTGCGCCCCCTGCCTCGTGGGCCCCTCGGAGCTCCACCGACGTGCTCCTTCCTCCTATATATACCTACGTACCCCCATTAGACCAGAGACGGAGCCAAAAACCTAATTCCACCGCCGCAACTTCCTGTATCCACGAGATCCCATCTTGGGGCCTATTCCGGAGCTCCACCGGAGAGGGTCCATCACGGAGGGCTTCTACATCAACACCATAGCCCTTCCGATGAAGTGTGAGTAGTTTACTTCAGACCTTCGGGTCCATAGCTAGTAGCTAGATGGCTTCTTCTCTCTTTTTGGATCTCAATACAATGTTCTCCCCCTCTCTCGTGGAGATCTATTCGATGTAATCTTCTTTTTGCGGTGTGTTTGTTGAGACCAATGAATTGTGGGTTTATGATCCAACTTATCTATGAATAATATTTGAATCTTCTCTGAATTATTTTATATATGATTGAGTTATCTTTGCAAGTCTCTTTGAATTATCCGTTTGGTTTGGCCAACTAGATTGGTAGTTCTTGCAATGGGAGAAGTGTTTAGCTTTGGGTTCAATCTTGTGGTGTCCTTACTCAGTGACAGAAAGAGTTGCAAGGCACGTAGTGTATTGTTGCCATCGAGGACAACAAGATGGGGTATTTATCATATTGCATGAATTTATTCCTCTACATCATGTCATCTTGCTTAAGGTGTTACTCTGTTTTTAACTTAATACTCTAGATGCATGCTGGATAGCGGTCGATGAGTGGAGTAATAGTAGTAGATGCAGGCAGGAGTCGGTCTACTAGTCATAGACGTGATGCCTATATACATGATCATACCTAGATAACCTCATAACTATGCTAAATTCTATCAATTGCTCAACAGTAATTTGTTCACCCACCGTAGAATATCTATGCTCTTGAGAGAAGCCACTAGTGAAACCTATGGCCCCCGGGTCTATTCTCATCATATCAATCTCCATTACTTTATTTTACTTGTTTTGCTTTTACCTTTTACTTTTCATCTTTATACCAAAAATACCAAAAATATTATCTCTATCAGATCTCACTCTCGTAAGTGACCGTGAAGGTATTGACAACCCCTAAGCGTTGGTTGCGAATTTCTACCGTTTTGTGCAGGTACGAGGGACTTGCGCGTGACCTCCTACTGGATTGATACCTTGGTTCTCAAAAACTGAGGGAAATACTTACGCTACTGTGCTGCATCACCCCCTCCTCTTCGGGGAAAACCAACGCTAGCTCGAGACATAGCACTGCGCACCCTTTACTCTTCAAGGGAAAAACTAACGCACCATTGCCGGGGAGATCTACGCCAAGTCAAGACATACCAAGTACCAATCATAAAACTCTCATCTTTTGCATTACATTATTCGCCATTTGCCTCTTGTTTTCCTCTCCCCCACTTCTAAAATGATTTTCAAAAATATTTGCCTTTTTCCTCGCCCCTCTTCCGTTTTCTTTTTCATTTGCTTTTTGTTTGCCCGTTTGTTAGATTGGTTTGTTGCTACCATGTCTGAATCTAGGTAGGTTATCGCTGAAAAGGATAGCAGTAACGATGGGGGAAACTTTGATGCTTTTGCTAATAGTAATCCTCATGAAGAATCTACTATCTTGCACACTAAAAAACTTTGCATAGGTAGCAGTAGTATTATTGAAAAAAGGGGCTATTCAAGATTTCTTTACTTGTGCCAGTGTGCTACCGACGTTAGGTGTATCTATTCTCCATAAAACTAGTAGTCTCGCCGATGCTATATCTTTGCTTGTGGTTGAACTTGAAAGACAATTTGTTCATATGCATCCATGCATACAACGGATTTTTCTAGAGTTTTCTAATATTGAGCATTCTTCTGTTAAGCGCGCCACCACTATATTTCTAGCCCATGAATTTAGATTTATTATGAAAGAAGCTAGTGAAATTTTCACGCATTATAAAGTAGATGGTGGTCGACCTCCCATAGAGGGGGTTCTCTTTAATCAAGAGGAAATAATGCGTTTACAATCTCTAGATCATGTTGCTTATAACGAAAATTTAAGAAAGAGGGTCCCTACCGATGTTTTAGTTGATAAGATTTCTGAACTTAATGATAATTTTGCTATACAAAACAACGGATTAGGTTTCTCTCTTGGACACAAGCTCATGACTTTTTCCCAAAAGAACACTTACAATGATGAATTGGTCATACAATATGAGGGGCCGAAGGTGGAACCAATTCCTCCCAAGCTTGATCTTAGGGATCCTTATCCCATTAAATTTAGCCCTTTTGATTACTTTTGCTTACCACAAAGAAAACTTGTTGCTGAACGAAGGAAGTATGACATGAGCTTTCGAGATTTGCCTTATCATTACTATGATTATACCTAGATCTATTTGTGTTTTACGCCTAGTTAAGGGCGTTAAACAATAGCGCTTGTTGGGAGGCAACCCAATTTTATTTTTGTTCTCTGCTTTTTGGTTCTGTTTTTCAATAAATAATTCATCTAGCCTCTGGTTAGATGTGTTTTGGTGTTTTAATTAGTGTTTGTGCCAAGTAAGACCTTTGGGATGGCTTACGGTGGTTGTCGTGGAATTGTCACAGCAGATGTCCTAGTGTGAGGACTTAGTCATGAGGCCAACACATCTATGTGGTAGCTTGAGAGGGGTTGATCAGAATCGAGTGACGCAACACAAGACAAGGATTTAAATAGCTTTGGGCCCCGGGAAACATCACCCAGTAACGACCCTACATGCTATTTGTGGCTAGGTCTTATTATCATCATGAGGGAGTCGCCGTAAATCGGCTCTCCTAGTTATGTCTAGCCTTAAGATTCTCCTCTCCTCTCTTGGGGTGTCCTGGCCCTCCTTATATAAGTTGAAGGGGTGGGTTACATGTAGAGTACATTTCGGACTAAGACTTAAACTATTCTGACTTCTCTTCATGGGCTTCTTAACATCATGGGCTTCTTAATGTCTCGAGCTTATTAACCCCAGGCGACTTTGTCTGTTGGGTTATGGCTGTCTGCCGGGTTACCATCTGACTTACCATCTGGCTTATCATCTGCTGGGATATGATCTGACTTAACATTTGCCGAGTTATGATCTAACTTAACATCTGCCGGGTTATGATCTAACTTAACATCTGCCGGGTTATGATCTGACTTAACATCTGCCGGGTTATGATCTGACTTAACATCTGCCTTATCATCTGCCTTAACATCTGCCGAGTTATGATCTGACTTAACTGTCCCAGCCGGGTCATAACTCCGGCTGGGTCATACTGCGGGGTATATCCCCGACATTAGCGCCAATTTAATTTGGATTTATCCATGTTAAACTAATCCTGTAAAACAAACACAAGAACAATTTTGACAAATTATGCTCCGGTTTAAGAACTTTTGTAAGCCGACACCTGATCATCCGTAACTCCTTGTCATTTCCTTCTTCTAGAAAATCTGGGTCAATAGACCAACTTCATACTCAGTCTTATCTTCAGCCGGCTTGAAGATGTAGAACTTGCCCATTTATCATTGCCAAAATTGCCGGGTTATAAAAACTGATGGCACCAGGTCATAATTGTTTGTTAACATCAGCTTTGAAAGCGTACCTCCCTTATATGAATATCATTTGTAGCCCCCAAGTCTTAAGAAGGGAACGTAGTAGAAACTTAAGACGTGCTTCAATATGAATGTCACAAGCTTGAAGAAATCCAGGTTATTCATCTCAATCATTAATCATAAACTGAGTATTCCACATATGTAGCGCCCAAGTGCCGGGTTGTCATGCTTGCAGCAACCTGGAACTTGTAATTGTCTTATGCTCATAAAAACTTCAACCAGTGTAGCCCCCAAGGGTCGGGTCGTTATGCAATAAGGAGCAGGGACTTTATAGATATGATCATGTAGACTTGAACAACAATGTGTATCCCCCATCATGGGGCTTGAACCCATGCCCACAAGGTTAAGAGCCTTGTGTTTTACCAACTGAGAAGTGGATCCTTCAATATAACGGAATAAGGCTCGTGTACCTTCAATTTTTAACAGGAGCAATTGGTAACCCCCAAGGGCCGGCTCATTATGATGTGATGAGTCGGGTCTTCAATAAGGTGAGCAAAAAATGACTTTGCATTAGCCCCCAAGTGCCATGGTGCATGCTGGCAGTGACATGGGACTTGCATATTTAATGTAATCTCAATTTGAATAATGTAGCCCCCAAGTGCCGGGTCGTAAGCCTGCAGTGACTCGAGACTATTCCTTCCATTGTAGAATAAATTATATCCATTGATAAAATAATAGCCATTGCACTGAAGCGACTTTGAAAACCTCAATCATAATATTGGTTATTGATAACCATAATAAAAATCCAGCCATGTTGGCTATTGAAGATTTGAATAATATAATCCGTCGAGGGTATTGACCCGTAGGCATGCAATAGCATGATTTTGATTGCTCAAGGTAAATATATCCTAGCAACTTAACGCCCTTTATCAGGACATGTTATCAAAACCCCAAATATGCTCAAATATGAGTCATAAAGATTAAGGCTACATGACCTGAATTGTTTTAAACAAGGATGAACTCAAAAATGTTCAAATAGAAATAATAAATCAGAAAAACAAGGCTTTCATAGGTGTCCAGGCCTAAAACTCAAGTGCTTTCACGTGCCGCACAACCACTGAGTTAAACCTTTATACAAAACTTATAAGCCAGACTTCACACAACCAATCGTTGTTTTAACTTTGACAAGTTCAGGGTCTGTATAAGATTGACTTGTCAAAAGTACGGCGGGTCATTCCAGGATTACCTAGGCGGAGTGGCAGACTTAAAAAGGCAGGATAACCCGGGGTTTTAGGTGAATACACCTGGCTTCCAAGCCTGGCTTTTAAGCCTATTACAAGGGTCACAAAAACTCTTGTCCTTTAGAACAAAGAGCCCCCAAGCAATATCTTTGAGCTATGCTCAATGGGCACCTATGTTTGAGTTGTGCTTTTGCAACAGACTCTCTTTGGTCCCTTTAACCTGGGTAGCAATCCCCCAAGTGTTTTTATAAACATGGCATATAAGCCGGATCAAAAGGGTAATCATAACTCCGCTAAATAAGCCGGAAGCCCCCATGTGACCATAATAAGATAAGCCCATAAGGCAGGATACCCATGTTTGAACCGCGCATCATGGCAGCAAGTTCTCTTTGGCAACCTTTAATTTTTCTGAGAACTCAAACTTGCGAGAGAGGAATTTCTTTTTTCAATCGGAGTTTTAAATCGGATACTAAGAGCTTCCAAGCTTTATGGGAGAGAGATATCTCTTGAGCCGGATTTTAAACCGGAATCTTCATTTTGAGCCGGAAATTTTCTGACGGCCTTTAAATTTTCACCAATAGGGCAGTAACCTCCGGGACCGGGTTATTTTTCCCTTCAATGACCTGGAGTTCTTGAGTCTGCTTTAAACTGGCAATCATTTACTGAATCATGTCATCATAGCCCTCGAGTCTCAAAGCGACTCGAGGAGTTGGCTTGAGATTCTCCAT
Source organism: Triticum dicoccoides (assembly GCF_002162155.2). Classification (NCBI taxonomy): domain Eukaryota; kingdom Viridiplantae; phylum Streptophyta; class Magnoliopsida; order Poales; family Poaceae; genus Triticum; species Triticum dicoccoides. The sequence continues at coordinate 342,991,936 of NC_041382.1, forward strand.
AATTGACCGTGATATAAACCAGCATATGGTTGAACAACGGAACGCTGCAATATGGTGAAGCTTAGCGGCAAAGGTGGCAAGTTGATGATCTTTGCAATACTCATTGTATATCCCAATATGAGTCATTCAATAAATTTGGTGATATGGTGGTCACTTCTGCAGCAGAAAATTTGTCCTGCACATGAAAATATATAGACCAAAGTAATTGTTCTTTGACAAAAACAATATGTGCTAATAAAATAGACGTAGATAGACATCACCTGACTTTGTCGAGATGACGGATGATCCGTATATATATCGTTCATGAATAATCCACAATAATTTCAATGGCGCTTTAATCACTCTCTCGAAGAGACTTCAAACTGGGCGACTCTTGTTTGAAGAAACGGAAAATCCCGGTGGGTCAAAGCCCATAGATGAGCGTGGCAGAAGCAGGACCACAGGCAGCTCGCAGCGGCGATTCTGGATGCAACACCCGCAAGACAACGGGCCGGTGGTTTAAAGCGGCACTGTGGTGACTTAGAGCAGAGGCGCGGGTGCTTGGTAATGAAGGCGACGACCGTGGCCATGGCGGATCGAAAACCGCGGTCTAGAGGCGAGGTGAACCAGCAGGTCGATGGAGGCGGCGCCGAGGAGCACTAAAACGGGGCGACTCATGGAGGAGTGGCAAGGTGGTTACACTGTAGTGGCGGGTCGAAGATGAATGCGGCGGCTCAGTGAGGGACAGCCGGTTCGAGGCACGCTGAGGCGGCCTGCCGGCGAGGCGCGGCTGAGCCAGCGTCAGGTTGAAGAGGAACAAACGGCTGAATGCTTGACTGGAGTACCCGTAGTGGCAGGAAGAGCCACAACGGAGGAAGTAGATTCAATGGCGAAGGTGAGCCGGCGTGGGCGTGCTCAGAGACGGGTCGTGGGCAAGTAGCTCCAGGCGGCACCGTAGCATAGGCGGGTTAAGGCCGAGGCAATTTGACGAGGCTGCAACCATGGAAATGGGAGGCCACGGCCGCGGTGGCAGAGGTAACTCGCCGCGGCACTGCTCCAAGGCGGGGGCGGTTCACCCACGGCAGATCATGATGGCTCAAAGCAGTAGAGGCGGTACCCGCGGGTCGACAACGGTGGCATGCTGCTTAGCGTGGGATCGATGGAAATAGAAGGTGACCTAGCGCAGTGGCGGTTCATAAGTGCAGCGGCGGCGGCGGCAGGGCCTAGGCCGGCCGTAATGGTTTAGAGGCGAGTCACTGCGGTGGTTTAGCATCGCAGGCTAGCGATGCAGTGAGTCATAACAACGGTGGAGGTGACCCGGCTGGGGTGATTCATAAACCGGCCGCGGGCAGCGTGAGTCGGCCAGAGGCAAAGGCCACAACAGAGAAGGCATCTGGCGGCTCAAGGCACGGGCAACGAGTAAGGCTGCGGTAGCGGCAGTAGCTCGACACAGCGGCCCAAGATGACCACTTTGAAATGGAGGTAAGGCCAAACTAGGGTTAGCAGCTTCTGCACTCGAAGTGGTGTTGTGTGATGACGGTTGTAGTTTCCATCTCCAGTAGATTTGATTGATTCTCTGGGCTCGAACCTGAAGCATGGTCGCAATCTGCACTGTCTTTTGTTTGATCTCAGAGAGCCATATCAATTTAACTCCTGCAGGATTTGTACGGTACAAAGAGCAGGAGCCCCAACGTATTTAACCCTTTGTATTGTACGCGTGCGGGAAAACATATAGTCTGATCCAGCCGTTGTAAAACTTTGTAGTGGAATTCCTGAAGAATCTTTGACCCGGTGACTTGCTGTGCCGTATGAAGGCGAAAACTTCAACTCGTCTCAATCTAGTCTGGCACATGCTTTCTCAACGAGGTGGCTTGGTATGGCCACAGGAGCAGTGAGTCGACGAAGCGGGGGACCATGATGGCGGTTTGAGGCAAGGCGGCCGTGAGCGACTTGCAGCAGATATAAGCAGCATGGTCAAAGCGGAGAGCGGCAGCGCCAACTCGGCCATGGCGGCTTATGGCGGTAGAGGACGGTAGAGACGAGCCGGTGTTGGAGTAAAGTAGCCAGCGCGCCTCGGCGGGTCAACAGCGAAGGCGAACCGGGCGGGTCCACGGCAAAGGCGAGCTGCTGGCTTGGAGGTAGCCGAGAAGCGAGGTAAGGCCGCAGTAGTGGCAGGCCGTCAACTCGGAGGTAGCTCAAAGCGGTTCGGAGCGGAGGTGGGTCGCGGCGAACCTCGGCAGAAGAGCAGACCGACCCCGAGACAAGGTAGGCCCGACTCGGAACGGCTTCGGGTGTAACTTGACGCACCACAACAGGGGCGACTTAGTAAAAAACGATGCCGACCACCAGTTCAAAACCATCTTGACTCCACGCGTGACTCAACAAGTAGTAGTAATTAACTCTTTTTGGCAGCGATTTAGAGGCCGAGTCGTGGTTGGTTTGACTCTGCTGTCACTTATGTCAGCGACCGTAGCAAATAATGATGCGTTCGGTTTCGAAGGATCACCGGATCCTCAGTGCCTTAACCCTAATTTCCCTTGAACTCAAAACCTCGCCCGGGCATTAGATCCGACTGCTATTTTAGACTGATAAACTCAAAACTGATGCAAATCTTTCCAAGCCGATTTCTCTTCATCCGGAAAATTATGAACTTCTCGATCCCGGAGAAAAGATCCCTCCAAGAACTCATCACCACCGTGCGCAGGCCCCATGGTGGGCGCCAACTGTCGTGGAATTCTCACGGCAGATGTCCTAGTGTGAGGACTTAGTCGTGAGGCCAACACATCTGTGTGGTAGCTTGAGAGGGGTTGATCGGAATCGAGAGACACAACACAAGACAAGGATTTAGACAGCTTCGGGCCCTGGGAAACATCATCCGATAACGACCCTACATGCTGTTTGTGGTTAGGTCTTATTGTCATCATGAGGGAGTCGCCGTAAACCGGCTCTCCTAGTTTTGTCTAGCCTTAAGATTCTCCTCTCTTCTCTTGGGGTGCCCTGCCCCTCCTTATATAAGTTGAAGGGGCGGGTCACATGTAGAGTCCATCTCGGACTAAGACTTAAACTATTCTGACTTCTCTTCATGGGCTTCTTAACATCTTGGGCTTCTTAACGTCGCGGGCTTATTAACCCCAAGCGACTCCGTCTGCTGGGTTATGACTGTCTGCCGGGTTACCATCTGACGTACCATCTGACGTACCATCTGGCTTATCATCTGTCAGGTCATGATCTGACTTAACATCTGCCGGGTTATGATCTGACTTAACATCTATCGTGTTATGATCTGACTTAACATCTGTCGGGTCATGATCTGACTTAACATCTGCCTTATCATCTGCCTTAACATCTGTCGGGTTACGATCTGACTTAACATCTACCGGGTTATGATCTGACTTAACATCTGCCTTAACATCTACTGGGTTATGATGTGACATAACTATCCCAGCCGGGTCATAACTTCCTCCGGGTCATATTGCGGGGTATATCCCCAACAGTGGTAGTTGTTTTGATCTTGCTGAAAAAATAGAAACTTTTGCCCCCAGGAAAATAATTTTCGTTTGTTACAGAAGCGTGATTTTAATCTGATTCTTTTTGCACAAGATTGGTACACAAATTTCCCAGGTTGTCCTAATTTTTCAGAATTTTTGGAGTTACAGAAGTATTCTAGAGTTACAGATTATTACATGCTGTTCTGTTTTTGACAGATTCTGTTTCTATATGTTGTTTGCTTATTTTGATGAATCTGTGGGTAGTATCGGGGGGTATGTACCATGAAAAAGTCAGAATATAGTAGATATTACACCAATATAAATGAAGAATGATTTCACAACATTACCAAAAGTGGTGATTTATTTTCTTATACTAACGGAACTTATGAGATTTTCTGTTGAGTTTGTGTTGTGAAGTTTTCAAGTTTCGAGTAAGAAATTGATGGACTATGGAATAAGGAGTGGCAAGAGCCTAAGCTTGGGGATGCCCAAGGCACCCAAAGGTAATATTCAAGGACAACCAAGAGCCTAAGCTTGGAGATGCCCCGGAAGGCATCCCCTCTTTCCTCTTCATCTATCAGTAACTTTACTTGAGGCTATATTTTTATTCACCACATGATATGTGTTTTGCTTGGAGCGTCTTGTATTATATGAGTCTTTGCTTTTTAGTTTGCCACAATAATCCTTGTTGTACACACCTTTTGAGAGGGACACACATGAATCGTGATTTATTAGAATACTCTATGTGCTTCACTTTGCTACTAAACACTTTGCTGCAGATATTAAGTTTCCAGGTATGGTTGAATTGACAACTCAGCTGCTAATACTTGAGAATATTATTTGGCTCCCCTTGTGTTGAATCACTAAATTTGGGTTGAATACTCTACCCTCAAAAACTGTTGCGATCCCCTATACTTGTGGGTTATCACTCACCACCCCGGAGGGAAAAAGGATCAAGTATGTATCTAGGCATGCGCCTAGGAGGAGCCAAGTAAATACCCTCACAGGAGTTGTTCAGGAGGAAGTGCCTGTAGTGAAGGATTACCCAGATGTTTTTCCAAGGAGTTACCAGGCATGCCACCAGATCGAGACATTGCGTTTTTGATAGAGCTATTGCCAGGTACCGAGCCAATATCAAATAGACCCTTGTAACACCCCGAGACCGATGTGCTAGGTGTCCTCTAGTTATTCGTTGTTGTTGCCTTGTCATTGCTTGCGTGTCATGCATTGCATATCATGTCATCATGTGCATTTCATTTGCATACATGTTCGTCTCATGCATCCGAGCATTTTCCCCGTTGTCCGTTTTGCAATCCGGCGCTCCTATGTCACCCGGTGCCCCTTTCTACCTCTTTTCATGTGTGGGGGTTAAACATTTCCGGATTGATCGAGACTTGTCATGCGGCCTTGGTTTACTACCGGTAGAGCGCCTGTCAAGTTTGGTACCATTTGGACTTTGTTTGATACTCCAACGGTTAACCGAGAGACCGAGAAGGCCTCGTTTGTGTTGCAGCCCAATACCTTTCCAATTTGGCCCAAAACCCACCTAAAACTCCTCCGTCATCTCGGTTGGCCGAAAACCGCACCTCATTTGGACTCTCCTAGCTCCCTCTACCTATAAATATGTGACCTCCCCTGAAAATTCCGCGGTACAAACCCTAGATCTCTCCTCTCCGCGTCGCCGGACAAATTTTCCACCGACGGACATGTCCGCCGCCTGCGTCCAATCGGAGGCCGCCATCTGTTTGTCGCCGCCCTCTCTCTCCTCAGCCCCGCCGCCATCCCGCGGGACCCAGATCGGGCCTGCGCGAGCCCACACCGCCACCGTCATCCGCCCGTTTCGGCCCGCCGCCTCCTCGCCGGATTTGTGCCGCCTCCTCGCCGGACTTGCGTCGCCTGCTCGCCGAGGTGCCTCGCCGCCGCGCCCCTTCGTGCTCGCCGCCGTCGGCAGCCGCCTGCCGGAGCCGCGGCCCGCCGCCACCGCCTCCTGCGGAGGAGCCCGCAACCACCGCCGCCCGGCTCTCGTGCCTGCGCCGCCTCCCGCTCGCGGCCGAGCCCCTTCGCCGCCCCGGGCGCCATCGCTGGCGCGGCCATCCGCCGCCTTGCGCTACTCCGGCGCCGCCCGACCTCGCCACGGCCGCCTGCTACCTCCTCGTCGCCGGCGCCCTCTCCGGCCACCGGATCCGGCCCTCCTTTGGCTTCCTCCTTGTTCTCCTTCTCCGGCGACGACAAAAAACTCCGGCGAACTGCTACAGCGATTCCTGCGAGATTCGAACTAGATCTGGAAGAACACGGTTGACTTTTTATCCACCGAAACCCTAATTTTTGGCAATTTTCATCATGCTATAACTCTGCATCCGTAGCTCCGATTTGTGCATGTAGCATATCAAAATGTTCGACTTGACGAGTACATCATTTCATCTCATTGCATCATTTTCATTTGAGCTCATCTTGTTGCCCGAAATGCTGTTGGAAGAGAGCTATGTGAGGTATTTGTCAGATCTGTTTCAGCAAATGGCATTTTGTCATTTTTGCCATGATTAATGTGTGCATCCTATGACCCTGAGCTCTACATGTATTTTGTTATATGCCATGCCATCTTTACAACGGTGCTTGCCATGTATTTTTGTGATATTTGTGGTGACTAGCACAATCTTGCAAAGTAGCGTAATCGGTAATGCTGATTTCAGGGACTTAGAATTTCACTAAGTCCTTGTCCTGATTTTGTTGATATGCCATATGTTCATGTTGTTTACTAGTGATCCATGCCTCTTTTGAGGATGATCAGTAAGGATGTGTTGTTAACATTGTGGTGCTATATCCATCCATGTCTTTGTTTGCATTTATGGAGCAACCTAGCTTGAGTCAATCGAGCTCTACTTTTGCTATATTGTGATCCTGGCAGATTGTTGATATGTTTAGCGATTGTGCCGAGGATGTTGCTATTGATCCGTGCATGCTATGTTGTTGTTCTTGCCATGTCTAGCTTCTATGCCATGTATTCTTGATGGGTGTATGCTTAGTTTGTCATGTGATGCTTTGTAGTGAGTGCATCGAGATCGTAAACATGCCTACTCGTTAACTATTTTGCATGCTCCAGTTTTTCACTAAGTCTGAGATCTGTTTATGCTTTTGCCATGTTCACATGCTTGCAATTGTATTTTCTGATCCCTTTTGGCTCAAGGTCACTAAGGGACTTTTGCTAAGTGCTTTGAGTAGCCTCATGCCATGCCTTGCTTTGCCATGTTAAGTTCCTGTAGCATGTAGTTTTCATGTTCTAAAGTGTGCTTCCTGATGATAAATTCCAAACTTGTGTTAATTTCACTAAGTCTGAAACCTGTTATCATTTGCTCTTTTGCCATGCTTGTTTGAACCTGTTAGTGGATAAATTAGTCGTAGCTCAGTGTTCATCTTTTGTCAAGCATCATGAGTGGATCCCTGCCATGTATTTTTTTGCCATGTTTGAGTGCTGTAGCATATTTAACTTGTTGCATTTAGATGGCTACTTGCTGATTATCGCAGACCGGTGCCATATTTGTTTTGCTTGCCATTTCCAAACCGTGCATCCGATTCCGGTGATCTTTATATCGCTTTCAACCGAAATCACCTCATCTTTCTAGTGGCACTCTTGGATTTCCATGTTGAGGCCAGATTCAATCATTCTGTGTCAAATCATGCATATGCACCGCATACCGCATCCCGCATATCATATCATGTTCATGTGTTGGTTGTTTACTATGTTGTGTGCTTCTTTCCGGTGTTGCTTCTTCGGGTTGGTTCCGGTAACATGCGTTTGTGAGGACCCGTTCAACTACGTCCGTTTGCCTTCTTCATGGACTCATTCTTCTTCCTTGCGGGATCTCAGGCAAGATGACCATACCCTCGAAATCACTTCTATCTTTGCTTGCTAGTTGCTCGCTCTTTTGCTATGCCTATGCTGTGATACCTACCACTTGCTTATCATGCCTCCCATATTGTTGAGCCAAGCCTGTAACCCACCTTGTCCTAGCAAACCGTTGTTTGGCTATGTTACCGCTTTGCTCAGCCCCTCTTATAGCGTTGTTAGTTGCAGGTGAAGATTGGAGTTTGTTCCTTGTTGGAACATGGATATTTTGTTGGGATATCACAATATCTCTTATTTAATTAATGCATCTATATACTTGGTAAAGGGTGGAAGGCTCGGCCTTATGCCTGGTGTTTTGTTCCACTCTTGCCGCCATAGTTTCCGTCATATCGGTGTTATGTTCCCGGATTTTGCGTTCCTTACGTGGTTGGGTTATAATGGGAACCCCTTGACAGTTCGCCTTGAATAAAACTCCTCCAGCAAGGCCCAACATTGGTTTTACCATTTGCCACCTAGCCTTTTTCTTTCCCTTGAGTCGGCCAGCTCAAGGGTCATCTTATTTTAACCCCCCCGGGCCAGTGCTTCTCTAAGTGTTGGTCCAAACTGAGCGATGTCCGAGGTTACCAGGGGCAACTCTGGGCTGGCTTACCCGATGTCTTGCTCATCCGGTGTGCCCTGAGAACGAGATATGTGCAGCTCCTATCGGGATTTGTCGGCACATCTGTGTGGCTTTGCTGGTCTTGTTTTACCATTGTCAAAATGTCTTGTAACCGGGATTCCGAGTCTGATCGGGTCTTCCCGCTAGAAGGAATATCCTTCGTTGACCGTGAGAGCTTGTGATGGGCTAAGTTGGGACACCCCTGTAGGGATTTGAACTTTCGAAAGTCGTGCCCGCGGTTATGGGCAGATGGGAATTTCTTAATGTCCGGTTGTAGAAAACCTGAAGTTGATCTTAATTAAAATACATCAACCGCGTGTGTTACCGTGATGGTCTCTTCTCGGCGGAGTCCGGGAAGTGAACACGGTGTTGGAGTTATGTTTGATGTAGGTTGTTCTAGGATCACTTCTTGATCATAGTTGTTCGACCGTGCTTTTGCCTTTCTCTTCTCGCTCTCATTTGCGTTGTTAGCCACCAGATATGCTAGTCGCTTGCTGCAGCTCCCCCTCATACCTTTTCCCTACCTATAAGCTTAAATAGTCTTGATTGCGAGGGTGTAAGATTGCTGAGTCCCCGTGACTCACAGATACTTCCAAAACCAGTTTGCAGGTGCCGATGTTACCGAGCAGGTGATGCAACCAAGCTCAAGGAGGAGCTCGATGAAGATCTTGTCCTTTGTGTTGTTTCGTTCTAGTTGATCAGTAGTGGAGCCCAGTTGGGGTCGATCGGGAATCTGTGTAGAATTTGGGGTAGTCTTCTTTTATTTTGGTTCCATAGTCGGACCTTGATTGTATCTGATTGATGTAATGCTTTATTCATGTAATTGTGTGAAGTGGCGATTGTAAGCCAACTATGTATCTCTTTCCCTTATGTATTACATGGGTTGCGTGAAGATTACCTCACTTGCGACATTGCTTTCAATGCGGTTATGCCTCTAAGTCGTGCTTCGACACGTGAGAGATATAGCCGCATCGAGGGCGTTACAACCCTACCGAATGCCCACAAACGATCTAGAAGATATCAAGAAGAAGATTAAGAAGTTGTTGGAGAAAGGTTATATTCGAAGGAGTTCATCACCATGGGGAGCCCCAGTGCTTTTGGTTGAGAAGAAGGATAAGTCTCTAAGAATGGTTGTTGATTATCGTGCGTTGAATGGAGTGACAATTAAGAACAAGTACCCCCTGCCGATGATCAATGATTTATTTGACCAGTCGACAGGAGCTAAAGTGTTTTCGAAGATCGATCTGCGATCAGGATATCACTAGCTAAAGATTCGAGAGAAGGATATACCTAAGACAGCTTTCACCGCAAGGTACGGGCTTTATGAGTATACGGTCATGTCTTTTGGATTGACTAACGCCCCTGCCTATTTCATGAGTATGATGAGCAAGGCGTTCATGGAGTTCTTGGATAAGTTCGTTGTGGTGTTCATTGATGATATCTTGGTATACTCGAAGAGTGAAGAGGAGCACAAGGAACATTTATGTTTAGTTCTCGGGAAGCTCAGGGAACATCAGTTGTATGCCAAGTTCAGCAAATGTGAGTTTTGGTTGAAGGAAGTTGGATTCATTGGACATGTTATATCAGGAGAAGGTATAGCCATGGATCCCACCAAGGTTCAGTTAGTCACTGAGTGGTTGGCACCCACCTCAGTTGGAGAGATCCACAGTTTTCTTGGACTCACGGGATACTATTGGAGTTTATTGAGAATTTCTCTAAGATAGCAAAGCCTATGACGGCATTGTTGAAGAAGGACACTAAGTTCCATTGGACTGAAGAATGTGAAGCAAGTTTCCAGGAGTTGAAGAAACGTTTGACTACAACCCCAGTGCTGATTCTGCCGGATATACGCAAGGACTTCCAAGTGTCTTGCGATGCTTCACGCTTAGGACTTGGAGGAGTACGAATGCAAGACGGAAGAGTGGTTTTGTATGCCTCACGACAACTGAAACCGCATGAGTTAAATTATGCCACGCATGATTTGGAGTTAGCAGCTGTGGTGCACGCGCTCAAGACCTGGAGACATTTTCTCATTAGAAACCGTTGCGATGTATACATGGATCACAAGAGTTTGAAGTACATCTTCACACAGAAGGAGCTGAACCTCAGGCAGAGGATATGGTTAGAACTCATAAATGATTATGATATGAAGCTGCATTATCATCCAGGAAAGGCCAATGTCGTAGCAGATGCTTTGAGCCGTAAGAGTTATGTCAACACCCTCGTAAGCGAAGGGATGCCAAAGGAGTTAGCCGAGAATCTTAGGGAACTTCGATTGGAAATAGTTCCTAAAGGGTTTTTGGCAAAGTTGGAGGTTAAATCAACACTATTGGAAAAGATTCGAGAAGCTCAGAAGGATGACAATGATATCACTGAGATAAAGGAGAAGATGAGTGTAGGGAAAGCCAAAGGGTTTCGTGAGGATGAGCACGGCACCTTGTGGTTTGAGGACCGTATATATGTGCCCAATAATGCAGAGATCATGAAGTTGATATTATAGGAAGCTCATGACTCGCCATACTCGATACACCCTGGAAACACCAAGATGTATTTGGATTTGAAGGAGTGTTTCTGGTGGAATGGTATGAAGAAGGATATTGCCAAGTATGTAGCCATCTGTGATGTATGTCAGAGAGTGAAGGTAGAACATCAGAAGCCAGCAGGATTGCTACAACCTATGTTTATACCCGAATGGAAGTGGGATAAGCTTGGCATGGATTTTATCACCGGATGGCCCATGACCAAATCAGGATATGATTCTACATGGGTAGTAGTTGATCGCTTGACGAAAGTGGCTCACTTTATCCCCGTAAAAACCACGTATACAAGTGCGAAGTTGGCCAAGATATACATGACCAGGATCGTATGTCTGCATGGAGTTCCGAGGACCATCGTGTCAGATAGAGGAACGCAGTTTACTTCCAAATTTTGGCATCAGTTGCACCTGACCTTGGGTGCCATACTGGAGTTCAGTACAGTTTTTCATCCGCAGACAGATGGAAAGACTAAGAGAGTCAATCAGATTCTGGAGGACTTGTTGAGAGCTTGTGCATTAGACTACGAATCTAGTTGGGACGATAATTTGCCCTACGCAGAGTTCTCATACAACAACAGCTACCAGGCCAGTTTGAAGATGGCACCATTCGAAGCATTGTATGGGAGAAGATGCAGAACACCGTTGATGTGGGATGAAGTTGGAGACCGCCAGTTGTTTGGACCAGATTTGATTAAGGAATCCGAAGAGAAGGTTAAACTAATTCGAGATAGACTGAATGTAGCTCAGTCTCGATAGAAGAGTTATGCAGATTCAAAACGCAAGGAGGTAGTCTATGAAATTGGAGATAGAGCGTATCTGCGAGTGTCACCTCTTCGAGGTGTTAAACGTTTCAGTGTTAAGGGGAAATTAGCCCCGAGATTTGTGGGACCGTACCGTGTTCTGGAATGCATGGGAGAAGTTGCCTACAAGTTGGAGTTACCCGAAGGACTGTTAGGAGTACATGATGTGTTTCATGTTTCCCAGTTGAAGAAGTGTCATGCGGAGATGGCCGACATTCCTCTGAGAGATACAGTGCCCCTGGAAGCAATTCAGTTGGACAGTGATTTGACGTATGAGGAGAAGCCTGTCAAGATTCTAGAGTTTGCTAGCCGAGTTACTCGCAGTAAGGTTATCAAATTTTGCAAAGTTTGGTGGAACCACCATACCGAGGATGAAGCCACCTGGGAACGAGAGGATGATCTTCGCAAAAACCACCCACACCTATTTCCTAGCCAACCCAAATCTCGAGGGTGAGATTCATCTTAAGGGGGGTAGGTTTGTAACATCCCAAAATTTCAATTTGGAATGTTATACCTAGGTCATTCATGCATATCATATTTTATTTGCTTTTCATTTTGTGATCCTCGAAATTCTAAGCAACTCAAGGACCCTCGGAGAGAGTTGGGTATTTCATGGTTTTCATATTTGAATTTTATCAAATATCGAAACGAGGATCAGTTGTTTTATTATTTTTCTCTCCGAAAATATTTCATATTAAAATATATGAGAGGAGATAATATGACTTCTCCAAAATAAGCGAAATATTGGAGGAAAAATATATATTAAAATCAACCTTTTGATTTTATTCGGATTTTATTGCTATTTTTATTTGCATAGGAAAAAATATGCATTTTCAAAAATTGCATTTTAGTCCAAGAAAATGTTCACCTTGTTCTAAATATTCTATTTAGACGGTGAAAATTTGTTTTGGTATTTTTTTATTTTATTTTTATTTTTTTCTAGGATTTCTTTTCGGCGGAATATGTTTAAAAAAAGAGGAAGCCCGCCGGACCAAACTGGGTCGCGGCCCAGCTGGCCCAGCCAGCCCGGCGCCGCCGTCGTCTTCGAGCCGGACTCCTTGAGGGAGTCCGAGCCGCCGCCGCCATGGCCTCGCCCCCTCCCGCAAGCCGCCTCCCCTCTCCCTTTAAAAGCCGGACCCGGCCCCCCCTTGGAGCTCCAAGCTGCCACCGCCTCCAGCCCCCGCAAGCCGCGCCGCCAGCCCGCCGCCTCGCGCCGCCGCACGCCGCCGCTTGCCG